>NC_084846.1:68691287-69009014 GCF_033115175.1 Lepus europaeus
GACCCTAAAATTTCCTGTAATTTGCTCTAAGTTTGATGTTTTTTCTTTTACTTCACTATGATGTTAAGGCTTTCCACTGCATTTCTTATTTGTTCTACTGAATTCTTCATTTACAAGATTTCATTTTGATTTATCTTTAAGATCTCAATTTCATGGGAGAAACTTTCTTTCATGTCATGTATGGATTTCATTAGATCATGGATTTGCTTCTGATTACTTCTAAGTAATCCTACAATCAATTTTTTATCATTAATTTTTTTAACTTTTATTTAATGAATATAAATTTCCAATGTACAGCTTATGGATTACAATGGCCAGCAAAGTAATGAAAGTCAACAGGGTGCCTTCTCTCAGGTGGTTCACACCTCCCTTAGGATGTACCCCATGTGAAGAGATAGATAGGTCTGGGCCTCTTAACTTATTATCAAGCTACTTAATTGTAGCTTAGACAGCACCTTTCTTAGCTCCTCTAATAATGACTCTGTCCTTTGTTCTAGACCCTGTCTAGCACACTTGGGCCTCATTCCTTCGTAATCATAACCTCTACTCTACCACCAATGGCTCTACTCCCAACCTGTGTGTACTGATGGTCCTCTTCCCCACTTAATGCTGTATAATTGTTCAGACCTGGTGAATGTCACTCTTAGGATCATTGGTTACTATCCTCACCCTGTCTTTTATGACCTTGTCTAAATATGATCAGAGTCTGCGAACTTGGAAGGCTTCCATAACCTTGGCAACTCATGATGAGAGCCTAGGGTGGTTACTGGCGCCATAAACTAGAGTGTCAATTTGTTGGGTCAACAACAGGAGTCACTGTGCACTTGCTCCTCATGTGGGATCCCTGTCCTTAATGTGCTGTACATTGTGATTTAATGCTATAACTAGTACTCAAACAGTATGTTTCACTTTGTGTTTCTATGTGGGTGCAAACTGTTAAAATCTTTACTTAATATATACTAAATTGATCTTCTGTATATAAAGAAAATTGAAAATGAATCTTGATGTGAATGGAAGGGGAGAGGGAGCGGGAGAGGGGAGGGTTGCGGGTGGGAGGGAAGTTATGGGAGGGGAAAGCCATTGTAATCCATAAGCTGTACATTGGAAATTTATATTCATTAAATAAAAGTTAAAAAAAAAGACAGCACCTGTAGGATTTTACAAGTATTTAACCCTTTAGGCCTCTGGGGCTTTCTCTTTAAGTTAACTCTCATGTCTAGTAACACAAGATCATTAGACTTTTTAATTCTCAAACATTTATATTAATAGCATTTTCCATTATAGAAACTTAAAATTTAGTACCACGTCATATACTGACAGTACTTCTAATATAATCCAAATAGACTGATTAGTTGGTGTCTCTATAAGATGAGAGACATAGGTCCTTCGATTTTTTTCAGTTGGGCCCAAACTGGAAAAACCAAAGTCCAAGATTTACTGGAAATTTTAGAGTCCAGATTGTTTGAAACTTTGATTTTTTGAATGCCTGTCAAGAATGCCAAGAAGGCTCAAAATCCAAAATATCTGGTTGAAATAAGATTCCTTAAAATCATGACATATTACAGACCAAATTTGATCGTTGTTACAAGGTGATTATTCAAATATTTGAAAATAAGCACATATTTAAATAACCTATATCTCTTAATAAAAATTCAGCTATTTTTGAACAATTAGAATTTAACAGACATCAAGAGAACATAATAGATTACTTAACACATTGCTTTCAGTTCATCTAAAAGATCTAGAAAATCTGCAGCAAACCAGACCAAAAGCTAGCAGGAGAAGAGAAATAATTAAAATCAGAGAAGAAATCAACAGGATTGAATCCAAAAAAAAATTACAAAAAATCAGCCAAACGAGGAGCTGGTTTTTTGAAAAAATAAACAAAATTGACATGCCATTGACCCAATTAACTAAAAAAAGAAAAGACCCAAATCAATAAAATCAGAGATGAAAAAGGAAACATAACAACAGACACCACAGAAATAAAAAGAATCATCAGAAATTACTGAAAGGACTTGTATGCCAACAAACAGGGAAATCTATCAGAAATGGATAGATTCCTGGACACATACAACCTACCTAAATTGAACCAGGAAGACACAGAAAACCTAAACAGACCCATAACTGAGACAGAAATTGAAACAGTAATAATGGCCCTCCCAACAAAGAAAAGCCCAGGACCAGGTGGATTCACTGCTGAATTCTACCACACATTTAAAAAAGAATTAACTCCAATTCTCCTCAAACTATTCAGAGCAATCAAAAAAGAGGGAATCCTCCCAAGTTGTTTCTATGAAGCCAGCATCACCTTAATTCCTAAGCCAGAAAAAGATGCAGCATTGAAAGAGAATTACAGACCAATATCCCTGATGAACATAGATGCAAAAACCCTCAATAAAATTCTCGCCAATAAAATGCAACAACACATCAGAAAGATCATCCACCCAGACCAAGTGGGATTTATCCCTGGTATAGAGGGATGGTTCAACGTCCGCAAAACAATCAACGTAATACACTACATTAACAGGCTGCAGAAGAAAAACCATATGATTCTCTCAATAGATGCGGAGAAAGCATTTGATAAAATACAGCACCCTTTCATGATGAAAACCCTAAGCAAACTGGGTATAGAAAGAACATTCCTCAATACAATCAAAGCACTTTATGAAAAACCCACGGCCAGTATTCTATTGAATGGGGAAAAGTTAGAAGCATTTCCACTGAGATCTGGTACCAGACAGGGATGCCCACTCTCACCACTGCTATTCAATATAGTTCTGGAAGTCTTAGCAAGAGCTATTAGGCAAAAAAAAAAAAAGAAATTAAAGGGATACAAATTGGGAAGGAAGAACTATCCCTCTTTGCAGACGATATGATCCTTTATTTAGGGGACCAAAAGAACTCTACTAAGAGACTATTGGAACTCATAGAAGAGTTTGGCAAAGTAGCAGGACATAAAATCAATGCACAAAAATCAACAGCCTTTGTATACGCAGCCAATGACACGGCTGAGGAAGAACTTCTAAGATCAATCCCATTCACAATAGCTACAAAAACAATCAAATACCTTGGAATAAACTTAACCAAGGACATTAAAGATCTCTACGATGAAAACTACAAAACCTTAAAGAAAGAAATAGAAGAGGATATCAAAAAATGGAAAAATCTTCCATGCTCATGGATTGGAAGAATCAACATCATCAAAATGTCCATTCTCCCAAAAGCAATTTATAGATTCAACGCGATACCAATCAAAATACCAAAGGCATTCTTCTCAGGTCTGGAAAAAATGATGCTGAAATTCATATGGAGACACAGAAGACCTCGAATAGCCAAAGCAATCTTGTACGACAAAAACAAAGCCGGAGGCATCACAATACCAGATTTCAGGACATACTACAGGGCAGTTATTATCAAAAGAGCATGGTACTGGTACAGAAACAGATGGATAGACCAATGGAACAGAATAGAAACACCAGAAATCAATCCAAACATCTACAGCCAACTCATATTTGATCAAAGATCCAAAACTAATCCCTGGAATAAGGACAGTCTATTCAATAAATGGTGCTGGGAAAACTGGATTTCCACGTGCAGAAGCATGAAGCAAGACCCCTACCTTTCACCTTACACAAAAATTTGCTCAACATGGATTAAAGACTTAAATCTACGACCCGAAACCATCAAATTATTAGAGAGCATTGGAGAAACCCTGCAAGATAGAGGTACAGGCAAAGACTTCTTGGAAAAGACCCCAGGAGCACAGGCAGTCAAAACCAAAATTAACATTTGGGATTGCATCAAATTGAGAAGTTTCTGTACTGCAAAAGAAACAGTCCGGAGAGTGAAGAGGCAACCGACAAAATGGGAAAAAGTATTTGCAAACTACGCAACAGATAAAGGGTTGATTACCAGAATCTACAAAGAAATCAAGAAACTCCACAACA
Source organism: Lepus europaeus (assembly GCF_033115175.1). Taxonomy (NCBI): domain Eukaryota; kingdom Metazoa; phylum Chordata; class Mammalia; order Lagomorpha; family Leporidae; genus Lepus; species Lepus europaeus. The sequence goes on from NC_084846.1 coordinate 68,695,238, forward strand.
TCAAAACAAACAATCCACTTAAGAGATGGGCCGAGGACCTCAACAGACATTTTTCAAAAGAGGAAATCCAAATGGCCAACAGACACATGAAAAAATGTTCAAGATCACTAGCAATCAGGGAAATGCAAATCAAAACCACAGTAGGTTTCACCTCACCCCGGTGAGAATGGCTCACATTCAGAAATCTACCAACAATAGATGCTGGAGAGGATATGGGGAAAAAGGGACACTAACCCACTGTTGGTGGGAATGCAAACTGGTTAAGCCACTATGGAAGTCAGTCTGGAGATTCCTCAGAAACCTGAACATAACCCTACCATTCAACCCAGCCATCCTACTCCTTGGAATTTACCCAAAGGAAATTAAATTGGTCATGTCGTTTCAAAATGTCTCTCAATTCATATTTATCAGATGGGTTTCTCAAAATTAGATTCAGGTGATGTATTTGGGAAAAGACCACAAAGCTAAGAGACTATTCTCATTGCACCATATCAAGACTCTTTGTAAGAATGGATTCAAATATATTTATTTCATACTTTGGGTTATAAGACAATATGTTTTAGCTAATTTTATCAAATTGTTCCAAATTTAACAAGTCTTAAGAAGAAATTTAAGAAGTCTTTCTATTGGGTCCTGTGTCCTTTTGATATGTCTCCATTATTGTTTGTTGCTGTTTTGAGCACTTCTTAATTTCTGGTACACAAGATGTTCTAGGTTCATGTGGTATATTTCCTGCTCCAGTCCCAATTTTTTTGCTCCTCAGTTCCTTGGGTACTTTTATTGAATAATTTCATTAGAAACTTTATGTTCTGAGGGACTGCTGGGTTCATTAGTACCATGTTACTTTTGCATCTGGGCTTTCTAGCTACAAACAAGGATATATACATATATGCCAAGTAATGTATGTATACATATCTTAAAGGATATATACATATATGCCAAGTCTTCTATGTATACATTTACTTACTTATAACCATCTTTACTCGTAAGAAGCTGTATCTGTACTAAGTTAAATATAAATGCATTGGAGGTCTCTAGTTTCTCTACTGCATAGATCATTCTAACTGTTCCCTTCACTTCTTTGTTATAATTTTCCACCCCAACATTGAGAAATCTGGTTCCTAGCTGTCTCACATCCATGTATTCAGTTATTCAATTTCACTATATGTATAGTGGTTTCAGAATCATTAACTCATACCCCCATATAAATAACTTTATCAGCTAGGGAACAGTATTATACATATAAGCATTTTTTAATCATGGAAATTCCAGTCATTTCAAAAGTTATGTAAGTCAGCAACTTCTCCCCCTACCCTATTTGGTGAGTTTGTTTCATACATTGGCAATAGAGTTAGATTCTTTTGTTTTATTATGCATTCCACCCTGGAATTTCCCAAGCTCCTAGTCATTTATTTATTTTTTTTAAACTTTTATTTAATGAATATAAATTTCCAGTGTACAGCTTATGGATTACAATGGCTTCCCCCCCCCCATAACTTCCCTCCCACCCACAACCCTCCCCTCTCCCGCTCCCTCTCCCCTTCCATTTGCATCAAGATTCACTTTCAATTCTCTTTATATACAAAAGATCAATTTAGTATAAAGATTTCAACAGTTTGCACCCACATAGAAACACAAAGTGAAACTTGTGTACATTAAGGTTCAGTCTTTATGCTGTAAAGTTCTCTGAGTTTTCAAAAACACATTTTATTAGGTATCTAACATTACAGTGTCCTATGGAATAGTTCTTCCACCTTAAAAAGCTTCTATGCTCTTATTTCAAATTTCTTACCCCTTTTGAAATCCTGGCAACCATTATTCTGTTTACAGAAAGTCTATATTGGATATTATGCAATATATAGCTATTCAGATTGATTTTTCTCACATATTAATATGCATCTAAGATTTATTCATATTGTTGTGTGAATCAATGCATCATTCTTTTTTTCCTGCTGAAGAACATGCTATTGTAGGGCTTTCTCACAGTTTGCTACCAATTCAGCTATTAAAAGATAGCTTAGTTGCGTATAGCTATCATGAACAGTTTCTGATAGCACTTTTGTATGCTGGTTTTGTGTGGACTTGTGTTTCCAAATAAGGTGGCTCAGTACCAAAGAGAGCAGTTGTTGACCCAGGTAGTAAGACAGTGTTTTGCTCTAAAATAAGCCATCAAACTGTATCACACAGTAGCTGTACCATTTTGCATTCTCAGAGGCAATGAATCAGTGTTACCATTGGCAGGTAGCCTAACCAGTGACTGATGTTTTGTGGGTTTTTTAAGGCATTTGAATAGGTATAGCGGTACTTAAGTTTTGCTTTAGTTTAATTTCCCAGATGACAAACGATGCCGAGTATCTCTTCATGTGCTTAGTTGCTATCTTATGTTCTCTTCGATGTAAGCTGTTCAGACCCCTCCCTAAATTTTAACTTGATTGTTTTATTATCATTGCAATGTCAGAGATCTCTTTATATTCTGGATATACGTCCTGTATTAAATATGTGTTTTTCAAATATTTTCAGTCTGCATCCTGTCTATCCATTTTCTTAGCAGTATCTTTCATAATATCTTTCTTTTCAATTGTTATAAAATATGACAACTGTTTTTTTCTTCCAATTGTGTTTTTGACATTGTTTTTAAAAATCCATTATAAAACCCAAGATCAGTGTTGATTTGATTTTCTGTGTTTTCTTATAGGAATTTTATAGTTTCCCATTTTGTATTTATGTTGATTTTCCCTTTTGAGAGGATTTTTGTGAGTGGTGTATTGTGTATGTCTAAGGTCATTAATCTGCATATGGAGTTTTAACTGTTAATGCAGCATTTGTTGAGAATGCTACTCTTGCTCCATTGAACTGTTTTTGTTCCTTTGTTTCTTCATACATTTTTAATCATTGAAGTAGAACATTCTAAAATCTCTTGAAGCAAGAATAACAGACATAGTATAGTTTTCTTATTTAAAAAAGTAGTTGTTTGATTCAACAGTGGGTTGGGCATTGAGTAAAAGAACATCCAACCTCTAAATAGTAGTTTTTTATTGTGTTGTCACTACCCCTTTCTTGACAACTTTCTTACCTGGCAGACACTAAACAAGGTACTGAAGAAAAAGTATAGAGCAAAATAACTCAAATTCTTCACAGAGAGAGTCTGTCTTGAAAAGCAGGAGATTGATAACCAATTACCAAACAGTATGGCAAGTTTTATAGAAGAAATAATGGGTGAAGGGAAACACAGAAAAGGTGCATTTTCTCAATATAGAGGACATAGAAAGGGTTTTCTGAAGGGACACTCAAATATTAACTTTATGTTGATTCAGAGTAATCCAGGAGGAAGCTGGAAGTGGGATGGATGGACTAGAAATGTTGGAGAGGGAAAGAAAGCATCCTCTCAAATCTCACAAAGCTCAAAGATCTTGGTTCTTAACCAAATGTGAAAAGGGAGCATAAAACTAAATGTGGGCCGGCGCCGTGGCTCACTAGGCTAATCCTCCGCCTGCGGCACCAGCACCCCGGGTTCTAGTCCCGGTTTGGGCGCCAGATTCTGTCCCAATTGCTCCTCTTCCAGTCCAGCTCTCTGCTGTGGTCCAGGAGTGCAGTGGAGGCTGGCCCAGGTCCTTGGGCCCTGCACCTGCATGGCAGACCAGGAGAAAGCACCTGGCTCCTGGCTTCGGACGATGCAACGCGCCGGCCATAGCAGCCACTTGCGGGGTGAACCAACAGAAAAAGGAAGACCTTTCTCTCTCTCTCTCTCTCTCTCTCTCTCACTCTCTCTCTCTCCCCCTATCTTTGTCAAAAAAAAACTAAATGTGTCATTTTAGAGGAAAAGTAAGAAAGTTGGGTAAGAATCTGATTGTGAAACACCCACCAGGCCATTGGAACAACTATTGAAGTGACTATGTTGAAAGAATGAAAATACCAATTTTTAATTTTGGAATACTCTTAATCCTGCATAGTAGGAAGGACATGGAAATAAAGAATCACATCCAAGAGCTATGTGGGAATCCAGGTAAGAGAAGACAGTAGTCTGATATTGAAGGTAAGAGTTGAAATTCAAATAGTAATAGCAGGATAAATCAATAGGACTTGCTAACTCAATGTAAATAGAGAAAGAAAAAAGGAGGAGGCAAGATGACTTGAAGCTCTCTTAAATACAGATGATTTTTAAAATAATGTCATCGCTAAATTAGCAAACAGCAAAATAAGCACTTATTTGGGCATAAGATCACAGGATAAGTCCTGGGCACATCAGTTTGGTGTGCCTGAGAAGTATCACAGGGGATATTTTCTATACTTAGATGGTCCTAGATTTTAGGAGAGTTTTTTTTTGTTAAATATATAGACTTTTGAGTTACCAATAATGTAATTGAAATTAAAGTAGCTTAGATTGTTTTTTGTTTGTTTGTTTGTTTTCTTTTTGACAGGCAGAGTGGATAGTGAGAGAGAGAGACAGAGAAAGGTCTTCCTTTTTGCCGTTGGTTCACCCTCCAATGGCCGCTGTGGCTGGCGCATCTCGCTGATCCGAAGCCAGGAGCCAGGTGCTTCTCCTGGTCTCCCATGCGGGTGCAGGGCCCAAGGACTTGGGCCATCCTCCACTGCCTTCCCAGGCCATAGCAGAGAGCTGGCCTGGAAGAGGGGCAACCAGGACAGAATCCGGCGCCCCAACCGGGACTAGAACCCGGTGTGCTGGCGCCGCAAGGCGGAGGATTTAAAGTAGCTTAGATTGTTAAGGACGGGGTAGAAAATGAAAAGAAGGTGGCTTAGGAGAGAATTGTTGGTAGTACTAGCATTGAATGGGGAGTAGAAAAAGAGCCATGCCAAAAGAGCTACCAAGGACAGCCAAGGAAGCAGGAGAGTAAATGGTTATAATGTTATGTTCAGAAAGCAAGAGAAAACAGCGTTAAGAAGCATGAGGTGTTCATAAATGTTAAATTATGTTGAGAGATAAAATTAGATGTGGCATTTAAAAATGTCCATTGGTTTTATTTTTAGTCACTTTGCTTTTAGTCACTTTGGTGAAATAAATTTCAGCCAATTTGTGTTGTCAGTCCAGACTGCCCTAAATTGCATTAACAAGTGAGTAAGAATGTATATATTTTGAGTGACATTTTTGTGTGCAACAAAGAGATGCTGTGCTGAAATGAATGAGCTGGTTGCACTGTTGCTAGCTGCATTTTATGGAAGTTATCGTGCACAAGAAATGGCAGAGACAGTCATCCTGGAATCATTCTAAATTGGCCAATGAGAATGACCTGGAGGGATGATATGACACGAACAGTCTGGGAAATCAGAAAAACTGAAAAGCAGACCGAAAGGAGTGTGCACCTGCTACAAGTCTGTCCTCATCTTTGTGTTGTCCTTCGTCTTTTCTCCTGCTCTCCTGTCTGGAATGCAGATGTGGCCATGCTGAGCCACCCTGAGCAGAATTTAATTCTTACTGATAAACCTGCCTTTTCTAAATACTTAATATAAATTCAACTCTGCAAGGAAGTGTGTATTTGGTCACAGAAAATTGGTTGAGCTTTTCCTCTGATAGTTTCTATTTAATATTTGCGGTGGCATTAGAACATATTTGCACATCACAAAAGGTGAGATCTTGAGGTTGAAAGTTTGAGGAAGTTAGCAAAAGTTTGAGATAGTTGAAAAGTTTGGAGAATCAAGTAGGAAAAATAATGGACTTATTATTACTGTGAAATAATGGCATTATAAGTACCATTGAGGGCGTAATTGAAGCTGGCAGAAAGGAATGTTTAATGTTATCAGTTGAATAGTAATGGCTTTGAATTTTTTAGCTGTTTAACCCTTCATTAAAAAAAAAAAAACTTCAGAAACCATAAATGTCCTGATCAGTAAATTATCAACAGAGAATGCCCATGTGAGCAGCGCCCAAGTCAAAAAACAGAACACAGCCAGCCCCTTTGAGCTTATTGCCTCTTTCCTGTATTGTCATCTAGCAGCACTCTAAGATTTTTAAAATCTCATTGAATGGCACAATACAGTATATACTTTCCTGTGTCTGACTGCTAGGAGATTTATGTTCTGTGTGTACAGCTATATCTGTTAATTTTCTTTAATGTTTGAGATTTCATTATTTGAATACACCACAATTTATTCATCTGTTCTACTATAGAGTGATATCAGGTTTATTTCCATTTGAGCTATTAAAGTAATTATTGTGAATTATGAAAGGTAGTCATTATGATATCCTTACATGAGTTCATTAGTGTATATGTAGGAAAATTCCTATTGCATTAGAGTTCATAGTATAAATGTATCTTACACTTCATAGATATGTCACATAGATATGTCAAACTGTGCCAATGTGCTAGTACTTATTTGGTTATATCCTCACCAAGTTCCTTGAGCATTCCTATATTTCTTCATATCCAGATGAATCCTTGGAAGGATCAATCTTTTAAATTTAGATATTTTGAGTTTACTAAAATGTCATCATGGTTTTTTATTTGTATTTGTTACTGTTAAAATGTTTAAGCATCTCTCCATATTTATTAACCTTTTAGATATTCTCTTTTGTGAACAGAATGTAAAGTATTTTCCCACTTTAAAAAATAATATTCCTTTTCTTATTGATCTGTGGAAATTATGTTCCAGACATGAATGTTTTGCTGGTTATATATAATCCAATTTTGTATTCCACACACTACCTTTCATTTTCACTTAGTTAACTGTTTCTTTAGGTAAATAAGACTTCCTAATTTTTAATATAGATTCCAATTTATCATTTTTTTCTTTTCTGGATGGTGTTTTCTTGTAGCCTGTTTAAGCACTCTTTCCCTTGACCAAAATCAATAGTATTTTCTCTTATAATTTAGAAACTTTAATGTTCTAAAGTTATACTTTACATCATAATCAACCTTGGTTTTTTTTCTGTGTAATGTAAGATACGCATATTTTCCTCTGTGCTCATGTGGACATCCAATGACCGGCTATCATTTAGAGAAAAGATTTTCCTTTGACTATTTACCTCAAATGTCATCTTTGCAATGTAGAAAAGTTCATATATGTACAGGAAGAATTCCAGATTTTCTATTTTAATATCTTTTACTCATCTTTAACCTCATATCTTCATACTGAATCTTGATATTTAGCAGATCAAGTTTTCATAATTACTGCAGAGTGTATGTTGAAATCTAAGCCTCGAAGTGATGATAGTTGGAACTTTGGGAAGTTGGGAAGCTTATGGGATTAGTGTCCTTGTGAAGGACACCCTAGAGACACCCCCCACCCCCACCCCGTCCCTTCCTCTGTGTGAGAAGATGGCATCTGCAAGTCAGGGAGGAACCTCACCAGACAGGAGCCTGCCAGTACCATGTTCTTGGACTCCCCAGCATCTAGTGCTGTGCAAAGTAGATTTCTTTTGTTTCTGAAGCCAACTATGTTGCTGTGCTGCAGCAACCCAGATGGATCAGCACCATGTCTCTTCCTTTTATATCCATTGCCATTCTTACTTTCAAAGATTTCCAGAATAAATCTAGAATTGCTTGTCAATTACTATGAAAATCCTTTTGAGATTTTGACTAGGTTGCAAAGATACATATATTCATTTGTTTTCCAGTCAATAATGATGGGGATAGCCTTATTTTATTTAAATTTCCTTTTATTTCTCCCAACATGTTTAGGGTTTTCCATAAAGAGATTTGTCATTTTTCATTACATGTATTCATGGGTGTTTAATTCTCTTGTAAGTTGTATCTTTTTTTAAACTACTTTAACATCAGCCTTTGTTGCTAGGATATGGAAATCAAGCTGATTGATATACTGACCTCATGTCCAACAATTTTTCAAAATGTACTTATAAATTTTAACAAGTTGTCTTTAGGCCTTGCATTTTCTACATATATAATCCTGTCAACTACAAATATTGACAGCCACACTTCCATCTTTTTGATCTTCAATGGCATGGGTTAACATTTCTTGGTACAATGCTAAATGATGATAAAAATTGTGGGCATCTTTATCTAACTCCCAAAGTCAGAGACACACATTTTGCCTTAAATGTGATATTTGACATTGGTACTTAACAGATATACCTCATGATATTGAGAAAGTTCTCTATTCTTTTTGTGCTAGACAGTTTTGTTATGATAATTATAAGTGGATGTTTAGTTTTGTTATATTTTCATTGATTTGTCAAGTGGCTCACTAAATAAGATTCAGGATTTGATGTGCTAGCATTGGAAGTTCAAAGTAAAAATGATGGTTACCAGAGACTGTGGAGAGTATGAGGGAAAGAGGGAAGAGGAAGAGTTGATTGACAAGTACTAAGTTAATTCTCAATAAGATAAACAAGTTCTAGTATTCCATTGCACAATACAGTGACTATATATAATAGCAACATACTGTATTTTTAAGGTTACAAAAAAGATTTTCAGATTTCATCATAGAGAATAAATATTGACTGACATAGATACATTCACCCTAAAGTGAACATTACACGTTGTATACATGTGCTGAAACATGACATAGTATCCTATAAATACGTGTGATTTTATTATCAACTAAAAGTTATAAATAAATAAGTTTGAAAGTAATTCTGGGCTGGTGCAGCGGCTCAATAGGCTAATCCTCCACCTGCGGTGCTGGCACACCGGGTTCTAGTCCTGGTCGGGGCCCCGGATTCTGTCCTGGTTGCCCCTCTTCCAGGCCAGCTCTCTGCTGTGGCCCAGGAGTGCAGTGGAGGATGGCCCAAGTCCTTGGGCCCTGCACCCGCATGGGAGACCAGGAGAAACACCTGGCTCCTGGCTTCGGATCAGCGTGGTGCGCTGGCCGCAGTACACTGGCTGCAGCAGCCATTGGAGGGTGAACCAACAGTAAAGGAAGACCTTTCTCTCTGTCTCTCTCTCTCTCTCAGTGTCCACTCTACCTGTCAAAAAAAAAAAAGAAAAGAAAAAAGGAATTTTATGAGTATATTTGAGTGCCGGCCCTGTGGCTTAGTCAGTAAAACTACTGCCTGCAGTGCTGGCATCTCATATGGGCACCAGTTTGAGTCCCAGCTGCTCCACTTCCAATCCAGCTCTCTGCTATGGCCTAGTTTAAACTAGACGGTGTAAGTCCTTGGGCCCCTGCACCCGGTGAGAGACCTGGCAGAGGCTCCTGACTCCTGGCTTTGGATCAGCCCAGCTCCAGCCATTGTGGCCATTTAGGGAGTAAACCAGCAGATGGAAGGCTTCTCTCTCTCTCTCTCCCTCTCTCTCTCCTCTCTCTGTCTCTGCCTTTATGTAACTCTGCCTTTCAAATAAATAAATATTTTTTTTAAAAAAAAAGAGTATATTTGGTTAGGTAACTAAAATTTGCATTTTAAAATGGCCTACATTCAATGAAATCCAAATATTCAGGAATATGGGAATGTGTCTGCAGTTTTGTGAAACTAATACATGTGAAGATGTCATAAAAGAAACTGGAATGACATTTGTGAAATAGCTAACCAATTCATGTCTTCATATTAGTTAAGTAAAGGACTGAAAGGGTTAAATGTTTTGGTAAGGGCAGGGTGTCTAAATTTACTATTTCCAATGTGCAATGGTGTTTGGAAATGACAAAGTTTATGATGAGAAGATGAAAGAATGTGGCTGAAGTATGTATGTTGTATATAAAAATCTCATACCTTAGATCCCAGAATTTGGAAAATATCATCCAACTGAAAGCAGAAGCAAATAAGGGGTGAAGACAGGTCATAGGTTAGAGATTAAGCAAAAAACCTTTAATAAATTAAGGGGAGAGTCTATAAATAAATAAGAAGATAAGCATGTCCTCATTTGAATATGTGAGATTCAAGTGCACACTTCAAAATGGAGAAATCAGATCTGGAAGTTCCCATGTTTTGTTATTTGGGGTGCAAGAACAATAGTGGTCTCCATAGATGAGAAGAGTTTGTAGGGATGTGTTTAGTCTGGAGAGAACTAGACTTCTATTGAAAGAGAGAGTGAAGAGTGCAGAGCTTGTTGACCTTGCAAGACAGAAGTCTCAGACACAGTGGAGAGAATCAATGGAGAATACCTGAAACAGCATAGGAATGATGTTCCTTGGAATAGAGGAGGCTGTTGCAGATCTTGCATGGGAAACAAGTGTATCCATCAACCAATAATTCAAATGGTTGAAGGATTGTAGAATGAATTCCAGGTGCAATGTTCCATCTAATCCCATATTTCTGTCGTTCTCCCCTGTTCCATCTCACCTTTGAACTTCATTGCTGGAGAGCGGCAAGATGGCGGAATAGGCAGGGAGCACACTATTAGTCCGGGGGGAGAGAAAGTTTAATATAAGTGGAGATACTGCAGGGTCAAGCAAGAGTAGGGGATGAAACAGCAGAGGAAACTCTTCTGGAACTAGTGATTCACAGTGGACCTGTGTGGAGAGCGTGGGAGCCCAAGTTCGGGACACCAGTGGCAGACTCAACACACCAGCACTGGAACGCGAGGTGAGCCGAACCTCAATAGCCCGAGATACCAGCGGGCAAGCGGAAAGAGGAGGCTAGAGGGAACGAGGCTTGAAACTCCGTGGGGAAAAGTTCACCAGGCTAACTAGAAGAGAGATAGGAAAAAAATTAAAAAGTGACCGATACAGACACAAGTTTCTCTCTCTCCGCTCACCTCTCAAAGGCGAGCAAGACAGAGCAGGCGCCATTTTGGACATACGTCATAAGCAGGGCGACCTCAGGTCTGCACCAGCCCTGAGCCTAGCAGAAAAACCTGACTCTGTGGGGAGGGGTGAAATAACAGGAGATTAGCATCTAACTTGGCAACCCAGTGGGAGACTGCAGGAGAATTGGAGCCCACACTGAGGGCAGCAGAGATTCCCTGTGTGGTCCTTGGGAAAGAGCTTCTGATCTCTGGCTCCTGTGGGTATATCATTTGCCTGCTAACTACCTCCAATTATGTTCAGCTGTGCGGAATTACTTCCCTTTTAAATCAAAAAAAGAAAGAGAGATTTACCACACCTAACCTGGGAGTGTCATCTTTGACACACCCTCAACCCTGAGGAACCAAACACAGCTCTCAGTCCACACTCATCCAAAGCCTCTAAGGCTCCACTGAAAGCAGACAGTCCACTTAATATAGAGCCATAGTGTAACAAGAAAAAACACCACAGTGAAGAAACCAAATATCTCCAACATGCCAAACAACAAACGCAAAAACCAAGCTAACAAGAACAAGGAAGACACTATGACGCCCCCAAATGAAAAAGACACCCCAATTCAAGATTATGAAGATGATGAGATCGAAGAAATGCAAGAAGCGGATCTCAAAAAATTGATAAGAACATTAAGAAGTTCTCAAAAACAAATTCTTGAACTACAGAAATCCTTCATGGACAAGATAGAAAATCTCTCTCGTGAAAGTGAAATATTAAGGAGGAATCAAAATGAAATGAAACAACTAGTGGAACAAGAAACTCTGATAGTGATGAGAAATCATAATGAAATGAAGAATTCAATAGATCAAATGACAAACACATTAGAGAGCCTTAAAAACAGAATGAGCGAAGCAGAAGAGAGAATATCAGACTTAGAAGACAGAGAACAGGAAAGGAAACAGGCAAACCAAAGAAAAGAAGAAGAAATTAGAAATCTAAAAAATATTGTTGGGAATCTACAGGATACTATTAAAAAACCCAACATTCGGGTTCTAGGAGTTCCTGAAGGCATGGAGAGGGAGAAAGGATTAGAAGGCATTTTCAGTGAGATACTAGCAGAAAATTTCCCAGATTTGGAGAAGGACAGAGGCATCTTAGTACAGGAAGCTTATAGAACCCCTAATAAACATGACCAAAAGAGATCCTCACCACGACATGTTGTAATCAAACTCACCACAGTGAAACATAAAGAAAAGATCCTAAAATGTGCAAGAGAGAAACGTCAGATTACTCTTAGAGGATCTCCAATTAGACTCACAGCAGACTTCTCATCAGAAACCCTACAAGCTAGAAGGGAATGGCGAGACATAGCCCAGGTACTAAGAGAGAAAAACTGCCAGCCCAGAATACTATATCCTGCAAAGCTCTCATTTGTGAATGAAGGTGAAATTAAGACTTTTCATAGCAAACAGAAACTGAAAGAATTTGTTGCCACTCAACCTGCCCTGCAGAAGATGCTTAAAGATGTCTTACACACAGAAACACAGAAACATGGTCACCAATATGAAAGAAGGTAAAGGAAGGAAACCTCACAGCAAAAGATCACAGGAAGCTCAATTTCTCTTTGACATAGAATTAAACTCTGATGCTCTGTTAAAGCAATGTGTTAAAGTAATCTATTATGTTCTCTTGTTGTCTGTTAAATTCTAATTGTTCAAAAACAGCTGAATTTTTATTAAGAGCTATGGGTTATTTAAATATGTGCTTATTTTCAAAAATTTGAATAATCACCTTGTAACAATGATCAAATTTGGTCTATGTTATGTCATGATTTGAAGAAATCTTATTTCAACCAGATATTTTGGATTTTGAGCCTTCTTGGCATTCTTGACAGGCATTCAAAAAATCAAAGTTTCAAACAATCTGGTCTCTAAAATTTCCAGTAAATCCTGGACTTTGGTTTTTCCAGTTTGGGCCCAACTGAAAAAATCGAAGGACCTATGTCTCTCATCTTATAGAGACACCAACTAATCAGTCTATTTGGATGATATTAGAAGGACTGTCAAGATGTGATGTGGTACCAGACTTTAAGTTTCTATAATGGAAAATGCTATTAATACAAATGTTTGAGAATTAAAAAGTCTAATGATCTTGTGTTACTAGACATGATAGTTATCTTAATGAGAAAGCCCCAGAGGCCTAAAGGGTTAAATACTTGTAAAATCCTACAGGTGCTTTCAAAAATACTGTGAAGAAAGCAAGTGCCTCTTGTTGGTTGATAAGTTTATAATTTTAAACATGGCGACTTAAAGTCTTTTGTCATCCACAGTTATATATGATGTGCTGCTCATAAAACTAAAGTGTTGTTGGTTCTGTGTTTAGCTGTCCTCCTATAGGTTCCTATGGACTTTTTCCAGCCACTTTTATTGTATTCAGTATTTTGGGATGGCTCTGTAAACAGATGAAGCCAATAATGTATTAACAGTACCAACTGAGAGAAAGTATGGTTAACTGAGGTTACTAAAAAGAAAAAGCAATTCAAATCAATTGGTAATCTACAAAAAGAGTTAAAGATTTTAAAAGCTATTATTAAAATTGCTATATTGGTCTATTATGCTATATTATATGAGTGTACATATTGTATGTCCACATGGGGAAATTTTATTAAGAGTTTTATTTTAAATGGCTTATAGATAAGATTGTCCATAAATTTAAGCTGCTAAAATCAATCAAAGATACATTTTAATTTGTGTGACCTGAATCTGTGTATCATATGTTTTAAACGTGTTGGTAGAAAGAAACTAAAAACATTTTAGATGGTTGTGCTTAAGTTTACTGGCTAAACAAACTATACCATGTTAGATATTTAAGAGGTGTTTTCAAATACATGATTCTTAAAATTTATAGAAGGCATTGGACCTTCTGGTAAATGTTTTCTTAAGTTGTTATCTAGTGGTTGAAACGGTTTGCTAAGAATTCATGTGATATTGCTATTGTCAGCAAGCGATCTAGGACTTGCTCCCTCATTTCTCTATTCTAAGCCCAACTTGTTCTTTCATTTCTCTATTCTCTTCAAGGTAGGAAACTAATTCTATTACGAAGGAATCTCTAGGATGCACAATTTAATCTTTAGACCTTATAAAAGAGATGGCTAACATTTTTCTGTAATAGCAGAGCCAAAGTAAGAACTTAAATAATAATCTCATAGCTAGATTCACTTCGCCATCAGCGAAGTATACAGTAAGTAGAAAAAACCTCCCTTTCAGACCAAAGGGAAAGAAAGTTTTAAAGTGAGAATATAATTTTCCTCATGGGCATTGTCTACCTTAGAAAAACTACTACAGAACATGCCTGTGACTATAGACTTGTAGTTCAGGCCACCGAAGATTAGAGATGGGACACGGGCACTCCCTTGACTTGCATCCTCTGGTCTGCTTTAACACAAACCAGGAGGAAAAGAAAGCTCGGCATCAGAAGCAATGGGTGGCAGGCCTATTAATGGCTGATCTGTACAGTGATCTGCCCTCAAGCAGACCCAACAGGCCAGTCCACTGCAGTGGCTTTCAATGTGGTAAGCCTGGGCTTCAGCAGAAGTCAGCTTGTGAAGAGCCCTGGCAGCTCTGCCAAGAGTTGGATCACTGGAAATGGACCTGCCCTGGAGTCGAAGGATGCCCAGGTCAGAGCCACAGATCTTATTGGCTCTAAGCTGAAAAGCCCTTCACTCAGCCCAACTTCCAAAGTGACCACTGCAGCTGAGGGGATGGCCAAGTAGGGTCAGCAACATTGCAGGCAGAACTGTAAATTTCTTGTTAGAAATGCCACCTGCCTTTACCTGGCCAGCTCTCTCCCAGGCCAGCCAAGTAATGAAAGTCAACAGAGTGCCTTCCCCTAGGAGGTTCACACCTCCCTTAGGATATACCCCATGTGAAGAGATAGATAGGTCTGGGCCTCTGAATTTACAAGGCCTAAAGCCCAACAGATTATTATCAAGCCCCTTCTGTCAGGTTCTATTTGCCTCTCAATCAGAAAACGTAATTGTAGCTTAGACAGCACCTTTCTTAGCTCCTCTAATAATGACTCTGTCCTTTGTTCTAGGCCCTGTCTAGTGTACTTGGGCCTCATTCCTTTGTAATCATAACCTCTACTCTACCACCAATGGCTCTACTCCCAACCTGTGTGTACTGATGGTCCTCTTCCCCACTTAATGCTGTATAATTGTTCAAACCTGGTAAATGCCACTCTTAGGATCATTGGTTACTATCCTCACCCTGTCTTTTATGACCTTGTCTAAATATGATCAGAGTCGGCAAACTTGGAAGGCTTCCATAGCCTTGGCAACTCATGACGACAGCCTAGGATGGTTACTGGCGCCATAAACTAGAGTGTCAATTTGTTGGGTCAACAACAGGAGCCACTGTGCAGTTGCTCCTCATGCGGGATCTCTGTCCTTAATGTGCTGTACATTGTGATTTAATGCTATAACTAGTACTCAAACAGTATGTTTCACTTTGTGTTTCTATGTGGGTGCAAACTGTTGAAATCTTTATACTAAATTGATCTTCTGTATATAAAGAGAATTGAAAATGAATCTTGATGCAAATGGAAGGGGAGAGGGAGCGGGAGAGGGGAGGGTTGCGGGTGGGAGGGATGTTATGGGAGGGGGAAGCCATTGTAATCCATAAGCTGTACACTGGAAATTTATATTCATTAAATAAAAGTTAAAAAAAAAAAGAACTTCATTGCTGCAGCACATTGTGCTCATTCACACACTCACACACACGCACACACACACACACACTGCTAAATGCAAAGTAGAAAGCACAATTTTCACAATCAAGCCTCCAAATATTGAACAAATACCAGGAAATTTGGAAGACTCTCTTTCTCTTTCTTCTTCTTAACTTGCAATACATTTTTTTAAAGTCTAGTTTCCTATACTCATGTTTCCTTAATATTAAGAATTTGTGCTCCTTCTTAGCAATCACCAGGACTAATTGATCATTCAGCCCAGCCTAAGAGGCTACTTCCACAGGACTCTGGGTCTCTCCAAGGAGACTCTGATCTGACTCCTACTCTCTGAATTTAAAACACTCTGACTTGGGATCAAATTTTTCCTTTGTACAACCTCAAATAACCTCATAACTAAATTCTGACCATTTAAAGGAGTCTTAAATGGTCTTTTCCTCATTCTTTGCAAGGTACTCCATCAGGATCTTTATCTTACTCTGAATCTGAGGGTTTCATATCCCTCTTTAACCAGGGTGCTACCATTTATCATCCAATGATGGATTTGTACCACTCATACAGATGGTAAGAAAACTGACCTGACTAGGACCATTTCAGTGGGGTCCCCATATTGTTAAGCAACCCAGAATTTTCATGACACCATCTTGAATCTTGGGATTCTCAGAAGTGAGGGAATATGCTATGTTCTAGGAATCTGAGACATTGAACCCTCCCTGCTATGCCCACCCTCAGTCCAGTGAAACTTTTTACCACACAAAATCATTTAACAGTCATTCAGTAACACATCTGGCTTAGTTTACTTGAGGGTGGGTGGGTGGCTGGGACCTCCACACAGCCTGGAGCCATAACAAGGCCCCTTGCCAGTGCAACTGAGCCAGAACACAGCTAAACCACACCCAAGGGGAATTCTTGGCTCGCCTGCACCTCCTTGTCCGTATCTCATAAGTGGTCTTGAGGCCCAAGTGCATTTTTCGTTGCAAGAAATATCCTCAGCTGTGCACTCAAGAGATGAATTCAGACTCAGGAAACGCAGTGAAAGCAAGATCAGGTGCTTGATGAGCAGGCACACCTGGAGCAGTCACTGCAGGAAACTTATATCCTAGCATGCTGGTCCCTCCCCCAGCTACTCAATGGCTGTACATTATCCGTGTACAATCTTCCCCTGGGGTCACCTAAGTTACAAAGTTACCTTCCTCCTTCCCCATCTGCACTTGAATTTCCTCTTGTGAGTTGCCTACTCCATAACATCCTGATTGCCTAGGAAGTTTTGCTACATCTGCAACTCATCTGACAGTAATTTTCCATTCTGTGTTGAAAATGGACCACCAGACATTTTCTTACATTCTTATTTTGTCTTATTATTTTGAACTAATTCTAGGTTTTTTACTCACATATCAGTTCTTACTTCCTCCAATTTCCCATGGTTTGTCTCTGAAGAATCTCAGAATGTTCCCAAACAATCCTCCTAAAAAGATCACATAGGTTTAATGAAAGTTTCCTTTTAATTCCATTTGAATTTCATTAAATCTCGGGTTTTCAAGACAAAAGTAGGGATAAATGAAGATAAAAAATATTAGTATTTATTGAGTACTTACTGTATACCTGACTCTGTGATAAGGCAGTTGCATGTATTACCTCACTTGTTTCCACCAAAGTCTGGAACAGAAGTTATTTATAGGAAACCTGATGAGATCTATGAGGTTAAGTCACTGGCTTAAGGATTTAGACATAATAAATACTGAGAAGAAACTTGAACTAGGTCTGGAGTACTCAAAAGTTACTTTTACTTGGGAAACATGAATACATAAAAATGTAGGCCCAGTTAAATGTTTATAAATCGATTTGTTTCTTGAAAGACTGTTAAAGCATTATTACTTACTTTCACTGAAATTATAAATATAAGCATAGAACCATGCACAATCTTGGAAATTATAAACCCTACCAAAAATTGCTGCTTCTCTTGCATCTTCATTTTCTTCCTTCAAATAATTATCTGTTGCATAAAAAACAGACATTGGTAGTATTTATTCATGTCTGATGAAACCCATGGAATTTTTAATGTAAAAGCACATATCAAAATTAATAAATATCACAGATCTGGAGCTCTAACTGCAGCAAGATTCTGAACCAGAAGAAATGTTTCTGAGCTGGTAGATTCAGCTGTAATATCCTCTGCTTTTCTCGTTCAGAGGTTCCTAGCTGAAGAACTTTTATTAGGAGATGAACACCAAAATATTCATATTAACGTTTTTGCTAATGAAGAAAACAGCAGACACCACTTATAATTGATCATGAGAGAAAACAACATGAATGTAAGGGTCCTAAGCTTTGTGGAGCACATCTGGGCAGAAAACATGAAGTCTCTCTTTGCATTCCTGGAGGTGGCTCAAGCCAGACATTTCAGTTTGAAATGACAGAGCCTGACCCCAGGAATAATTTGAGGCCTGACTTCCTGACTGTCGATTACAAAGTTAGAGCTCCACAGAATAAAAGTCAGACCTGAGTAATTCATATTTTAGTATGCAGAAAGGGAAATGATACATTGGTAAACATGTTCTTGTGACCACATGCTCTGTGTCCTGGGAAGCCAGGATCCAGACAGGCTATTTGCTCGCTGCTTTCTCAGTCTAACAGAAGATACAGCCAACTGCAAGAAGCTACATGAGACCTGCATGAAGAGATGGAAGGGAGATGTGAGGACTCCCTCAGAATCTGGAACCTCAAGTGTCTGGCCCTGTGGTGTCTATGAAGGAGTTTGGGTACAATTAATTGTGTTATAAATAGTCACTCTCTTGACAATTTGTAGAATGTGTTGTTCAAAGGCATGAACAACAGTCATGTCCTTGCCTTAAAACACTTTATCCCGTCCTGGGGGTGGTGGTGCTGCGGCATAGAGAGCTAATCCTCACAATCCCACACAGTCCTGAATGCTCCACTTCCTGCCCAGGGCCGTGTCACCTTTGAACAAATTTTCAAAGTGTAATGTGGAAGCCAATCTATTAAGAGTATATGGGTTCTCCCAAGTTCAAGAATGAAAAATGCCCCCCAAAGTCCCTTCTGAGAAAGGGATGATGCAGTCCACAACCACAGAGCTCTGGGAGCCCCTTTGCCTACAGATGTCATAAGAGAACAGGGTTTGAAGAGAAAGGCAAATTTGAATATGCAAAAATAAATCAATGCAGTGTAAAGGAGACACCAAAGGAAAACCGTGGAATGAACTCAAACAGGAGGAACTATGTCTGAGAAGGAGCATACTAATACCTGCCTTCCCAGTATTAGCTTTAGGGGGCACAGCAGTGATGGTGACACAGATGTTTAAGTTTTTAAAAAGCAAAATAATGACTAAAACCTGATTTGGAGAGTAATAAGACAGCCAAAGCAGAAATGGTAAGATTTTTGTTTTTGGAGTACTAGTTTATGGACAGGTTTTTATATTTTAGAATTGTTTTACATATCCATTTGAAAAGCAGAGAGAGAAGTTCCATAGCACTGGTACATTCTCCAAATGCTTGCAACAGCAAGAGCTGGGTCAGGCTGAAGCTGGGAGAGGGAACTCAGTCTACAGCTCTCACTTGGGCAGCAGAGATCCAACTGCTTGAGCCATCACCCACTGCCTCCCAGAATGCACATTAGCAGGGAGCTGGAGTTGGTCAGCCAGGATGCAGACATTCGGATATCAGATGCAGGCATCCTAATTGCTATGCCAAATTCCTGCCCCACCATAGGTATTTTTAAAGAAATTTGCAGTCATTTTTATGGATATGGACAAGTTGTTTTTCCTGGTCTTTTACCTCCAATCTTGTAGAGGAATGCAGTCTTCTTAAAAGGACTTATAAAAATAGTGACAGTCTCAGAACTGTATTGTCTGATGTACCAGATATTTACTTTTTATTAAATTTTGTTCCAACCATTAACAGTAGAGACATTTTATCTTTAATAGGACAAATTTTCTGTAGAAAACAATCCAAATGTGTTGATCAGCCCTACTTAAAGTCCTTGAAATGATCCAGTAGCTATTTAAGAACAAAGCTTGGTCTATATTTGAAAATCAAAAACAATGTAAATACCTATGAAGCACTCGTCATAAAAGAACAAAATGCCTTCCCTCCCTCCCTTTCTCTCATACCTTAAATGCCTATAACTTGTTGTTTGCACTGGCATGATGGTTGATCTGGCCTATTAAAGCTCTTTATCTTATACTTTTAAACTTATTTTAGTGTACTTTTACAGTCACAGTGATCGGCTTCAATTAACAGCAGCTGAAGTGTTTGCTGAATTGATTCAGAACCTTTCTTGCTTAAAATGGAAGTTCTCTTCTGTATACTGAGACCTGTTGTAGCAGCAAACGACCGTGGGGTTGGCTCTCCTCCAGACCTGTTATTCTCCTCCTGATGCCCAGTGCTGACAAGAAGCTAACCTTGCTATGGCCCTGCACCTGAGCCCGTGGGCCCAGAACTCAGGCTCCACACAGCCAGACTCTGGTGCTGCAGCGCCGCCAGGCACATGTGAAGTAGGGTAGAAGGATTGCCCTGGACTGTGTTCTCTGTGCTAGGACCACATTCCCCAGACAAAACAAGCATCCACAGATCTCTGCTTTCAGAATGACAAATCTCAAAACCTTTGTTGAACCCCAGAGTGACAGACAGAAAAGGGGTCTGAACGTGAGTATCCCCCACAAGTGTCTCCAACTCCCACATTCTGCTTCTACCCACAGGGAAAAACAAATAAACCCTCAAAAAATGCATAACGTTGTTATGAAATTACCACCGCTTCGTTTTCTGAATCTGAGTCTCCACCCAGCAGAAAAGGCTTAGAATTCCCACAGCCCTGAGAAAGGTGATTTCTCTGGCCAGTGAAGGCATCCACCAAGCACAAATTCTCCATCTGTAAAATGGAAACTCACAAAACTGCATGGGTTCCCTAGCAGCGCCGTGAAAACTCTCGTTTCCAAGCGGCACTGCAGCCCCCCGGCTCGCCTCTGTCTTCCGTGTGGACGTCAGGTGGCCTAGCCGTGTCACAGACTCGCTGGCCGGTGCTCGAATTCGTAGACACACGGAGTCCTGTGTTGCTCCGGCACTGAACAGACTAAAACATCGCAAACCCTCGCCAGCGAGGGAACCAGCTGGGTTCCAAATTCTAGCAGTTCCTACGTTTTTGTGCCGAAAATAAAATTCCCTACTCGAAAAATCCCGGGGAACGTTACATAATTATTGTGTTCTGCTCAACAGAAGCAAACAAAACAAAAACAAATCACGTAACGAAGGCCTTCATGATATTTACCCTGCGCCCCCAGCGCAGACACCTGCGGGGTGCAGACACCGATAAACCCACAAGCAGCCTGGTCGGGAGGGCGTTCCCTTCTGGAACATTCTCCCGGCGCCCCACTCGGCGCGCCATACCCAGCGGCCAGCTGGGGGTTCAGTGTCTGCGCTGGAGCCTGTCCTGCCCCGCGGACCGCACGCCGGGGGCACCGGCCCGGCTCCTGTCTGCTCGCGGCGGCGGCTCACAACGGGTTAAGCGGTGCTTGCCTCCAAGGCTGCGTTCGTCGTCCCATCCCAACCCTCCCCCGTCTCCAGTGCCCCTACTCGCTCCTCCCGTCTCGGGCTCCCTGTCCCCAGCAAAAGCTGCAATCTCCCTGCTGCCGCGTCCTCCTGGGCGCACGCGGGACCCGCCCAGGCCGGAAAGCTGCGCCGATGGAGACCCGAGCTGGAGGAACGCCGCCGCCCGGACTCTCGGGCGGGGACCCCTAGACGGAGCCGCAGGCGGGAGCCCGGCACGCACGGGGTTAAAGGCGCCGCGGCCGTCAGAGGAGCCGGGCCCCGCGCCGCGTGCGCTCCGGCCCGCCCTGCCCGCGCCGTGCCCGGCGCTCGGCTCCGGGGAGCGCAGCGGCGCGCGAGCCGGGAGGCGGCGGAGCGCGCAGCTGGCGTGGGGACCTCCCCGCGACGCAGCCGGGTCTGCAACCGGAGCCTTGGAGTCGAAGCCCAGCGGCGTGGAGCCCGCGAGCGCAGCCCTCTCTTCCCGCGCCTGGGCCCGCGACCGCGCGGCGGGATGTTCTCAGGGGCGCGCCCTGGGCGCTGAGACCGAGCCTGGCGTGCGGCTGCATTTCCCTCTTCCGGGGCACTCCGGCCGTTGGCTCCACCGATGTGACGCCCTCCCTGCGGAAGGATGGGGATCTTTCTGGCATATGTCGGATTCGTCGTCTTCTCTGTGTTCTGCGTGCAGCAGGGGCTTTCTTCCCAGGGTAAGCCCGTGCCCAGCGGCCGCTCTTGCCGCGTCCCTCACCGGGCGGGTGCGCCGGGTTCCTAGTAGGGGACAGGCGCTTGGGGTGTTACGCGTCGCGGTCCGTCTGGCATTTTCCTCCCAAGTTCATTAAAACGTGGGCAAGCGAGGCTGGAGGGGAAACCAAGCAGCGCCTGGCAGTGAGCAAGGCGGCTTCCTGGGCGAGCGCAGACACGGGCTTTTGTGCAGGTTGTATGAGCTGCTATCTGTGTGCGTGCACGGGGAGCCCTCGCCCGCACCCAGGCATCCCAGGGACCCTCCGCTGCTAGTGCTCCCTGCCCGCGCGGGCACGCTGGGCGAGGAGCGTCCCTCCCCGGGGTCCCGGAGTCTCCGTTGCCGAGTATTTATCTGAACCCCCACGGAAAGGCACAGCCGGCGCTGCAGGCAGCGGCCGCGGAAGCCACTTGTCCCGGACTTCACAGCCTGCAGTGGTCGCTCGGCACCGCCAGCGGCTTTCAGCTGCTGGAATGACCGCATTCCTTGTGCGATCAGAGGCCGAGCCCTGCTTCCGGCGGGGGCAGAGAAGTCCCTCTCGGATCGGAGTCCTTGGCGGCGCCCGTTTTTGTTGAGTATAATTCAGTTCCGATCCACTAGAGAGCATCTGTGGATTTCATAAGATTTGGGAAGGATGCACTCATGGTGTCCATCGTTAAAAAGTGAGGGAGTGCATCCGACCGAAATGATTCCTGCAGTCCCCAAGGGAGCACATTGACCGTGCGCTTCCCTCGCTCCAACCTTCCCAAGACCGCTTGGAGGGAACCCTGGGCCACTCACAGAGCGCCTGAGTCCACAGAAGCGCATTCCGCGTTGAAAAAAATACGTGCGGGAGGAAGGGAACCGCTTGATTTTGTGAGTGTCACCGGGCCCTTGAGTGTTGCCACCTGCAGTGTCAAGGTTGGAGGATGCCAGTGCAGGGAGGGGGGCCTGGGGGTGTGGTGGCTGTGTCCCCAGGATGTGGATTTCCAAGACTGGGGCTTTGTGAGAACAAGTACTAAGGTTATTTTCGAAGGGAAGAAATACATGCAGCTTAGGAGAGCAACT
Organism: Lepus europaeus; assembly: GCF_033115175.1. Taxonomy (NCBI): domain Eukaryota; kingdom Metazoa; phylum Chordata; class Mammalia; order Lagomorpha; family Leporidae; genus Lepus; species Lepus europaeus. The sequence goes on from NC_084846.1 coordinate 68,717,891, forward strand.
GCAGGCTGGGGCAGACGGAGCCCTGCCCGGACTATCAGGAATGCGTGCACCGACAGGGCGCCCGGGCTCGCTGAGCAGGCTGGAGTCACGGGTTGTTGAGCAACTTGGGGCCCTAGGTATGCTGCACCCCCAGACAGGCTGTCTACACCGCACCCCCCCCGAACCTGTTTGTAGGGTGCAGCGGCCCCACCGAGTATCTGGATCCGAGCATGGGCAGCCTGGCTGGGAGACGGTGGTCTCCATGCTTGTCACTGGATCTGAAGCAAAGGGGTTTGGGCCTGGTAGCAAAAATAAGGCAGGAGGTCGGGAGGCCAGGCCGGAGGGGTTGTCACGGAGGGGTTTGTTGCTGGCTTTCTTTTAAATCACGAAAAAACAGCGCGCTCTCAAGGGAAGAGGCCTGCGAGGGTGGCGCGGACGCGACAACGGGACGCGTCTCTGTTTTGCAGCGAAATTCACGGAGTTTCCGCGGAACGTGACGGCCAGCGAGGGGCAGAACGTGGAGATGTCGTGCGCCTTCCAGAGCGGCTCCGCCTCGCTCTACCTGGAGATCCAGTGGTGGTTCCTGCGGGGCCCCGGCGGCCAGGAGCCCGGCGCCGAGGCGGCCGGCGCGCAGGTAGCGGCCGAGGGACGCCCCCCACCCGCACTCCCCCGCCGGGTGTCCTGGGATGAGCGCCGCCCAGGACGCCAGCGGCTGAGCCCGATGTGCTCTGGCGACGCCAGACTGGAACCAGAGAGAAGTCCCGCGGGCACGAGTGGGAAGCGGGCCATGGCGCTCAGGGCCGCGGGCGCTCTGCGGTGGCGCTGCGTCCTAGGACGCTCCCCGTCTGCTTCCGGACGGCGGCGTGGGGCAGGGGGTCCTGTCGGAGGGGTCTCCCACCCCTACACCCGGCCAATCCTGTCACCACCGCCGCCCCTAGGGGCGGGGGGAGTGGGGGAGACGTGGGAGGGGTCGAGGGAGCGGAAAGGAGGGGGACCGGGAGAGGGCGATGGGGGCGCGGGGCCCCGCGGGAGGCCGTGGTCCTGGGCCCGGGGGGAGCAGCGCGCGCCGGGAACACGCGGACACTCGCGCCCCCGCCCGCCCTGGCGCCATCCCCGCGGTCGCGGTCACGCAGCGGGACGCACCCGGCCGTGCCGCGGCCCCGCAGCGCAGCCTCAGCAGCGGGCGGCGCGGGCACGAGGCGCCCCTCGCCCCTGAGCGGGCGCGTGCTTGTCCCGCAGGTGGAGCTCCTGCCCGACCGAGACCCGGACAGCGACGGCACCAAGATCAGCGTGAGTGTCCGGCGGGCCCCGGGGTCAGCGGGCACGCGTTTGGATTTGCAGTGTGCACACGCGCGGGGTGTCCTTACCCCGCTGGGTCACAGAGCTGGAAGCACGCGTAGTCCCCAAGTCGAGTTTCTGGTTTTAGTCAGGTGTATCAACAGACTCGACTTGCCTCAGGGAGGTCGCGAGACGCCGCCAACGTGAAGATCCCGCGGAGAAAGCGGGAAGCATCCGGGGATCTGGGGAGAAGGCGGGAAGCATCGGGGATCTGGGGAGAAGGCGGGAAGCATCCGGGGATCTGGGGAGAAGGTGGGAAGCATCCGGGGATGCGGGGTTGCGATGGCAGAAAGTGGCGGGACCTGAGCGCTCCCCAGAGGCTCGGGCCCCTTCCAAGTAGTGTGAATCCCAAAGCTGACGTCACCGCCCACCCCCATTGAAAACACCTGCACGCGCAGGTGGCCACTCCACCGGTTACTGCTTTTAATAATTGTGAAAGGAGGAAAGATTGAAAAACTAAGTGTACCTCACTGGAAGCCGCCTCGTTGCTTTAAGTCGACAATAGCGTCTAACGACATTACTGGACGGAAATCGCTGTCTGAGAAGAAGGGGGGATCCCCTAGGCATAAATACAATTCGAAGGTCTGTTTCTAGGAGTCTCAAAATCCCGTGGTTCTAGACGTAAAGGAAATTCACTCCGGCTCTGACAGCATGTCCGTGATACAGGTATAAGGTTATTTCACAACCAAGAGTGTAAAATTTGTACGCAAATTCTGGAATCGAAATGAGTAATCTCAATAGGGATGAAATGCCAAAGAAAAATAAAATATAGACCAGAAACTAATGTGTAGTTCATAAAATCAGTGACTTTTTAGAAAATTTTAGCTTCATATATTCTTGTGTCACAGAAACTGTTGGTTTCATATAATGCCAGAAAAGTTTATTGGCAAAGTCAGTTAACACTTTTTCTTAAGCCTTTCATGTCACATGCCCAGTCAGAATTAGGCCACCTGCTGACCACTGCAGCTGGTCACCCCGGCTCCATCACCCAGAGGCCCGCAGTGGTGAAGGCCTTGTCCATCCTGACATTCAGACACTTACCTACATGTCCTCACCCCATGCTGCCGATGGTGTTCATCTTCACCAGCAGTCTCCAAAATCTAGGGAGTGGAAAACCATTCTAGATCCAAACTCAGGCAGGAAACATTTGTTGTTTTGCTTCCCGTCTGTGTGGCTTTACGTGTTTATCCTAAGCCTGCAGTTATTAGAGTGCTGGGGAGCTTGGGTCACATCCTGATCCCCGCTCCACCCCTGGAGATGTAGACCTGATATTACTGCATTAACTACAAGAGAGCCTTGAAGGAACACCCAGGTAATCTTAATGTTCAAGCAGCGCTGACAATTACTGACCCAAACCACTGAGACTGTTTACCCAACTGTAAAATGAGATTATAAAGTTTACTTCATTTGGAGAATGCATTTGAAGCTATTAATTTTCCATTATTGTAGAGCATCCATACATTTTTTTGTATCCACACAAGTACATACTTATGGTTGTAGTCCACATGGAAACTTTTTGTATATATACCTCTGTATTATGTAAAAAAAAAAAAAAAGGTGAACAGTTCTCAAGTTTTCTTAATTATTTATGGTCATTTGAAAGTTAAGTGGACCATTAGCAGAATAAATAACATTCTGCCCCTTCACTTTTTTTCTCTTTCAAAACAAACCAACTCCTTAAATCTTGAATGTCTTATGAACTCCATCATTCTGTCAAACCCAGACAATAGATGATGTAATAGCAAATCTAACTATACCGACAAAGTACATATATATACATATGTAATATTTCAAATACTTTGTGGAGAATTAAATTAAAAAAATAAGTCTATTTTGATGCCAAAATTATGAAAGCTACATATTTTTTTACAATAAGTATCTCCACAGACTTTTTGAAGATGCCTCATTATGTATAATGCAGTCATATATAGTATCTAATACTATACATATTAGATAAATGGTCTTGCTATTCATCTGGTAGAAATTATTGAAAGAAATAAAAGCCTAAGAGTTGAAAATCAGACCCAACCCATGATTAATTGGTGCATTAGCACGAAGTCCCTGTAACAGCAGGAGTAGTTCTCATTTCCGGGGGTATTAATCTGTACCCTGGGTCCCATGACTATCAGCAAGACTGCAATCAAAGTTTGAGCAGAAAAATATTTAACATCCCAGTGTATTTTCACTGCATCTTTAGCAGTCATCCCAATGTGGGGGTAAAAGTACACTCTGAAACCACAATACCAGCAGGCTATTTGTGTGACCTCTGAAGTTCAGCAGGTCAGTTGATAACCAACAGTGGTCTTGCCAGGTTAGGATTCACCCATCAGAGTTCATCAGGCAGAAGCCAATCCTATGATGGCAGAATGACAGAGCTGCTGCTGGAACTTGAGACATGAGGACCACATGTCTGATGGCCTCTGGCACTGTTTGTGTTGAACTAACTAGTAATGATCCCTAGAGCCTATGAGCCAGTTCTAAGTAGAGGAATAAATGAGACCTTCAGACCTGACGTTAAGGAAGTGAAAAGCCCCCTTGTCTGTGGCTATAAGGCCACCAACCCCCTTTATTTTTCTAGCAGTAGCCAGCTCCGGATACAAAATGAAAACAAAGCCACTTGATGTAGCACTTTACTTTTTACCTGCAATTTTTCAGACAGTGAAAGTCCAAGGCAATGACATCTCCCACAAGCTTCAGATTTCCAAAGTGAGGAAAAAGGATGAAGGCTTGTATGAGTGCAGGGTGACGGACGCCAACTACGGGGAGCTTCAGGAACACAAGGCCCAGGCCTACCTGAAGGTCAATGCCAACAGCCATGCCCGGAGGATGCAGGCCTTTGAGGCCTCGCCCATGTGGCTACAAGACACGAAGCCCCGCAAAAACGCCTCTGCAGCAGCTCCCAGCAGCATGCACAGCTCTGCCACCCAGCGGGCACATGCCACCTCCAGCCCTCATGCAGTAGCCAGGATCCCCAAGCAAAGTCCACAATCAGGTATGGAAATCAACTCAGCCTTTTGCTTTCTCCCACACAGCCCCTCTCCAGGAAGGTCAAGTAGAGAGATTTGTATGTGACAGTTTGACAGTGGGAGTCCTGGTTGGTGGGAATGGTGAGGAGACAGGAGCCATGGCAAGCCTGAGACTGGCAGGCCCTACGAATGTGAATCTTCCCATTAGTCTCTGGCAGGGCTTCAAATCCAGAGGATCTGAGAGCTGGATTCTTTTTTTTGCCTGTGTTTACACATTATAAGAACAATAAATCATGTAATGTTGTTACATTATAAATGCACATTCATTTCCTGTACAGATTTATGTTTCAATAATGACCCAAATTGCAAAGCTCCCACTTAATCAAAATGTAAATGAATGAGACACACCGCACATCCACCTTTTCAGCCACACACAATGTTAAGCAGGACTGTTAGGGCTTTTGATTGTGGAGGAGAAACTTCAGCTGCCTGTGATGGAAGCGATGGTGGTGATGGAAGGAGGGAAGGAGGGCCGTGGAAGGCAGTAAGTGGTGCAGCGATAAGGCAGCTCCTGCAGATGCACCTCCAATGCCAATTTAGAAGCTTAGTCACACATTTCCTCAGTCAGCTGTGCAAGTTAAAGCTGTTCTGAATAGAATTAATTTATGCACTCAATCAACCAATGGAAACTCACTGAAGTTTTAACCTTGATGTAGGATAAAGGCTTCTTGGAATAAGAGCTCCCTCGGTAGTCCTAATTGTTTCAGATACTGGACATAATATCACAGGAAAAGGAGCACAAAAATACTTAACTCATCCTTCTTGATGTTTTTCCTTTTACATTTTATCACTGAAGCAATGGCTGGTAATAGGGAATTACATGACTAACACTACAGGTCTCATCAGCCACTTCATAAAAAAAACTTTGGTCGCTTTACCGGGATGTTTTCTGAGCTACATTTATATCAGAAATTATCCTGAGTATGCATCAAATACAATCATTCATCAAAAAAGAAGGCTACACACACATTTAAGTCCTTGCTTGTGAACAGTGGTTTTAAAATAATGTATGCCAGCATGTAGAAGCTTTGTGTCCTCAGGTACCTGACTATCAGATTGGTAGGGAGCTTGATTTAGGGTCCCTGCAAGTTTGCTATGCTCTTAAACACAGACGAGCAACAGTCCTAGCATGTCCTGGTCCTGACGATTTATGTCCAGCTGATGAACAGATAGCTTAGCATCTCTGAACCCCTTTGGCTTTGTCTTATTTTTCTCTTTATTGTCTCTGTTTCCCAAATTAAAGGACAAAACAAGCTTAGATAATAATGGTTTTCTTGTATATGAATGGTCTACACCCACATCTGTATCTTAGTTAAGATTTTGTCTCCCATATTTAATATGACTTTGTTAGCATTGTGATTGGTGCTCTCCTGACAGTTTTCAGATAGAAAGTACTGCTCGTCCCATCCAGCCACTCACCCTGCTATTAGGGACTCCTCACTTTTTTTCCATAATTGAGGGAGAAAGGAGAGAATAGGTACAGGCTTGTGGAACCCTGGGATCACGAGGAGCCTTTCTCACTGGAAATCCTTGCTCCCAGCAAAGCATAATCTGAAGTTCTCAAAATGTTTAACTTCCATTTTTTCTACAAATGAATACTGGAAAACATTTTCTATTTTTTTATCAACATTTTCCAATTTCAATTTCAGAAGCTGAGGTGGTCCAGCCTCCTGCACAATTTAGTTGTAAGTTTCTGGGCTTACATGACTGTGGTTCTGTAACACAGAACCTGGGATGGATATTTATGTGTGATATTCACTGCATACTCACATCCTGATCTGTAATTTTTTATGGCTCTTCAGATTACATTCAAAAAAGCTCATTTCAGTACCCATGTTTCATTTAATCATTCATTTGTTCCTTCCGTCACTTTAAGGAACTCATACAGCAGACACAGGCATACACAAGGAGATGACTCACTCCTTGTGCTCCAGGATTTTTTGTTAATTTCACTTATTACCCATCTTTCTTGTCTTACTCTGTTATAGGCAATACATGGTTGAGGTATCAGAGTTGACGTCTGGCTTTCATAGCCAGAAAGCATTGCCAGCATGGCCTTTGACCCAGAGGTGAGCCTCACCTGCAGGGTGTGAGGCACTGCAGAGTCAGCCTGTGTTGCGAAGCTGCTGATGTGGCCTTGCATTTTCATCATAGCATTTGTCCTAGCCAACTACTGTTTTAGACTGAACTACTCAACTCTTAATTCATACTGTTTTTCTATCAAAGAAGTTCTGTGTCTTTGTGAAGAGAAAGTACTAGCTGAAAATTTCTTTAGATAAAATCTCCAAATGGCTATACAGTTAACTTGATCAGTTTCCCTATAGAAGAAACTCACATGAAGAGGAAGATGAAGGGACATCTACAACCACACATGTGCCACAAGCATGGAACAGTTTTCCCTGTCATTGGCCATGGCCAGTCCAAGATACTTTTCCAGAAGTTAGCAAGCATGTGACAGATACCTCCTGTTTTAAACTGATGTTGTAAATTTTTTCATAAATTATAAATTCTTACATCTTGAAATTATTTCAGTTCTACCTCCATTTTGCAATAAACAGGACAAAATACCAAAGAAAAAAGGTAAATCAGGCAGATAAAGAAATCTTGGTTCTTGTCCTCTCTGTCTCATCTGCAGTTCTGTTAAGCTCTCTCCAGTGTCAGTCCCATGACCAAGGTCATCCCTATCAGACCTGTCTCCCCTCCCTTTTCCTCTTCGCACAATGCTCGGAGACAGAATGCCAATAAATAGGATGTGTGGGGACAGCAACACGTGGAATTATAAGCTGAAGAGGTATTCTGTGCAAGAGTGGTCAGAGAGGGTACCTTGGAAGAAGGAGTGTGAACAGTTGCGAGTGTTTGTACGAGCAAAAACAGTGAAGAGACCTTTGAGAGAAGAGCATGATGTTCAGTACAGTGGCATGTGAGAAGTCACTGGGCTGTGAGGGGAGGCTCAGTTCCCTCTCAGTCCCCAGTGTAAAGACTCCCAGTTCCCCTCGCTGCGCTAAAGCCATCTGGACCCAATCCCCCCTGTAGATCCCCAGTCTTCCAGAAGCCAGACATGTGCCCTGCAGACCACCTGTACAGTCCTTCATGTGTTGTCCCCACTGTCTGCCTTCTGCTGACCCCTCCCCTTCTTTCTCAGGCAGGGACACTGGGAGCACTGCCCTGCTCCATCCTGGCTGCCTGGATCTCCCAAGGAGGTGGACACACATGGATGTCCCCTACCCTCTATAAGGGGCAGTCAGTCCTCCCACCCTACCCTCCCTGGCCTCCTCCCCCTGCCAGTGGCACCACAGATGCCCTCTTGCACTTGCACACCCATGACTCATCCTTCAGCCTTTGGCCATTACTCCTGGATGCTACCTGTGTCTCCTCCACTGGCTCCCCATCTGCTGACCCAGCAGTACCCCCTCAGCTCCTTAATGTCATCCTCTTCCCATTCTCCGTCTCCTGGTCTTCTCATCTGTTTCATGGATTTGACTAGTAGCTTTCTGTTAGAAAATCTTCCATTCATGTTTCCACTTCGGATCTCTTTCTGGAGACCCAGATGCAGCCCACACACCTTGTGGCAGATTAGAGAAAGCTGCACACCTGCTGATGCTCCACTCATTGGGAGGGGAGCCTGTTTCCTCCCCCTGTTGGGCTAGCCTTGACCACTGTAGCCAGTAAGCCATGAAGAACTGAGAGTGTGCCAATCCCAGACCTAGACTTCAGGGAACCAAAGCCACCTGAGATGCTCCCTGGGAAAGCCCAACCAAGGCACCGTGCCTTGCAGCCAAGTAAGAATCCTGGACTCCCAGCTACCCAGTGACTCTCCTGTAGCAAGCATCTGCAGCAGTAGTGTGCTCACCAGAGCCCCACACACTCAAAGCTGGGGGTGCTGACCAGTGGTCCTCTTAAGGTGCAGAGTTCAGGGCAGGTTGTTTCAGAGCAGGAAATAGCAGACCACGTTGCTGTCTCAATTGTCCCACCAAAAAGCACTGTGTCCCCGTGTCCCCAAACTGATTGCCTCATCCCAGTCCCAGCTCTGAAGGAAACCTTGAGCATATTCTTATCTCCTCCATTGCTGCTGAGTTAGGCATTGAGTCCCCATCATCCTCCTCTCCCAAAAACGTCGTGACAAATGGCAGCTTTATGTCCACCAGCGCCAGCATTGTTCTCAGCACAGGCCACTGGCTTTCCTCGCTGTTCTGCCCCCTCCTACCTCCCGTGTCAGCGCTAATTCAGAGAAATTATCACAACTATTCCAAGGCACTGCCACAGTGTTGGGTCTGATTTCCAGCCCGATTTCTTCTGAATCCCTAATTCTGATGCTCAGTCTTCCTACCTGCTGTTTAGTGTTTCCAGGTGCTTTCTGCAAATGCTATTTTCTTTTGCTTGCATGAGTTGCCCCTCCCCGCCCAACCCCACTGTCTGAGTTCTGACTCGAAGGCACAGCTCTCTCCTATTCTCTGAGTCAGACTTGGCTGTGACCTCCCACGTGGCTCCTGCAGCAGCAGTGGCTGACCCTTCCTTGCAGTCTTGTTATGCTTTCCATTTTGGGATTGGCTGCCTTTCCTGCACCAAGCCCTGCCTTCTGGGAAAAACCCAAGCTCTGGCAGGGAGGGACAGCTGGTCACCCTCGTTCCGGGCTGCATCTTAGTCCTCCAGGTGCCCAGAACAGATGGAGTTTGTGTTTGGGATTGACACAAAGAGAGAGAGAGACAATGTGCCTTTGTTTTATATCCCTTTCCTTATAATTATGTAAGCAGATCATTTTCCCAGTTCTGAAACTGACCAAAACCCTCTAACAATATTTCCCAAAGTGTGGGGGCCAAATGCTCATTCATATTCCAAGGCTCCACCCAACACCAGTCTGAGTGTAGAGCCAGAAGTAGGTGTGTTTACGTTTGGCAAAGTAAGAGTAATTAGCTTTAACAGTTTTTGTGGGTGAGAACATGTTTAGCCATTGGCTGTGAGATGTTTCGGCATGCACCGTACAGACCTGTTGTGTTGCCAGTTCTTGTTTAGAGACCCTCTTGCTGTTATTTTTCTGGTGTTGGTGGGCTTTTGCAAAGCTGTTCTCACATGTGTGATCAACTGCTGATGTCTGCAGGTGAGCTGGCCCTGCTGTGTGTGGGGTCCCTGACCGCTGACCAGGAAAAGTGGTCTCTGAACGCTGCAGCACCAACACTGCCTTTTCACCAGGCTGTGTCTGAGTGTCAAGAAGCACCTGCCGTTCCCACTTGGGAAGTCAGGCAAACACAGCTTTCCAGAGTGGAAGGTTCAGCAGAGGAGTCTGGGAGCAGGTTTCAGGGATGTTAGGAGGAGGGAGATGAAGGCAGATTGATTCAGGCCTTAGTGTTGACATTGGTTTAAATGATCCAGCTTGGCTGCTCCTACAGGTTAAATTAATGGGATCATTGCTAGTCTGTCAGTTAAGAGGCGCTGTGTAAATCACGTGTCTGTGAATAAGATGAAAAACAGATTTGAGGCCATGGTTTGGACAATCCAGGTCAAGGAATCTGCTAGAGCCAGGTTTGAACTGGAATTTTTTAGATTAAGAGTTTATTCTGGTTAATTACCTGCAAAGCGTATTTAGCGTTACTCATGGAAATGCAGTCACTAGCTGGGCCTTTAAACCAAGGCCTATCTGTAGGCTGGGAAGGCTTTTCCTTCCCTGGTGGCCGTGACAAGATTCCCCTGTGACTGCATTTGAGGGATCACCTTTGTTTGAGGGCACAAGAAGCAGAATTCGCTGTGTCTTTACCTCATGTTTCCAGGGATTTCATGGTTCATGGGATTACAGGAGCAGCCATGGAGTGGCTTCCCGAGGTTCCTGCAAAGACTCCACTCCGTGGGTCAAAGTAACCCTAACCCTAGACAAGAGCAGGTGCTCCTCCCCTCACTTTCCCCATGGGTACTGGAGCACGGATACCTTTGTCTCATACGAAAGGTGGCACAGGTGAAGTGCAGAGTTGCTGCCCAGGCCTCTCCCGTGGGTGCCAGTACAGGTGAGAGCGCCCAGAAGCTGAGCAAGGGGATGGCGTCCCTGCTCTGCGCCATCACTCAGAACTCTGTGTGTCTCTTTCCTCATGTCTCAGATGGCAGCCAAAGTTCAGTCCTCATGGAGTTTGGAATAGAATCATTTACATTTCAGTCTTGGACTTAGTAAGCTCTTAACCAGTAGTTCCTGTATTAGTGTGACTATCGTTGCATCTACTTCTGTATTAGTATCATCAATGAAATGATGAAAATAAATTATCTGTACCATGTGATCCACAAAGCACATATTTTGCTGATTGGGTTGTGGAGGTGATGAGTTAAGAAGAAAAACTGGGTCTTTATTCTTACCTTAGGTCTTGTTTATAACTTGTCATTAGTTGAAGTAAATTTCTCTCTGTGTAACCATAACATGTTAGCCACCTGCTCTTTTGCCCAAGATCCTTGTTGTAAAACAGGTAAAATTCCTAAGAATGTTTAAGAATTTAAACTGTATGACCTAAACAAACAATATGTATTTGAAAGTCATTGTCATTCAAGCTCACTATGCTAATTAAATTTAGCTTTCCAAATAGATCCTCTGAATTTTTAAAGTCACAGAGCAATTAGAGATACATCAGAAACATAAATGTGAGGATATTTGTAAAAGCCTCAGAGAGAATGAAATGGGAGCAGGAACCAGTGATAAAGATGTCATTTATGAGGCTGGAGAGCTACACAGTTGCTTCCAGACTCACCCTGGACAGTGGGAACTGTGCATGAGCGGTTCTGAGTCACTCTGGTCCTCAGTGCCCTGGTTTATGAAGCTGGTCTGCAAACGCCCATCCCACGGGGATCCTCAGGTTGCAGAGTAAACCTGCGCGGGATGAACCTATGATGTGAAAGCACACTATTCAGTAACCACAATTTAAGAGGATACTCAGTATAAATAGAGATTAAAGAAAATATCAAGAAGACTGGAAAAAGCTAAAAAATCTGATTAATTAAAAAATAGAAAAGGATTTATTTAATTAATAAATACCAAAAGGAAAATCACAGTGTATAATTTATACCCAAATAAGCTCTGATTAAAATTAAAAAGCTAGGGCCGGTGCTATGGCATAGCCTATAAAGAAGTTCCTGGCTCCTGGCTTCAGATCAGCGCAGCTCCGGCCATTGCGGCCATCTGAAGTGATGGCCAGTGGATAGGAGTGAACCAGTGGATAGGAGACCTCTATCTCTCTCTCTGCCTCTGCCTCTCTGTAACTCTGCCTTTCAAATGAAATAAATAAATCTTTTTTAAAAATTAAATTAAAAAGCTAAGCCAAAAAGAAATCAAATATAGGAAGATTAGCATAAAATCAGAGGTCTGAGGCTTCGAAGGTTTAATGTTACACAATAATTTACAAAGGCAGGTGACATTTTACTATAAATAATCTAACATATCATTTAAATCACATGTAACCAAAAAGTGAAGCAACCAACAAGGAAATATTTGGGTCTGATACTTAGGAAAGTAAGTAAAATTATCAGCATTTACATTATGATTATGATTGTGTAGTGTGCTGCAACCCCCTGGAGATGCCAGAAGTGGGCCTGGGATCTGAGTGGTGACCAGGCACATGTGCAGCCTATATGCACTCTGCATTGCAGCAGTGTCCACACAGAAAATGCCAGGGCATCATAGAGGCTCCTCGATAATTGCAATCACGAAGAATGTAAAATACATAGGCTTTCGACATAAAAATGACAGCAGCAAACAAGTAGTGTAAGATGAGAACTTACTGAGAGAACTTAGTAAACATGCTATGTGCTTAGGTGGCCATTCTCAGTATTGTAATTATGATGGGTTTTTCAGAAGCATTTATAGAATTGATAGGTCTCAGTCAAAATCTCTACTCATTTTTCTCTTGTTTGACACATGTCATTTAGGCAAAGAATTTTTTTAATTTTTATTATCTTTTTAAATGATTATTTGTTTTCATCTAGTTGGAATGCAGAGAAAGCGAGAAAAAGAATTAAAGACAGGGATCTTTGATCTGCTGGTTTACTTCCTGGCCAGCGCTGGACCAGGTGGAAGCCAGGAGCTGGGAGCTCCATCTTGGTCTCCCATGTGAGTGCAAGAGCCCAAGTCTTGGACTTCTTCTGCTTTCTCTCAGGATGCACTAACAGGAAGCTAGATCAAAAGCAGAGGATCCAGGGCTGTGAACCTTCAGCATCAGCTTAACCTGCTGTGCCACAATGCCAGCCCTGCAAATACTGTTTTCTTTTTTAAGACTTAATTATTTGAAAGGCAGAGTTACAGAGAGGTAGAGGCGGGGGGGGGGGGGGTGTCTTCCATCCACTGGTTCACTCCTGAGATGGATGCAATGGCTGGATCTGCCTGGATCCAAAGGCAGGAACCAAGAGCTTTCTCTGGGTCTCCCACGCCAGTGCAGGAGCCCAATCACTTGGGCTATCTTCCACTGCTTTCCCAGGCGATAACAGAGAGCTGGATGGGAAGTGGAGCAGCCAGGACTCGAGCCCTTATGGGATGCTGGCACTGCAGGCGGCAGCTTTACCCCCTACACCACAGTGCCGGCCCCAGCAAATAATTTTTAAGTCAATGGGTATCAGCCAGGTTGCAGTGACTCTGTGTGTGTTACCACCTGTGCTGTGAATCCACTCTTTCCTTCCCAGAGAGCTGTGGCAGGAAAGGTCAGCCACATGGCCTTGGCTGGCCCATGTGTCCCTGAAATTGCTCTTCTGGGAGGGGGTTCCCAGGAGATCTGCAGTCAGACTCGCCAACAGCCTTGCTCGTCACAGTTTTTGTGTACCTAGAGATGTGCTAATGAAGAGCGTAGAGAAGTTGCCTAATGAATGTGTTAAAACACAGTGAATGTTAAGCAGCTTCTGGACTCATGTTTTCAAAGAAAGTTTCTTGACTTTAGAAAAAACTCAATACATAACATGAAAAATATAGAATACAAAGTCTTTAAAAGCGGAAATATGTGCCCTATAAAACTTGTGCAATGAAAATCAAAATGTACAGCAGAGGTCAAGAAAAGTAATGTTTTTTTAAATTTCCTGGTTATTTTATTTTTATTTCTAACACTTGCACAATGACACTTAATTTGTTATAAAAAAAAAAAGTTAAAATCTCCCAGATTCCAAAATGACAGGCATCTCATGAGTAAGAATGTAGCAAATGTGTGAAATAAATTCAACAAACAAAAGGAAGCCAAGTAAAAATAATGGCTTTGTGGGCTATAGAGATTGTGGCAAAATATATACGCATGTGTGTACACATGAACATGTGTGCATATACACACATACTACCCATGTGTAATACACGTGAGCAAATGAAGTGCTGCTGTAAAAAAGAAGTACTCAGAAGTTTCTAGGGATACCAGAAAGAAAAGATTTGGGCTCCTGGTCACTGGAGGACCAGTTTTTGAGAAACAAGAATTGATACAAGAAAATCGGTTTTATTCAAGAGGCTGGCAGCCTTGCACAAAAGTGCAGACTCTCAAGTGGGTTAGCTGGGTCTCAGGAGGCCTGGAGGTCAGTGCCTGAAGCTGCCTGCCAGTGTCCCTGTGCTCCAGCGTGGCTCTGCAGCTGGAAGGGGTCCTCCCTTTGGCTTTGGGCAGATTCCTTCCTTACTCGAGGTCCTGCTCTCTTAGCTGCCCTCCTGTGGCCAGTCCCTGAATTCCTAAGCGAACCTCATTGATCCATTTGGACACTGACTACTCAGAGTCAGCAATTAGCTATTGATAAGCAGAATACAAAAAGAGGAAAAAATGTATTCTCTTTAGTTGTGGTTACACTATAGTATTGAAATTAGGAACTTTATATATTATTGCAACTTGCTTCCTGTGAGCTGAGCAAATGATCGGACCACCAAACTAGTCTTTGTTCTTCTAAGCAAGATTCTAGGCAATATTGAATTTCTATGGATTAAAGCAGTTAGGTACGTATAAGGCCCACAAATGGAATACCACGCAGTCATCAATCCTCTCAGTGGTATGAGTCATATAAGCTCCTTCAGAGGTCACAGACATGTGCCAGACATCCTGGTTGAGGATAGGGAAACCAGCATGTGGGAAGACTTGGAGATGATGATTTTAACACTTACCATGGCTACCTGGAAAAGGACTGTAGGACGCAGAATCCTGTGGGTATAAAATAGCCCCAGTGTAGGAGAAATTGTTGCTTGAGTTAAAGCAGATTGTAAAAGGTGGGAGTTAATGATTTTCATTCCTTGAAGCTAACAACTCTAGAGCTACTGAGAAAATAAAAAAGAAGAAAGGTGAAATTTAGACATTTTATTATGTTCAGTATCACAGATGCTTTCGTGACAGTTAAATAATGCAGACCCTCCAGATTTCAAAAAACAAAGGCATCAGTTGCTATGACGTGAGAGATCTTTTATGAGACCAATTTGCTTTATTTGGGTGTCTGACATTATGAACACACCCATAAAGCAGCATCTTTTATAGCCCTTCATAAAAATGTTATTTCTGATTAGACAAATGTATATGCTATGAAGAAAATTTTCATTCACTCTATTTCAAACTACTAAAAATAATAGAGTTTTAAAGAAATAAATTGTGTCTTTGTAATGTTAATGTCATTACAGCACCTAGCACGTTTTAGCATGTAATTAGAATTAAATAAATATTCAGGGATTAAGAAATTGTGTTTTGGCTTACGTGCAGTGTGGAACCCTTGTGAGGATTATGCCACTGCTAAGAATATGCATCAGTTCTTATGTAACTTGGTCAGGCTGTAAGAAAACAGACTCAGAAGACCTGTGTAACAATGGCCAGATGAGAACACAGCGCCTGGCCATGTCTCGTTGGGCCCTGACAGCAGCTGTGGTGGTAGCTTGCTGCGGTGGAATCTGATTGACTGTCCTGACACCAGCTGATTTCTGTCCTTTTATTTTTAGTCTTAATAAATAGGATATGGATACCAAAAAGCCTGCTTTAAATATCTCTAATTATGTAATTCTGACATCTGGAAAACAATTTCTGTTTTAAAGATAATTTGTAAAACATTCTAATAATTCAAAAAATACAAACTTGAAAAATTACATGTAAAATCTAAAGACATTTCCCTTTGGTTCAAACAAGTGTGTCCCCTGGAACATAAAACAGTATTATTGTATATCCAGCTGGCATTGGGTCCTCAAATAATTAGTTCCTCAAAACCACATGTTGTTGTACCAGATATTTTAATTGAGGCACATTCTTTGTAACGTATGACGGCTTCTTTACTCTTCACTTCAGAAGATGGGTGGAATTGAAAGCGCATCCTCACAGCTGTGTTTCTTTCCTTCTCCCTATTTTTTCTGAGTTCCTCAGATGCCATTCCTAAAAGTATGGCCTGTTTTTCCTCCTGTGATGAGAGATTCTTCTCTGATAGCATTGGAGATGAGGGTCTATCATAACAGGCCAAAAAAAGTGTGAGAAGAGAGATTCTTTATTTCATAAGTTAGTGAGCTATTGCTCCCACACTCAGCCAAACAAGACCCTCCTTCCCCATTGCAAAGATTATGAAAATGCATTTTTCTGGCCTCTCACCTTAGTGGTCAGTTGTCCACTCTGACTTCCTTAGGGCAATGTTTTCTGGCTATCCTGGGACAGGGGCTTTGGGTGCACAGTACCAGCAGGTAAGCCACTATACATGATGCCAGCTCATCCTACTTCATTCCTTAACCCAAATGCCCTTGTCGAATTCAGCATCACCTACCATTATCAGCGCAACAAAGCCACCTGTGTGGAATACCTAATATGGAATTTGTAGTCATTCAACTAAAGTTTAAATTAATGTGTATGTTTGCATTGTAAATAAAAAGTTAGCTAATTAAGAATGAAAGCATAATGCAGGAAGCATATGTAAAATCTGTGACTAGATAGTTTTAAGCACTTTTGCAGTGTTTCTTTGCCTAACTGTGATGGAGATTATATAGCATTCTTATTCTGCACTAAAGCAGTGTGTGTGGAATTACATATACAGATGTGAATGTGATGTTGCAACTTCATTCTTGAAACAGTTTATTTTTCTGGTGATTTCTATTCTCCCTTCCATTTTGTCAGAGCTCTTATATTTCCATATATTGTAATAGGCAGAACTGGGGAAATATAGAGTTTTCAGCATGAGGAATGCAGATGAGATGGTGGCAAGTTAATGTGTAGCATCAGATGAAACGGAACGCCTCTCAGCTGCTCGCCGCCTGCTGACTGTCCATTCTCAGCGAACATTCCCTGCCTGAGATGTAATTTTATAGCCTCCAGGGGTCAAGGTCAGAGGCACAGACATGTTGCTGCTGTCACAGTCATCCTGCCTGCATGTGATCAGTCCTCGTGTACGGACACCTTAGCAGAGAGCAGCCGCATTGCTGCCACGTGCCTGGTTTTCAGTGTCCAGAAGGTGAATGTCCTGGCGGTGAGCCAGAGTCTGGAGCACTCTGACCAACGGGGTATGGCCAGGAGGCCTGCCATGGGGATCTCCCGTGGTGGGTCCTGCACCGCCCTGCCGCACCCAGAAGCCTCGTGACTCAGCAGAGCAGTGCACTGGTTGAGGAGGGGAGTTTTACCCAGCTGCCACCAACTTGCCAGGGATAGTGAAAACAGACGGCTTAGGTGTTACATCAAAATGAAGCACGTTTCTTTTAAAAAATGGATTTCTGGAAGAAGTCGACACTGTCCCTTAAGAATTCTCAAGAGAAGACATTCTTTTCAAGAAATGATAGGAGAAAACCACCCTGTCTTATGACCTTTCCCCTCAGGCAGTGGTTTGAGATATGCAGACCTGCATAAGAATTGCATTAAAAGGCAACTCAGATTTTCTCACTCAGCTACTTTGGTCTCTCAGAGCTGGCATCTGTCATGGAAAAGAAGTGTGCCCGAGGGTCCTGTCCGGGGAGCGGTGATGGACAGTCGACTTTCTGTGAGCTGGACCTCTGCACACACAGCTGCTGCTTTTGCTCTGGGGGGCTTTCCACTTTCAGATCATCCTTAATGCTCCCTTCCGCAAAGCAGAGGTCTGCAGGGATACCATGGAGCATAGGGGAGGGAACTCAGCTCGCTCTCCACTGGATACGCAAGAAGAGGAGGAGGAGAAAGGCCCATCTTGAGGATGGAAGCTGTGAATGGGGACCCTGCCCCGTAGCTAAACAACTGAGAGCTGTGATTGTGCAGGAATCCTGCCCGTCAGACGATGGTCAAAGCTGAGAGCGGGCAAAATCCATGTGTGATACAATTTTGAGGTCATTGCCTCGATTTCCACTTAGTTAGACGGGCTTTCCCCAGTAGCCTCAAGCCCTGGTTGTCATCCCCTCCCTGTCACTCACTAATGAAGGCACTTGGACAATCCACTTAACTTTTCTTGGTTCTGGGCTCTCAAGTTTAAATCAAAAACTTGTAAAACAAAGTTCTCAGAGACACATCAAAGCATTGGTAGAGCCACACGTCACTGAACTATTCAAGTGAATTCAGGGGAACCTTTAAGCTCTAAACGTCTCTAATGGGATAAGTTCAAAATACTGTTACATCCTAAGACAATACTGCATAACAAACAAAGCAAGCTTTACAGTTAAGGTTTTGGTAAACCAAGAGGGGTGATATTTTCCTACCCAGTACACCTTGGAGTTGGGGGAAGTTGTCTGCAGTTGGTCACATCTGGTACATTCTTTCTGGATAGGCCGACACAGTCCACCTAGCAGCTTCATGCATTGGTGCGGTGCTGCTGCCTCAGGGAGCTGAAAGGCCCCTGCTCTCCGATGGCCTCACTGCTGCTGGTGCCTTGTTTTTATGTATTGGCTTTGCCCACCCCCAATTCTTCACATAGCCCCGGTGTCATTCCGTCTCACCACATGCATTTTCCTGGTCTGTGGATCCATACACAGGCTATTGAGAGGATGAACCAAGATCATGGACAAAAGGTCCCTACTGTGTATTGCCTGGTGCATGGCAGACCCCCATGTTTTCTGTGTTCTGGAGATTAATGGGAGCAAGAGATGCAAACATCTGTAATGAATCCAGAAGGCCTTCTTCCAGCCTCGTGATCCTGGGCACAGGAAGAAGGGGCGTGCACAAGGGGCTTTGCTTCATTTAGGCCAAGCAGAGGGCCCTGGAGCAGGGACCAGGGAGACACCTGGCTGCTGCACTGGGAGACGATGCAACTGGAACACTGCTGGCCTGGCTGCTGATGATGCTGCGCTGGCTACAACTGTGCTTGGATCGCTTTCAGTTTTGCTTTTTCTTCTTAAGGAGATGGATGGAATATTTATTATTCTCTGAAGTAATAGTGATGGTGAAGACAGCATCTTTGGGGCTTTCCTGTCTTTCCTGTTGGCCACAGTCTGTTGAAAAGGGTGACATGAGCTCTCCGTCTTGCAGGAAGAGTGAAAGGGGTGAAGGAGGGACTGCATCCTCTAGAGAGAATTTTATCCCGTGGCCTTTACCAAGTTCAGGACAGCCTCCTCCTTGCATGCATGGTGCCCACTCCCAGCAGGCACCTCTGATCTCAGGTACACAAACAAAAGGCAGCATTACTTGTAGAGCTTCAGGATGTCCCACCATGCTCTGCACCCAGGGGAGGTCCCTGGTCCTATGGCTCTGCTTCCAGCTGGGTGTGGAACCTGCAGGCTTCCTGCCAGGATGTAGAAGACAGAATCCCAACCTCACTTCTTGTGTGCTTATATACTGAGGTCAAAGTTTAAAACTCCTGGCTTTGTTTTGGAGAGTAATGGGGGGAAATGGCTAGAATTTTCCCTGCTTGCTTTTAATGAGCTATTGGTGTACTAATATGAAACAAGATGAATACCATGAATTACAAGCAGTATAGGCCATGGGAGAGGCAAAGACAAAACCTTGCTGAGGCTCCGAGCCAGGGCTGAGGGGCATCTGGTGAGAATAGACAAGACAATGCGGCTACACCTGGGGCTGCATTAGGGGCATCAAGGCACAGAGTTCAAGAAACCAAATAAAATGGATGATCCCCAACACTCTGATATGAAAACATAATAATACACAAACAGCTATTATGCTCATGTTAGTGAGTTGTGTATCTGATGGAGTCTAAAATCTCTGCAGCTTTAGCATTTTCTTTATAATGCACACATCCCCAGTTCATAATACACATGTGAACCACGCTTTAACTTGCACATGCTGGATGCAGGATGGGAGAAAGTGGGTCAGAATGAAGCAGCTGTCCTCAGTGGGGCACTTGGACAATGGCGATGGCGTCATCAGGCCTGAGCCACAGAGGCTTGAGTGACAGGGAAAGGCCAGCATGCAGCATGGCACAGTGTCAGCAACCCTGAACCAATCTGCAAGGTCCCCATTGAAAGGGAAGCCATTATTTCACCAAATATTTTTCAAAGAGTACATGGTTTCATTGTTAGCTTTTTTTAAAGCCTTTCTTTAACACCAGGTATATTTTGTATCAAATCAAGTATTACTAACTACTTAGGGAGCCTGATAATAACTTTTTTATATCTAATGAATCCCTGTCCAAGAATATCTCCACAAGATAACAATATGTGCTTAACTTTGGAAAGCTGCGATGCTCGTGTGGTCCGTAGGTTGCATGTATCGTCCTGGCATGGTCTCTGAACCTGGAGCTGTTGACCTGAAGCAGGCTGTGCCTTCCTCACCTGGCCCTTCTTCATGCAGGCACTCACCCCAGAGCCACTCCCAGTCGCCACTGGGCTCCTGGGGAGACACTAAATACCCTCCTACAGGTGGGCTATACACCTTCCAAAATGGCAAACCAATGGCAACACTGAGGCACCCTGATAGGAAACCAGTGATTCAGGCTCATATTAGATGCCTCAGATAGCAATATTTTGTTTTAATGCAGGATCAGTATCTTATATTTATTCTGTAGTGGCTTTTGGGGAGTGAGGGCCTCTGCTACCTTTGTTTCTTTTGCATTATGGAGCTACCTGTGTTTCAGTGGAGGCCTGGAAAGGTTGGCTTTCCCCACTGTTAGCTCTTCAAACCCCTCCAACCTTTCTCCAACAAATAAATAGAGAGAAATGCTTGGAACCCCATAATATATCTGTTTCTTTACTAATAAAGGTATTTAATATGTCAATTTTGGCTAGAAGTTTACTGGACATGTAGTTACTTCCCTTCAATAGTCTTGGGAAGAACTTTCAGTTCTAACAGCAGTAACTGTTCATCAGAGTTCGAAGATCACTGAGAAAGATCCTTCTCTGAAGCAAATGCCATGGGCAGCGTTCACCCTCACTTACAAAGACACACACACACACACACACACACACATCTCCCCATCTCTGGTGGGTTTTGTTGTGTGAATGTAGCAGGAAACCAATACAGGAACAACTAAGTGACCCACAAGGAATTAGCGAGGGAAAAGGTTTGGATTTGTGCCTCTCAATGTTCCCAGCCGTGGGATGGCAATGATTGCAAACAGGCAAAAACCCCAGCGACTCCCGGGACTGAAATACTTTGTATGTGTTGTTGTTTGCAGTGCATGCCAAGACACTCATGAGCACCAGAGCCAAGCTGGCGAGCTAATTAAATTATAAATGTATGTATTTAAACAGCCTAATAAGGAGCATTGGAAATCTTCAAGATGAGCGAATATCTTATAACTTCTTCCGCAGGTGCGAGGATAGCTACAAGCCATGGACTTTCTGTCCTGCTTCTTGTTTGTGGCTTTGTGAAGGGTGCTTTGCTTTAATCTAAAGTGCTGACTTTTTTCCAATATCACTTTCTCTTCTTAAAGCAAAGAGCAAATCGCCTGTAAAATCTACGGAGCGGACAGCAAAGTTGACCCTAAACTCCAAGCACCACTCTGCACCCACTGTACTCTAATATCCTACCCAAGGAGCGCCTGCTTCCGGAGCATAAACGAAGAGGCTATCACATGCTTTGTTGATGATATTTTCTTTGGCAAATCACCTGATCTTTTATTTCAAGAGAATTAGTGTGAAGTGATAGGATGTTTTCTAATAGCAAGATCTATTTTTTTTCCTTTTCTTTCGGCAACTGAAAGTCATCATTTCACTGACTGCTCAGGGGTTGGCCAGAACATCATCGGAATAAACATTCACACTGTGGATACCATTGGTTTCCTACTAAAAGGCCCATTGTCTACAAGAAACAAACAGATCAAAATGCTACAGAGCATAAACTACTGTCAGCTAAAGCCCCCAGATGGGGACAAGAACAAAATCACCAACACTACACGTCAACAAGGAGAACATTAAAGAATATTAAATGAAAGATTTTTTGTTTTCCCCTTTTTTCTTGGAATTTTTCTTCTTTTTCATGATTGCAGTTCGTGTTCAGTGGTGGCAAGCACTGATTATGGCCAATCCCTGTCAATCCTGGGAGGTTTCTATATAAATACATTTTAAGTGTTCTATATTTCAACGTGTTTTCATTCATTTTGCAATTCCTGTATATGCAAACCTGACAAATTCTGTAAATTGCTTACAGTATGTGTGATATAGCTTCAAAATAGATACACTATGAACCTCATGCAAGCTGATTTTCATCATTATATAAAAATATATACATATGGATATCTACATGTTCAGCCATCCGCCAACTTTTTTTGGCAAAGCATTTGTTCTTCACTTATAATTCATGCACTATGTGAGTTTCATAATGCATTGTTTCACTTCCATGGTTTGACAGCTGCAGATGGAAAATGCATATTCAAAATTGTGTCAGTCTCTGATAAATGAATTAAGTTTTTCTGTGTGTGTGCTACACTGGAATTTGCTGTGTTCTTTTATTATGTGTGGTGTTCGTTGAGAAGTGCGGGTCTTCTGGCTGTAGAATGTATACTCTCTGGCTTTGACAGCTCTCCCTGCATTATTATCATCGCTGCTGTCAAAAGGAATGTTGTTTCCAGAAAATTTTCACTGGAGGCAGAGGTGGGCAAAGCCCCCACGATTCCCGGCTTCATGGAAGAACACCTCGTGCCATGCTTCCAAATGCTGCTTCCTTAGATCTTTGTGAACTTTCGTTGCGTTGTCATGCTGTTATTTGCTGCTAATTATATGTTAATATCGCCTAACTAAAAATTAAAATTTGGTTGTTGGCTAAATATAATAGGTAAAAGGCAACTGGAAATCTCTGACTCTAAAGAAGATAATGTGTGCAGCTTTCACTAGTTAAAGGAATTTTAATTCTAAATATTCCAATTTTATTGGCTGTATGATAATTTGGACCTTTTTCAGAACCTGTTTGTTTTCTCCTCTGGCAAGGGACACAGAACCGTTCACGTGTTTCATGTACACTGTGCATAGACATGGATTAAGAAAGAAATGACCTCAGTTTTCCTTCCAGAGAGATTCTTCCATTTTCCTTCATTACAAAACCAGAAAGTCATCTGTGGAAATCATCTGCTGCATGCTGAGGTCTAACCTGAAGCTGAAGGCAGTGAATTCCTCTGCTTTCAAAGGTAAATGCATTTTCTGTGGCCCAGTTACAAGCAAGCAATGTGTATATTTCATGATATTCTTGACATTACTTTCTGAGAAATACTGTTCACGCTTAATCTTTTATTGTTATGTTTTGTGTTGATTTATGATTTCAGTCTAATGAGAAAAATAAAGGTTTTGATTGCGCTATTTTATTAACTTAGAAATGTATTTTCTTTCAAATATTAATATTTTAAATGAATAAAATAATGGAAGAACATATATATATGTAGATATATATCATCTATTAAAGTCTATCAGGTCTTTAAAGATTACATACATTAAAGCCTAAATTAATACACAGATTCAATCAAATTCAATCAAGCTGGGAAAATCCTCCAGGTAATGTATTTTTACATGAGATGGGTTGGTTCTAGAGCTCTTCAGACTTGTGCCTGTATCTCCACTGTATTCACAGTTTTAATAAAGATCACATGCTAGTTTGGGAAAAGTTCTTGTGCGACTCATTGTATCAGTGTCCAAGGTGATGAGGACCCATTTGTCATTGTGCTACTAGCTTGCTGGCCACAGTGGCACACTGTCTATTTACATGAAGTTCAGAAACTTGATTTGGAACTTTAAATACTGAAACAAAAATCATAATGAATTGAGATGTTTTAGTGGTTTTTACCTTACACTGTATCTCTCTCGGACTTTATATGACTGGAAATGAAAAAGACTGAAAAGTAACAGATCTGACATTCTTACTCATGTTTCCAAGGTCCTGTAAAGTCATTTCTGAAAGAATCCTAAAAAGTTGAAATTTCTTATTGAATTCAAGTCAGATATTTTTGTTCTTTCTTAAAGACTGTCAGATTACTTATAAAACAATGCAAATGAAAGCATCAGAAGACAAAGTGGCAAAGCTACATAAAGCAGAAGCTTGTAAATAAACTGATAAAATTTATGAACTCACTAAAATTACCATCAGTCCTGTGTACCCCTAAACAGCACAGCACAACATGATTCTCTACAAACCCTGCAGCATCTTAGGTAGGGACTTGAGCACCCTGTCTGGGCAGAGTGGATACCACAGATGGCTACTGCACATGCTTGCTCATGAACATTTGTTTTACAGAGTGCCCCTTCACACCCAGTGATTCTGGAAGTGATTTGTTTAAGACTTGATGACCAAAGAGACGAGCACTGAGATGATTCTGAGCACCTAAGAAGCCCTGATTATTGTAAATCTGAGCTGGTTGGCCATAAAGTTCTTGAAAACAAGGCATATTTTGGGAAATACATTAGCCTCTCCCCACACATGTATATTTGGCAAAGAAAATACATTTTGAGTCCAGAAAAATTTTCCCTTGAAATTTTGTTAAATAAAGCATGAAATATTAGATATGCAGTGGTGCTTACTGAATTTTTAGAATTAATGCTAGTATAATTTTTTAAAGATTTATTTACTTATTTGAAAGGCAGAGTTAGAGAGATATCTTCCATCCAGTGGTTCATTCCCCAGATGGCCGCAGCAGCCAGGGTTGGGCCAGGCCAAAGGTAGGAGCCAGGAGCTTCTTCCTGGTCTCCCATGGGAGTGCAGGGGCCTAAGCACTTTAGCAATCCTCCACTGCTTTTCTCAGGCTATTAGCAGGGAGCTGGATAGGGAGTGGAGCAGCCAGGATACAAGCCGGCACCTATGTAGGGTGTTCATGTTGCAGGTGGTGGTTTTACCCACTATACCACAATGTTGGCCCCTGATGCTAGCATAATTTTTGTTTGTTTTTTGTTTTGTTTTGTTTTATTAGACAGGCAGAGTTAGTGAGAGAGACAGAGAAAAGGTCTTCCTTCCATTGGTTCACCCCCCAAATGGCTGCTACAGCCGGCGCACTGTGCTGATCTGAATCCAGGAGCCAGGTGCTTCCTCCTGGTCTCCCATGGGGGTGCAAGGGCCGAAGCACTTGGGCCATCCTCCACTGCCTTCCTGGGACACAGAAGAGAGCTGGACTGGAAGAGGAGCAACCGGGACTAGAACCCAGTGCCCATATGGGATGCCGGCGTTGCAGGCAGAGGATTAACCAAGTGAGCCATGGCCCCTGATGCTAGCATAATTTTGCAAAAGATACACAAATACCATTTAAATAAGTGATCATGATATTGGTCCTACATTAAAATTAATGTTGGTTTTATAAGGAAGTAAATGCAATCTGTGTGACTGTGTAGACTTGGACTTGGTTAATAGAGCTACAAAATATGTGTTAATGTAATTTCCAGTGTTGCACCCAGTGATCTCATGCCTGCTTGCGTATGGAGGGAGGAAGGAGGCATTTCAAAGCAATAAAAGCAGAAGACCTGGTAGCATGACATAAAGGCGTGTGACCAGGAGGGCAGGCGGCTGCTGTGAGAGGATGTTTCAGAAGCCCATCAAGGGAGGGCACAGCATGTGCAAAAACCCTGAAGCGAGGTGCACTTCCTAGGACTGGAATGCAAGTCTGCAAGTGAGGGGCAGTGGCCTGAATTAGGATCAAGCCAGGGGATTCCAGGCAGGGCTGAGCTAGAGCTCCTGAAACTCCAGTGTGAGTGATTATTCGGAACCGGGACATAGGCCCTCTCTGGAGCTGACCTCTTTGAGTGTGGTTTAACTCGTCAGCAAAATCCTTTGGGAAACTATGGGACCTTCCAGGTGGTTTGTGCTTCTGTATGGACACTGCAGGACCTTGGGCAGCCCCAGCAACTGTAACAGCATTGTAACCTTAGTTTACAACTGAGGAACAGAAAGAAAAGTTGAAAGATAACTGGGACTGTTTTGAGTGTTTTGAACAATAATTACAAATGTGATTTGAAATAAAAGCCTGAATATAGAAATTGAAAGGGCAGGCAAAGGGGCTGGCATTGTGGCATAGCAGGTAAAGCCACCACCTGCAGTGCATCCCAGATGAGTGCCAGTTCAAGTCCCAGCTGCTCTACTTCTGATCCAGCTCTCTGCTATTGCCTGAGAAGGCAGAAGATGGCCCCTGTATTCACATGGAAGACCCAGAAGAAGCTCCTGGCTCCTGGCTTCAGATCAACCCAGCTCCAGCTGTTGTGGCCACTTGGGGAGTGAGCCAGCAGATGGATGACCTATCTCTATCTCTCCATCTCTCTCTCTCCCTCTGTAACTCTGTCTTTCAAATAAATAAATTAAAAAAAGAAAGGAAGGGCAGGAGGCAGGTGGAAAGAAAAGAGACGAGACTTCCCAACATTTAATTGTCAAAACACTGCATCAAAAAAGGTGAACAGAGGGAGACCAGTGTTCAGATGCAGAGGATAGAGGTGCCACCTGCAGTGCCAGCCTCCCTTTTGGGCACCAGGTTGTGTCCTGGTTACTTCACTTCTGGCCCAGATCCCTGCTAATGCACTTGGGAAAGTAACAGAGGATGGCCCAAGTATTTGGGCCCCTGCACCCATGTGGGAGACCCAGAGGAAGCTCCAGGCTCCTAGCTTCAGGCTGGCCCAGCCCTGGACATTATAGCCATTTGGGGAATGAACCAGAGGATGGAAGATATATATATATATATATATATCTTTCTCTCTCTAAGTCTGCCTTTCAAATAAATATTAAAAAAAAAAAAAACTCGGGGCAGGGGGAGTCTCTGCAATGTGTACACCACCCCACCCACTACATACACAGTGGTTGTCAACAAATCCAAATGTGAAATCTTAGCATTCTACACAATGCAAGTCCCACAAAAAGTACAGTGTTTTCAGAAGATTGTGGTAAAAGTATTCCATGTTATGTTAAGTGATGTTTTGTTGTTTAAAATTCTGAGGTGGGTGTGGCTCCTGGGAAGAGGGGTTCCTGTTCTTGGAAGCTATGCTCACAGTTGGAACTCTGGGTGAGTGTCCTGTCATATTTCACCACATATAAAATAACAGAAGTTTCACAAAACAGTCACTACCTTCATTTTGCATGTGTATTACATTCACACATTTAACAAAATATTAAGTTGGCTTTACTACCCACAATTTTGAAAAAAGCACGGGTGTATTTTATCTCAAACTAAATGCAAATGAAAACATACTTAAATGAGAATATATAATATAAAATAATATTTTTAACAGAGTTCAGATCATACGAATCTTTTAAAAGTGAAGAGGTCAGAGCTGACCCAAAGAAGAAAGATTGCATTCCTTGTCCTTTGGTGACATGGCCAGGACTCCTGTTGTGGTGTGGAGCAGTGGGGCTGTCTTTCAAGTCTGGTCCTAGTGTTTGGTTTTAGCTGTGTTTATATTTTCTGGCTTACCTTCATCTGAATCCCCTTCCTGTTTTCAGATATTCCTGGCCCCTAGTCAGAATCAGTGAGCTGTTCAAAGCTCTCAGAAATGCATTGCACAGTAGCAACTGATGTGTAAGTCCTTTCCATGGCTGCCCCCAGATACCTAGAGAAGCTGGGGGAGATGTGGAAGTGGAGTTCTCTGATGCCCGTCAGGCGCTTTGGCGTGGCAGGTGGAGTGTGGCATCACTGGAGGAAAATGGAGACATCTCCCTGGAAGTCAGGCTCTGCTGGCACATCCTTATCAGAAAACTCCTGAATTTCCTGAAAGAATCAGAGCCACCACAGGGAGGTCACACAGCACCAAACCCACGCACCTGGAACAGTCACTGAAGGGGTCGCAGGTTCTGAGAGCAGGATTTCACAGGGGATTGTTTGGAGGGTCTCACAGAAGAGAAACACCAACCTTCACAGTGCTGCCAGGGAGCAGTGTAGAGCCCCTCTCCTGGGATGCCCTAGCTTGTACACTGTCTGCCAAAATCCACCATAGGCCCAAAGTTGCCATTATGTCCACCTGTAATTATTTCCTCAGCTCCTGAAAACAGTTGAAATTTATACTTTTGGAGGTGGAAGACTTGAGTTTCCAGTCCTGCCAGGTGATGGCTGCAGGTCCACAAGAAGTCTTGGAGTTTCTCTGTATCAAAAAGAAGTAGAGAGGAGGAAGAAGAAAAACAGTATCTTCCTGGAGAAAGGAAGGAACAGTGGTACTATCAGAGCCATGGATGAGTATTTACCTCTTTCTTTGCCAGTGTGGATGGCAGCTGAGTCTTGAGCTGGGACAGCCAAAAGTGCACCAGGTACAGTGAGTAGCTGAAGCTGCTGGCCCAGGTGGGGGATAGTGACTGGAGCCAAAAACCAGAATAACTTGAAGTTTCCCATTTATTGCAATTAGAATCTTAGAAGGGACATTTTTTCACCTGGAAGGATAAAAGTACTCTTATCATCTTACCTCGAAGTGTCACTGATTCTCCAAGGTCTGAGCCATTATTGAGTCTGTTCCTCGTGCTGGGCCACCCTGGGATGAGACTTGGAGGTCAAGAAGAAATAGCATTTCAGGGATCTTAATAAATGCTCCACAGGGTGGAAGACAAACTCTCGAAGAACTATGGGACCCTGCATGGTTCATACATCTCTGAACACTCAGAGAAATTGTGATGCCAGTCTTCACAAGCTGGTGCAGTGACTGAAGACACAGGGCAGACTCCCACCTTGTGAGTAGCGCTACCTTGCTAGAGACTCTGACAGTGTGGGTAAAGGACAAACCCAGGCTCATCTAACTCAGGAATGTAGGTGCAAAATTCATGCACAGAACAGTGGCAAAATAAACCCAGCAATATTTATGACATAGAGTAAATGCTTATTCCAATAATACAAAAGTGGAAAAACCAACAATGAAATTTTCAACAATCTTCAAGTGGATTTCCCCAGAAACAATCACAGATGAGAATTTGAGTCAATCCATTTATTTGGGAAGTTTGCAACTGGCATCTAATCCTTCAGGGAGCCTCACCTCTATGAGTATAATGAACTCTGGCCTCATGGTGAACCCCAGGGGAAACAGCAGAAGATCGCTCCAGTGTCTGCTACTCACATGGGAGACCTGGATGAGGTCATTGGCTACTGATTCAGCCTAGCCCAGCCCTGGCTCTTGCAGCCACTTGGGAAGGAAACCAGCAGATAGAAGATCTTTGCTTCTCTGTCTTATCCTCCTCTCTCTTTTACTCTGCAAAAGGAAGGAAGGAAAGGAGGGAGGGAGGGAGGGAGGGAGGAAGGAAGGAAGGAAGGAAGGAAGGAAGGAAGGAAGGAAGGAAGGAAGGAAGGAAGGAAGGGGAGAGAATAGAAAAATTGAATCCATGTCTGAAGCATTCTAGAAAATTCCTTCCAGCAGTGAAAATGTGTGATGCCTCATCTACATACCACTATGAATGAACCACAAGTCCCACAGTTCTATCTGAATTCTGGAGACTGCACTTGCTACAGGCAGGCTAGTGCTCTGACTCACTGAGCAAACTGGAGGATAAGGCCTTGGATTGCTCAAAGCCATGCTAGACACTGCCCTGCAGATCCAGGGCAGCTCCCTGCATCTGTAATTTCGATTGTTTTCCGTGGGGCCTTCTGAACCTCTTGAGAGGAACGCCCCTGGGAGGGACACCAGGTTTCTGCAGGAGAGGCATCTCTGCCGAGGCAAGGAACTCACTCTGAAGAAGCAGAGGGAGTGGAGACTAAATGGACATGAGGCCATCAGGCAACATCCTGAGGCCTGGCATTCTCAGCAGATTCAGGACTCTGACAACATCTCACCACAGGATGGAGGCAAGGGAGTACCCAAGGGTCACTGAAGGTGCAAGTACCTTTCACCAGAAGATCGTACTCTCCATTCCCCCACTCCTGCCATGCCATCAGGCCTCAGCCAATCACTGGAGATTGCCTGTCAGTTTGTCTTCCATGAAGGGAAATGTAAACCTGACTTACAGAGGACTTTGCAACCAGAAAATTCCCTTTAAGATATTTGGAGGAGGGGGTCTTGTGTTAAAGGTGTAGTGGGTATAGCTGCCATCTGCAAAGCTGGCATCCAATATGGGTGCTGGTTCGAGTCCCAGCTGCCCCATTTCCAATCCAGCTCCCTGCTAATGATCTGGAAAAGCAACAAAGGATGGCCTGAGAGCCTGGGCCCCTGCCACCCATGTAGAAGACCTGGAAGAAGCACATGATTCCTGGCTTTGGTCTGGTCCAGCCCTGGCTGTTGTGGCCATCTGGGGAGTGAGTCAGTGGATGGAAGATCTTCCTGTGTCTGTAGCTGTGGCTTTTAATAAATAAATATATTTTTTACAATATCTAGAGGACATTTCAAATGTGACTTCTATTTAACAGCAGATCCTCAACATATAGTGGCAGATCACATAGTGATGTAGGAATCTAGTTGTCACCCTCGGATCCATGTCCCATAACTGAGGCTAATGGGGAGCACAACAAAGAAGGGCGAGCAGAAAGGAAAGTTTGTTAAGTGAAAAGAGAACACTGCTGTCAGTGCTGAGAAGGGTTTCTGAGCGGGAATTCATCAGGGGAGGTTGCCTTGGGCATCCATATTCCTGGGCTAGGGGAGGCTGTGCAGGGTTTAGCAAATTTTTCAGTCACCAATGACCTCCTCGTTGCTGGGGAGGCAGTATCCGGAGCTGGGTGTGTCCAGATATAAGCACATCCTGCTTTGTTGTTAGCTTCTCTATCTCTCTTGTTTTTGAGAATCGAGGCTTTGTGATCCAGGGGTGTCGTTCTGTACGTCAAGCTTGCATCTCCCTCTGCGTGTTAAGCTGGAATCACTCAGGCCCTCCTTCCCTGGCTATGGAGAGAGCCCACCGCAAAGAATGTTGTGCAGCTAGCAATGTGGGAGCCAGAACAGGTGACTACTGTCAGCAAGACAGCCATGAGCCAGAGGCCTGTGAGGGGTAAGCCCAGCCATTAACCCGAGCATATGTGTTAATTTAAGTTAAAATAAGTAAGGCAGTATAGCCAACAAATATTGAATAAAGTTTAAAACTCTTAAGAAACAGGAAAACACTTTGTAAACTTCAGTTTGGAACATACTTCCTCAATAAGGCAAATGAAGTCTGTCCTAAACTGACAATTGACCACACTGTTGATATTAAGCACTAAATTCCTTCATTGAGCTTATGAACAAAACAGGTTCTCCATTGACCAGGTTCTCCAGCCCGTGCAAAAGGCAGAAGAAAGAAAAAACTAGAAAGAGTAGCATCATCTTAATATGAAGATAATAGTTATCTTCCAAAAAGCACAACAGGATAAACTGATGCATTTCAGGGGTAGTATTTGATGTAATAGAAGAGATTTAGTATGAATATATAGAAACCACACTTTCCTATTAGTTAGAAAAACATAACATAAAAAAATAGCAGAAAAAGAAATGCAAACCCAGGAGATGAGGCCCAATGAGAACTCACACACTCATGCAAACATGATTGATAATATAAAAAGTATGTGAGATACAAGTGAAGAAAGCCTATCTGTGTACATTGACACTGAGGGCACAATAGTTTTATCACCCTGCTGCAGAACAAGTCTATGCACAGATAACAGTCCTTCACAAAATCATGTGTTGTCATGTGTGCCTGGATAGTTGGGATTTTTCTTGGAATTTTCACAATTTTAAACTTGACCTTGGAGAAGAAATGAAAATAGCCTAAGAAAATTATTAAAGACAAATGAAAGGAGAAAATAATCCCCCAGATAATGGAAGTACAATAATTCAAATAGTGTGGTACAGGCACAAAAATTGACAGAAAGATAAATGATGCACCATGAATGGTTCAGGAAATACTTTAGTGTTCATAAATAATGCATAGTAAGAGTGATGTTGTGAAGGCAAAGACATTTGGCTCATTTTCAAAGTAAGGTGTTCAGCTGTGAGTAGAGAATTATTAACTAGCCAGTGTAGCAGCTTGCAAATGTGTGGAAAGACACAAGTAGCTAGCCAGCAAAACAGCTAGGTTACAACCACAAAGTACATGCACCTGGAAAGTCCTGAAGCAAACAGGGTGTCGAGCAAATGGAAAATTAGGCGTGGTTAATTTAGCAAAACTAAAACAGATGGAGATAGGCAGTGTCTGGGAAGATTGTAACACCACAGTACTCAGCCAATGAGGAAATGAGGGAGGGACCTGCTACCTAGGGAATAAATAGTGTGGTGTAAATTGTCCAAGGTGTGCCTGCCTACCTACCATCCAGGTCCCTGCTAATGTACCTGGGAAAGCAGCAGAAGATGGCCCAAGAGCTTGGGCCCCTGCACCCACATGGGGGACCCAGAAGAAGCTCCTGGCTCCTGGCTTTGGTTCAGCTTTGACTGTTGCAGTCATTTAGAGGTGAATCAGCAGATAACGGAGATTCTCTCTCTCTGCATTAATTAATAAATCTTTTAAAAATAAAAAGTCGGAAAACTGGTGAAGAAAATACCCAGCACAAAGCACTGCAAGTAACTGCATAGAAATATAAAATTTCTGTGTGTAAAAAAGTTCAGAAAGCAACAACTTGCAAATACAACAGTTAAAAGCCTAAGCACACAGGTAACTGGGTTATACCCTCCATATTCAGGGAGATCACAAATACAAAATGGAGACATGGCACAGGTGAAAAAATTGACTGGAAGTACAAACAACTTTAGACAAATGAAAAATTTTTAAAACAGGAGAAAAGAATAAAGCAAGTGATAAACAGGAACTTGAAACTATGATAGTACACTATTTATAAACCTATGCAAATATATTTGGAATTTTAATTTTTTCCTCCACTCAGTATCTGTTAGCATGTGTTTCACAGGTGATCTCTGGTGTTCATCTTGGTGGAGAAAATGTCTGAAGACAGAATTTTACCTCCGGGTTGAGATAGATGCATTTATTATGTTTTATTCCTTAAAGATAAAAATTGCTGTGGTATTTCTCTTCAGTTGAATGATCTGTTCAACCTTTGAATACCAGCCATCCTGCCATTTTTATTGCTGTGAGATAATCATGGCAGTTTTTTGAACCTTTTGTAGTGTTTTAGTTTCAACATGTTCCCAAAATTTTATGTGTTTGGAACTTAATCCCCAAATTCATGTACTGATAGTACTTGGAAGTGTGGCCTTTGGGAGGTGACTGGTCCCCGGGGCTCTGTGGTGGATTAGTGGGTTACTGAGAGAGTGGTTCTGTTGTGAAGTGTGAGCTCTGTCTGGCAAGCTTACTCCACCATGTCAGGTTGCATCACAAGGCTGCACCAGGAGCTGGCACAAAGCTATTGGACTCCCCAGCCTCCAGAACCATAAACTCAATAAACTTCTGTTCATTATTATCTTTCTTTCTTTCTTTCTCTTTCTTTCTTTCTTTCTTTCTTTCTTTTCATATATTTTAAAGGCAGAGAGACACAGAGTCAGAGGCAAACAGAGATCTTTCATCCACTGATTCCTTCTGCAAAACCCTGGACTAGACCAAAGCTACGAGGCAGGAACTCAATCTGGGACTCCCACATGTGTGGCAGGGATCTAAGTACTTGAGCCATCCTGCTGCTTCTCAGGGTGTTATTAGCTGGAAGCAGAGTAGCCAGGGGTCATGCCAGCCCCTCAACATGGAATACATCTCAAGCAGCATTGTTTAATGAGAGAGAAACCAGAAGTCTGGAACTCCATGCAGGTCTCCCACAGGGGTGGCAGGGGCAAAAGCACATGCGCTATATTTACTGCTGTAGCAGGTGCATCAGCAGGGAGCTGGATTGGAAGAGGAGCAGCTGGGAGCTGAGTCAGCACTTTGATATGGGATGTCCCTAAGCTGCATGTTAACTGCTGCACAAAACACCACCCTATTCTTAATTAATCATCCTGTGCCAAGTATTCAGTAGCAGCAGAAAGGGCACTAGGATGAGCAGGGTACGAGGCTACAAGAATCTCTGTAACCATGCTGCAAAGCCAGTTAGCACCTGTGTAACAATGGACAACTCGAAGGTATTCCCCCAAGTTTCCAAAGTGATCTCCCACTCTTTGGCACAACATAAGTGAAATTAATGTATTGCCTGGGGCCGGCGCCGTGGCGCTATAGGTTAATCCTCCGCCTGTGGCGCAGGCATCCCATATGAGTGCCCGTTCTAGTCCCAGCAGCTTCTCCTCCAATCCAGCTCTCTTCTGTGGCCTGGGAGGGCAGTGGAGGATGGCCCAAGTCCTTGGGGCCCTGTACCCTCATGGGAGACCAAGAAGAAGCACCTGGCTCATGGCTTCAGATCAGCACAGCCCCAGCCTTTGCAGCCACCTGGGGAGTGAACCGGTGGACGGAAGACTTTTCTCTCTGTCCTCCCTCTCACTGTCTGTAACTCTCTCTTTCAAATAAATAAATAAAAATCTTTTTTAAAAAAAGAAATTAATGTATTTCGTATTGTCATTCTTAATGACAAGTGCACCTCGTGGAGACCTCCATTTTGGTGTCATTAACACGAGGCTCATCTTCTGATAGGGTGGATAAATCTACCAGTGATGAAGCATAAAACAAATGATTAAAAAAAAAAGGGTGATTTGGGTCCACACAATGCTGAAGAAGAACAAAGGTGGGGAACAAACTCTATCTGACTTCAAGGCTTGATACAAAGACATTGTGACATTGGTGGGACAGACACTTAGGTCAATGGAACAGATAAAGGACTCAGAAATAGATGTAGTGGGGCCGGCTCTGTGGGTAGCGGGTAAAGCCATCACCTGCAGTGCCAGCATTCCATATGGATGCCGGTTCAAGTCCTGGCTGCTCCACTTCTTTTTTTTCTTTTATTTCATAAATGTGAATTTACAAAGTGCAACTTTTGTATTGTTGTGGCTTCCCCCCCAACCTCCCTCCCTCCCGCGGCCCTCCCCTCTCCCTCTCCCATCCCGCCCTTTATCGAGTTTCATTTTCAATTACCTTCATATACTGAAGATCAACTTAGTGTATACTAAGCAAGGATTTCAACAGGCTGCATTCACACAACCACACAAGGCATAGGGTATTGTTCGATTAGTAGTGTTTTAAAGTTTCATAGTAAAACACATTAAGGACAGAGATCCTACATGGGGAGCATGTACCCAGTGACTCCCGTTGTTGATTTAACAATTGGCACTCTTATTTATGACGTCAGCAATTACCCGAGACTCTTGCTATGAGCTGTCTAGGCTATGGAAGTCCCTTGAGTTCACCGACTCTGAACTTGTTTAGTCAAGGCCGTATCACAGTGGAGGTTCCTTCCTCCCTTCAGAGAAAGGCGTCTCTCTCCTTGATGGCCTGTTCCTTCTGCTGGGGTCTTGTTCACCAGGGTCTTTCATTTAGATTGTTTTTTGCCATCGTGTCATGGCTTTCCATGCCTGTGAGACTCTCATGGACCTTTTAGCCAGATCCGAATGTCCCAAGGGTTGATTCTGAGGCAGGAGTGCTGTTTTGGGCATTTGCCATTCTATGAGTCTGCTGTGTGTCCTGCTTCCCCCGCAGGATCATACTCTCCCTTTTAATTCTATCCTTCATTATTTGCTTACACTGGTCTTATTTGTGAAATCTCTGACACATACCCTATCTTTTTGATCTGTTGTGTATTTATACTTTTCACTTTACCAAGTGCGCTGGCATTGGTACCTGTCTCCTTGGTAAAATTGATCTGAAATCCCCTGGCACATTTCTAGTTCCACCATTGGAGGTAAGTCCGAGTGAACATGTGCCAACCTACATATCTTCTCCCTCTCTTATTCCCACTCCTATGTTTAACATAGATCACTTTTCTGTTAATTTTAAACACCTAAGAATGATTGTGCATTGATTACAGAGTTCAACCAGTGGTCTTATGTAGAACAAACAGAGCAACAACGACAACAACAAAAATACTAAAAGGAATAAAATAGTAAGTTGTTCCTCAACAGTCTAGACAAGGGCTGATCCTGTCATTGTCTCTCATAGTGTCCATTTCACTTAGCAACAACAACAACAACAACAAAAATACTAAAGAAATAAAATAGTAAGTTGTTCCTCAACAGTCAAGACAAGGGCTGATCTTGTCATTGTCTCTCATAGTGTCCATTTCACTTCAATGGGTATCATTTTAGATGCTCGTTTAGTTGCCATCGATCAGGAAGAACATATGATATTTGTCCCTTTTGGACTGGCTTATTTCACTCAGCATGATATTTAAGCACCCATGTGGGAGACCCGGAAGAAGCTCCTGGCTCCTGGCTTCAGATTGGTGTTGCAGCCATCTGGGAGTGAACCAGCAGATGGAAGACCTCTCTCTCTCTCTCTCTCTCTCTCTCTCTCTCTCTCTCTCTCTCTCTCTCCCTCCCTCCCTCCCCCCCCCTTCTGCTTCTCTGTAACTCTGCCTTTCAAATAAATAAATAAATCTTTTAAAAAAAGAAAAGGAATGGTTGTACAAAATTATACTCAACTGATCTCTGAGATAAGACAGCCTCTGGTACAGATGGTGCTGGAACATCTGCACATCACCGTCAAAAAAATAAGAACATGGACACTGACTTTAACTCTCAAAAAAAAAATAATTCAAACAAATCTAACTGTAAGATGTAAATGCAAAACACAAAGCTATAAAATTCCCCAAGAAAACATAGGGAGAAATCTAGATCACTTTGAATTTGACAGTAATAGTTTTTAATTTGAAAGGCAGAACAGAGACAGAGAGGTTCATTTGGTTCATTCCTCAAATGGCTGCAGTGGCCAGGGCTGAGCCAGGCCAAAGCCAGGATCCCAGAACTCCATCTGGGTTTCCTCTATGGGCAGCAGGGCCCAAGTACGTGGGCCATCTTCGGCTGCATTCTCAGGAGTATTAGCAGAGAGCTAGAGGAAGTGGGGCAGCCAATACTCCAGCCAGTGCTTATCTGGGATGCCCATGGCTTAACCCACTGTGCCATGTGACAACCCTGACAGCAACTTTTTTGATGCAACACTATAGGCACACTGAAGGAAAGAAAAATTAATAAATTAGACTTCATTTTATTGAAGTCTTTAATGAAAGACACTTTAAGAGAATGCAAAGACAAGTCACAGGTCCTCCAGCAGGTCAGTAGACAAATAAACAGTGTGTCTTCAGACAAAGGGATGCTGTTCCTTATTTAAAAAGAGAGCCATAGTGCCGTGAAGACATGGGAGAAACCTAGATGCATGTTAATAAGTGAAAGAAGCCAATATAAAGTAGACACATGCTATGTGACTCCAACCACATGACACGGTGAAAAAGACAAAACCATGGAAATGAAAAAAAAAAAAAAAAAGAACTGAGTGCCAAGGATTGCGGGAGAGAAGGATGAAAGACTGGAGCACAGGTCCGAGTGCGGTGAATCCACCCCTGCCCCATGAGACCCTGACAGGGATATGCACGTCGTTGTTCAAGAGTTGGAGCCTATGCACACCTCCAAGAGAGATCCCCGTTGTGAGGGTGGATTTTGGGGGTGGCAGTGATGTTACAGAAGATGTTGTTTCAATGCCTGTGCCGCTTAGGTGAGGGATGTTGATAGTGGGGGCAGCTGTACGTGTTTGGGGGCAAAGGATGTGTAGTAACTCTCTGCTCCTGTCACTCAGTTGTTGCTGTGAACCTAAAACTGCTTTGAAATACAGAGCCTATTTTTAATTTTTTTTTCCTTTTTTTCCCCCAGAAACCTTTTACATAAGGAATACAAACTTCACATATTTTATAATTACAACTTTAAGAACATGGTGATTCTTCCTACCATACATGCTCTCCCACCCATTCTCCCACCCCTCTTCCTCTTCCATTTCCTATTCTCATTCTTATTTTTTACTAAGATGTCTTTTCAATTAACTTTATACACATATGATTAATTCTATGTTAAGTAAAGAGTTCAACAAATATTATGGAGGAAAAAAAAAAAAACTTCCTCAACAGTTGAGACAAGAGCTATTCAAAGTCATTGCTTCTCAAAGTGTCAATTTCACTTCTATGGCTTACCTTTTAGGTACTCTATTAGTTGTCACAGGTCAGGAAGAACATATGGTATTTGTCCTTTTAGGACTGGCTTATTTCATTAAGTATGATGTTTTCCTGTTTCATCCATTTTGTTACAAATGACAGAATTTCATTTTTTTTACCACTGTGTAGTATTCCATGGTGTATATATCCCATAATTTCTTTATCCAGTCTTCAGTTGATAGGTATTTGGGTTGATTCCATATCTTAGCTATTGTGAATTAAGCTGCAATAAACATGGGAGTATAGGTAACTCTTTCATATGCTGATTTCATTTCCGTTGGGTAAATTCCAAGGGGTGGGATGGCAGGGTCATATACAAAGCCTATTTTTTAAATGAGCTATCAAGTCACAGAAAGACATGGAAGAAGCTTAAGTGCATTTTGCATAATGAAAGACAACCTTCTGTGTGGGTACATACTGTATGAGTTCAACTGTACAACATTCTGGGAAAGTGAGACCACAGGAACAGTAAAAGGATGGATGGTTGCCAGGTGTACATTGAGCTGGGAGAGCTAAAGAGGTGAAGTGTGGAATTCCCATGTAGTGAGACTGTTGTATGTGCTGCTGCAACCGTGGGTGTGTGGCACTAGCATTCATCAAAATTCATGGAACTGTACAAGCAGAGTGAACCCTGGGCTTTAATTACTCCTAATGCATCAGTGTCCATGTGTCAGTTGTTACAAATGTACATTAGTGCAAGACATTAATAACAGGTGAAAACTGAGTCACAGAGATCGAGAGTATGTCAGAGCTCTGTAAAATCTGCCTGATTTTCTGTAAACCTAAGTCTTCTCCAAAAATAGAGCTTATTGATTTTATTCAAAGATGACGCAAGTGTTTTAAAATATGGCAACACACTTTATTGTGTTTCAAGGGGAAAATGCATGCAGACACTTCCACTAAGTTTGATTGAGGTCAAGGGTTTTGATGAGGCTAAAAGAGTCACATTGCTGATGTTCTTGTCCTGTTACCCAGCATCACGAGGTCAGCATCTCAGCTAAAGATCAAGTCAAACAGTAATTAAATCTCCACACACCAAGATGCAAAATACACATTAAACCTTGCACTGCCAAACATTTCATGATTATGATTATTTTGCAAACTATAATAGAAGCAGCAAGCCCTTAAATCACTACACTTTCCATTTTTTTTTACTCATGCATAGTTAGGAATTCATTTGCTACTGGATTTCATTCTGCCTGCAGCTCAAGTTCAAAGGTTTGAAGATGTCATTTGAGATTTAAGGGTCTTCCTTTGGGGCTGGAGCTGTGGTTCAGGGGGTTAACACCCTGGCCTGAAGCACCAGAATCCCATATGGGCACCAGTTCTAGTCCCGGCTGCTCCTCTTCCGATCCAGCTCTCTGCTATGGCCTGGGAAAAGCAGTAAAAGATGGCCCAAGTCCTTGGGCCCCTGCACCCACATGGGAGACCCGGAAGAAGCTCCTGGCTTCGGATTGATGCAGCTGCAGCCATTGCAGCCATCTGGGGAGTGAACTAGTGGATGGAAGACCTCTCTCTTTCTCTCTCTGCCTCTCATCTTTCTGTGTAACTCTGACTTTCAAATAAATAAATAAATAAATCTTTAAAAAAAAAAAAAACAAGGGTCTTCCCGTGTGTATGGAGAAAATCCAGTGGTCTACTCCATAAGCACCCACGTGGTGTAACTCTGAGTCTCTAGGAAGAGAGGGAGGGAGGAACAGAAGAAAAGAGACCAAGGGAGAATGAAGATGCAGTGGGCAGCTTGAGTAAGCCCCCTGGACTTCCTGCCTGTGCTTGAGGGTGCTGTGAGTGTGCCAGGCCTTGGCATGTGTCGTTAACAGCCAGCATCCCACAGACCCTGAGAAGTAAGAGAGACAGCCAAACCACTCTGTGTCTGACTCAGCCTTCAGATTTCTGAGAATGTCAGAAACGTTGGTGCCGCTGTTCACCTGGATGGGAAGCTCACTTTCACCTGAATCTCAGGCAGGTTTTCCTTCAAGGATCTATGTTGTGGTTGAATTTGCTTCAATGACAGGGAGAGCACAAGGCTGGTATGCCCAAAATATCTTAGTGTATTGAGACAGCAATGCCTAAAATTTCTTAGGACAGCCTCGTTTCATCGTTGAATTGGTAGCAGCAGACACTTGCATATTCTTCAGCACCAGCATGTTCCCTTTTCCAAGAGCTGCAAGGCCAGATGCACAGAATGGTCACATCACTAGGGATGTGTGTTGTGGTGCAGCCTTGTGTATGTGTGTGGCAAACGAAATGATTGCTACAAGCTTCAAAAAGTCTGCCTGACTGAAGAGATTAACAGCACATCTAGATGGCAATGACTTATTGTTTTTGTAACATATTAGTTTGACCATACTTCTTCCTCTTTATCCTTCTCTCAGGAATTAGAAGAGAAAATGATAAATTCTCATAAGTTTGAGAAGAATGTGTGTATGGGCCTTGGGAAAGAAGAGAGAAAACGGCAAAGAAAGGGATTTGCTCTTGGCATTGGGCAGCAATTAACGTGGCATGGGGAGCCATGTTAATTGCAAAGCATTGTAGGAAATAATACAATCAAAATCTCTAAAAGAAAAATACTAATTGTGTTGAGAGTGTGAGAACTAAAGGTAACATTGCCGATGTCCCTGCTGCTCTCAAGGAGATTAGGGCCCGGACTTGACACTGAGTCGCCAAGCTCTGTGCCCCCTCCACACACAGTAGAGATGGTCAAGACATAGTGGCCACAAGGCATCAGCCCACGTGCTCTTTAGAATATCTGCTATTTATTGTAAACATCTACTGAGTCGACCTGCACATGATTATAGTTGTAGATGACATACAATGTAAACAGTTTAGGATGCTGAAGGTATTTAGCTGGGAAGCTGGTGAATGCCATATGGCCCTGCTCAGCACTTCGTAAACCTGTGTGCCCAGAAAGCATGAGTGACAGAGGCAGGCAGCCTGGAGCCCCATGCCCTGGATCTCCCCTTATCCCAGCCTGAATCTTCCCAGACTGCCTGTGGTGCAACACAATCTTTGTCATCACACCCTGAGACACCACGAATCCTCTTCGGTGATGACCCAAGCAGGTATCACTCCAGCCTAGGGCAACCCATTTTAGGCTATTTTTAATGCCTATTTATTTTATTTTCATCTGCTTAAAAGGCAGAACGTCCGAGAGACAAACAGAGCATGCACCCAATGTTCACTCCAGAACAGCATTAAGTGTCTCACATGCATGGCAGGAACCCAGGTACTTGAACCATCATCTGCTTCCCAGCATGTTAGCAGGACACTGGATTCGAAGTAGGGGCAGGACCCCACCCCAGGCACTCTGATTTGGGATACAGGTATCCAAAGCAGTGGCTTACCCTATGGTGCCACAAGGGCTACCACACAGGCTGCTTTCACAGGGCCTCTTTGCAAACAGTACCTCCAATTCTTTCTAAGAAGTGCTAGACACTGAGAGGAAAAGGTTTTAATGTCCGAGACAATACACTCCCAGGTTTGTCACCACTAAGCGTGTCTTAAGCCTTCAGTCAGGTACAGACCCAGATTAGAGCTTCAACAGAAGAAGTAAGTACACACAATAATAATAATGTGCCATCCACTTCATTTTCACATTTTAATCCCTGCCCTGTCTTGTCGTTTTTTATTCTTTATTGGCCTCTTCCTGACCCACTCGCTCCTCATCACGTTCATTACCTTAAGCTGTGGATGACCCTTCAGGTTTGCACTGATGGGGTTACATTCACCTCATTTCAAGACAAACTCCAGGGATCCTACCCACAAGGCTGAGACAGGCAAGACAGGCACCGGGGAATGCCATTCCCTCAGCTGGCGTCTTTCCTGTATCCCATGCTCCTTTCCACATAAATGATGCCTTTCACCAGAGAAGGGGCCAGGCCACGATGAGCCAGTCGGTCCCCTGACCTCCAATTTCCTCATGTGTCAGTGGGAATGATGAGTCCCGCCCTCCTACCTTAAGTGGTGCCTGCAAGAAGCAAGTAAGATCACGTGTGAAGAAGTTTTTGAAGTGCTAATAGAAAATTCAAAGTGTCATCTTTTAATCTTTTTATTTAAACTTGACAAGGTTACAACTTCCAGTTATCACAGAAAAATACATAATGAGGAATAATTTGAGAATCAAGAGCAATAAAATTCAGCTCCATGGTAATTTACAAAACATTATGAGCATGAAAACCACTCTTAAATCTGTGAATGGATTCAGTTGGTCCCCAATAAATCATTTCAATTTCAATTATTTTAACTGTTCAGTATTCCTAACAAAACACATGATCTGAAAAAATAAACATAAAAACTAGATAAAAACTCATGTTTCAAAAGCCTGACAGCTACCAGGAATCAAAAAGGTATAATTCTTGGGTGGGTGTCTGGTACAGTGGTTATAACTGCCTCTTTGGAGGCCCCCATACCATATTGGATTCCCCTCTCCTGATTCAAGCTTCAGGCTAATGCACACCATGGGAGTAAGTGGAGATGGCCAAAGAAATCGAGTCATTCATGTGAGAGACCTAGACTGAGTTTCCCGAATTCAGCCTGGCCCACCCCCAGAAGATGTAAGCTTTGGGGGGTGAACTAGCAGATGAGAGAGTCCTCTCCCTCTTCCTCTCCTTCTCCCTCCCCCTTCTCTTCCTCCTCACCCCCCCCCCCTTTAAATAAGTAGCATACTTAGATTTAATTCAAGGTCCTTTTTTTATGATTATACCCTCAAAAAACAATAGAATTGACCTAAAGAGTGGTGGTGATATAAAATGTGAGGTGTTTGAGGCTGTGGACAAGAAGCTAAACGAGCAGCCCAGCCTGAGGAGGGCTCTGAAGAACCTCCCAGTGAGTCCGAAGTGGAGAAAAGGAGGACGCTTCAGGGGGCAGTGCCTCAGGAAGCAACAGGCCGGACAGCAACCAGCATGCAGAGTCAATGCCTCATCAAAGGATGGGGCTCATCCCAAGGTTAGAGGTCACTGAAAATCCATGCACTCAGGATCCTGAGACTACACAACTGCTCTGAGATGGTGCATCACAGTCCCCCATGCCTCCCAGGAATCCCTGCTGTGGTTTCCCTGCTCAGGCCTATCCATGTACACTGTGTACAGGGACGGTAGATAACATGTCGTTTTTGCTCACAGGTAGATGGGACCCTAAGTTAATCTCTCTGGGTTTGGGATAAAGTTGAGACACACATAAGAGAAGAATTCCTATATTTAGTGACAGTGGTTGTCCCTTGTGAGAGAATCGCACACCCTCAATCCAACCACAGAATATCTCATGCAAGGCCCTGACTTTAACCAAGTGATATTAGTGGAAATTATTTGTGTCCCTGCTAAAAAGAGCTCACACATGGTTGACCAGCAATGTTTCAGCAAAGGCCATACCATCAGCCCAAGTTTGGGAAGATTTGGTGAACACCTTGAAAGTGTATGCAATGTAGAGGTTGGGGTTGTTTGTTACCAAAGCATACCCTCACTCACTGCCCTACGCACTGACAATCCCAGAACAAGAGCATCAGTAGAAGAAGCTGAACCCTCATAGAGGGAAGGCACTGAAGATATGGGGGGGCCCTTAGACTTCACAATACATGATTCTGAGTAACAGACAGGCAGACGAAGGTTAACGTGGAATCCGCAAGTCACACCAACTTCATAAAAACTGAAAAATGGCCTGGTTGCTTGGTATATAATGTGGTATTTCAAAGGGCATTCCGACTGGAGCTCGGTATTCAAAAAGCAAAATGAAATTTGAGAAATCTGATTATATAAATATCAAAAATTCTCATGACAAAAACAAATAAAGCAAAGTCTAAATAAAATAACAAGACACATCACAATACACCACCCTCAATAACAGGAATCACCAGATAATCATAAGGAAAAAACAAGGGAAGCATCAGCATCCCAGAGGAAAATGAAACTTTCCAAAATGCAGTTTAAACATAAGAAAAATGTTCTAAATGTCAAAAAAATGAGAAATACAAATTAAAACTACTCCGTAATACTGTTTTTCACCTAGCAGATTTCACAAGTCAGACAAGATATGATCTTGTGAAGAGACAGGCAAACACGATCATTCTATTTGTTTTGTCTTCAGAATAAGACATTCACTGGACCAACGCACTGTAACTGCTCTTTCAGTATCCACCAAACTGTCACCTATCTGACAGCAACAGTTTCTCCTTCAGAATTTTCCTTGAGATAAACCCTAAGTATAAAAATACCCAGCAGGATTATGGTAGGCATTTGAGACAGTTGAAGAACACTGGGATTTAAAATACCAGATTTAACCTCTTACTTGCCTATGTCGCCATGGCAAATAATTGGTCTAATGTTGCAAACTATGAAACAAAAATGTTGAACAGAATGATCACACAGTCCCTACATGGGACTGAATCCAGGTTTGTATTCAAGTGATGCTGGTTCATACTCTTTCAGTTTCCAATTAAAATCACCTTTAAGGCATTCAAAGAAATAACAAACTTGGAAAAGATTGAGTGTTTACAGATTCTTAAAAACAGTTTTCCTAGAAGCACAATACCTTAGGGTTTTGAGTAAGGAAACTGATTAAACCAGAAGTCTCAACAGAGAATGTTAAAACAATGCCTGTGAAGCCCCATGGAAGCTCTCTCCATTTGTATAAGCAAAGATTAACAGGTGAAGTAGTGCCAGAATTTGCAAAGGTTTTGTGTTCATTACAACAACAAAAAAGCTAGGTTTAGAATTGCCCTCAGTGGCTGACTGCAGAGGAGCCTCCAGTCTCCACTCAGCTTAGCTGGCAGACCACACAGCTGTGCCTCTGTGTGTTGTGGCTGCTGTGAGCACTGAGAAAGGCACAAGGCACATCAGACATGGCTCTGGAGGAGCCAGAAGGGGTCTGGGACCCTGTCTTATCAGTGCCAGTCAAAAGCCAGGTGGCCCTGAAGAGCGGTCTTCTGCAATCCTGCAAAACCACGCAGGATTCAGCCCTGGACCTCTACATGGAGGCTTGGCTTGTTCTGCATCTGCAGATGAGAAAAGGAACTTGCAAAAGACCAAGGTGGCATCAGAAGGGCCCAGACCAATCCACATACCCTGAAAGTGAGCAGTAGGTCTTTACAGAGCTCTGTGG
Source organism: Lepus europaeus (assembly GCF_033115175.1). Classification (NCBI taxonomy): domain Eukaryota; kingdom Metazoa; phylum Chordata; class Mammalia; order Lagomorpha; family Leporidae; genus Lepus; species Lepus europaeus. Next base: position 68,762,473 of record NC_084846.1, read on the forward strand.
TTCACCTTTCGCAAGAGGAAACCTGAGCATCGGCAAGTCGAAAAGCGAGTGAACCCAGAGTAGTAGAATGTAATAAAACAGGTCCCTGTTAACCACAAAAATCAATCATGTGTATGTGTTACTGGAATTCTTGAGAAAACTGTGATAATTTATAAGATTTTAAATTATTTGCCATCAATTCTAATAGTCTACCACAAGACAAATGACTCCAAACATGAAATGAATAATCTACATACGAATTCAGTGGTTATATAATCAAAAAATTATTTCGCTATGTAAAAGAGATTAAAGTATTTGCAACATCATGTAAAAATTCTTTGAAAAATTTCAAACATGAAATTTAAAGAAAATATGCTGATGATAGCTAATATAATGTACTCACAATGTGTCAAGCACATTTCTAAGATATTTACCCATATTAACTTATTTCATTTCCAGAAACATAAGACATAATCACTGATATTTTCCCATTTCTTGACTGAAGAAACTAAAAATTCAAAGAATTTAAGTACTTGTAAGTTATTCAATGTCACAAAGAGTGTGCAGCAAAATCACAATTTGAAACGTCACTCTGGTTTCAGTTACAACAACTACACAATATAAGCAACATATACCAGGCTAACAATACCCGCTATATACATGTATATACATAGTAGTGCTGTATATACATAGTGCTGAAAAGGTATGCTCCAACATATTATTTATTGTTATATTAGGTATGACAGTCAAGATTATTTATAAATATTATTTCTAATTAGTAATTCTTTAGTTCTAGTAAAAAAAAAAAAACTTTCTCCTTCTAAAATCTAAAAGTAAAGTCTTTTATCTTAAAATTTTCCAAATGGATGATAGGGTGAACATGAACTGCATGAAAGGAGCCATGTGTGTAGTTCTATGGCCAAGGCAGGATGGGTTTCAGTCTTCTTAAAGGAACACGTGCATTATTTCAGTGCTCTGCTGTTACCAAACTGACAGCTGAGGAGGCGCATCTCCCTGGTTCTTTTATTTAAGCCTTCCTTATTCTTTTGGTTGTATTTTTAAAACATTTTTATATGAGCAACAGACAGAGTGAGCTCCCACCTGCTGAACCAGGGCTGAGGACTCAATCCCACTCAGGTGGCAGGACCCAGTTACTTGAACTATCACCTCTGCCTCCCAGGGTCTGCATCAGCAGGTAGCTGGAGTCAGAAGCAGGAATCAGGAACTGAATCCAGGTATTCCAACGCAAGACATAGGCACCTTACCCTCTAGGCTAAACAACTGCCCACGAGAATATCCTCTTGTTTATTTATTTATTCATTTGAGGAGCAGAGAGACAGAAAAAGAGCTCCCATCATTCATTCACTCTGCAAATGTCCACAAGGGCTGGGGCTGGGCCAGGTTGAGTCTGGGAGCCAGGAACTCACTCTAGGTGTCCCACATGTGTGGCGGGGACTCAACTATTTGGGCCATCACTGGCTGCTTCCCAGGGTCTTCATTAGGAGGAAGCCGAAGCCAGGAGCCAGAGTGATAATCAAACCCAGGCATTCTGATATCAGATGTGGGCATCTTAATTGCTAGGTTAAACACCCACTTCCTAGTTAGTTGTATTTATTCAGTTGACTAAAATAAATGTATGTATATATATTTTCTAAGCACCAAGGAGGTAACAGTAAACAATTCTTTTAAATAAGACAGGGTAAAAAGGTAAACCAGTAATAATAGTCAGCTATGTGGAACAGACAGTGAAACTCACAGGGAGGAAACAGTGTTGCACTTGAGATTAGGAAACAAGCTAGTCTAAACTACCCATTCCTCAGGCAGCTTCAGCCAAGAACACTGGTTATGACACTTGGGATCAGCCCAGACCCCCAATACTGACCAACTGGCTTGAGAAGTTTCTTAATGTTGTGTCTCAATTTCCTCCTCCTTCAACTATGGTTAATAATAGGATCTGCTTCATTGGGTTGTTGTGAAGTTTAAATGAAATGTTATATAAATAACATGTAATGTTGGTATGAAGTTCTTAATTGGAATAGTACATGCTGTAAAGTAAGTGCTCCAAAGGTGTCAACTGTTATTATTTAGGAAATAACAGGAAATTAAAGTAGACAGCACCAGACATTCCTAAAAGGTCCTCATGAAAGATTAACTCCTGTGGACAGGGCATGAGAGTGAGACTGAACAGAGTGGTGTCCTCTGCCCAGTGCATGCTGCTGAGTTAGTAGCATCTTCATCACCTAAGGGTGCATATCTCAGCACCCACCACCACACCTGCATTAAAATCTCTATCTGGGAGTAGGTATTTGGCCCAGCAGTTAAGATACCACATCCAATATCGATGTGCTGGGCTTGATACCCAAGTCTGCTGCTGACTCCAGCTTCCTGCTAAAGCAGACTCAAGGAGGTAGCAGGTGATGGCTTAATTTATTGTGTCCCAGCCACCCACAGAGAAAACTTGGGTTGAGTTTCCTAGCTTTGATCCTCAGCCCAAGTCGTTGTCTGCCTTTGGGAAGTGAACCAGCAGATTAGAGTTTCTCTCTCTTTCTGAATTCACATTAGTCTGGGAGCACAGAGGTGCCTTGCTGTCCTGTATGAATCATCCTAAACACCAAGACCGTGGACTTGGCCACGTACCTCGTGCCTCATTGCATTCTTCCCTAGCCCTCTAGATTCCACGGCCCCACTTCCTCCAGAGGAACACCCACCCCATCCAATCCTGGCCTGAGCAACCTTCCCCTCTTACTAATTGTTCCGTATTTCAACTTTAATGCTAGTGCTAAACATAATATCTAAATACAAGTAGATAATTTGAAATCTTGATTCTAATTTTATTGCAAATTATGTCTAGTGGAACCTGACAAAAATGACCCCTACTCTTTCTGCAAATGATCGCTGGTCATGACAATGACACAGTGTGACTTACTAAATGATGCTGTCAACTGGAAATTAGCAATTGACCCGTGGGTCCCTTTTTAATAAGAACATCCCTGCTGGTATTGATTTATAAGGAGCATTATTTCTTGTTGCAGTATGAATAGTAATAATTTTTCCTTTGAGGCACTTCACGTTTTTAAGAGTCCCTGTAACAAATAAGATTTTAACAAGGCAGGAGTGATTTTAGGTGATTGGGGGCTGTTTGTTATGCACTGGTGATTTGTTTAACTGTACATGGTCCAGAAGACTTCTTGTATTACAAATACACATCAGCAACAAGCACTTAATGTGCATCTGAAAACAGAAACAGGACAGGAGATGTTGAAGAGTGGGGCACTTTCAAACTCCTGAACAGAAAAGGCATCTGATTTTAACTTGGAGCTATGAAGAATATCCTAAAACATCCTAAATTTCCACAGTTCTATAACCTTTCACTTGCCTGGTAAATATTTATTTTTGAACTGATTGTTCTCTGTGAATGCTAAGAGGAGTTTGCTCCTTAGCTGATGCAAGTGGTCCTAACACAACTGTAATTTTCTGTTCTTTGCTCAGTGAGCCACATCCTTGGTGTCATGTGGCTTACTTGGCCACTGTCTCTTTGACAGGACAGGGTTATCCCACGTAGGCAGAGGTCTTGCTGATCTCAAGTGTTTGAAAGAACGTCAGCTCTACCCACCGGTCTCTCTGTTACATCATGAATTGGGTCCCATTCGGAAACATGGGCCAGTTATACCCAAGCTACCTGTCCAGGGGACACAACCTTGAGCTCACTGCCACCTGGTAACCAGAGAGCTTTGCTGAGTTAATCCATGCACCAGGGGAATTGCTGCTGTCTTCTCCAAGTCACAGGGAATCAAAGTGAGGTATGAGGGACAGCTCACCCTGGCCATGAGGGTTATTGCTCTTATTCTAGTTCCCGTGGGACAGGAACACAGACACCTAATGAGTGTCCATGTGGAGAAGGAGAGCTGGTGCTCAGGACAGGTTTATGCACAGCATGCAGAGGTTGTCCTGAGAGGTCATCTTCTTTGATGTCCATAAAAGATAAGTCTAGGGGGCTTGTGTTGTGATGCAGTGGGCTGTCTCCACCTATGAAGCTGGCATCCCATTTGGGGACCAGTTCAAGTTCCGGTTGCTCCACTTCTGATCCAGCTCTCTGCTATGACCTGGGAAAGCAGTAAAAGATAGCCCAAATCCTTGGGCCCCTGCACCTACGTGGGAGACCTGGAAGAAGCTCCTGGTTCCTGGCTTTAGATCGGCACAGCTCCGATGGATGGAAGACACCTCTCTCTCTCTCTCTCTCTCTCTCTCTCTCTCTCTCTCTCTGCCTCTTCTTCTCTGTAAATCTGCCCTTCAAACAAATAAATAATTTTTTAAAAAAAGATTAGTTTGGTTCATGGATACTGACTTGTATCATGGACAGGTTATTCTTTTGCTTTGTTGGCTGGAATCTTGTGACCAACCCAACTCATTCAACTGAGTGTCATTTTGGGCATGATGTTTGTCTATTTCATCTACATTCTTTGTCACTTTCAATTTAACACTTGTTATCTACTTGGATCTCAGTTTCCTTTGTAGGCTACCATAAATCTTTATGGGGAAAGGTGTGGCAAGTGTCTACTCTCAGAGCCAGATGGCTGCTGTCAGGCCACACTGCCCACCTCAAGCCAGGCACACTTGCAGGATACATCCTCCTGAGCCAGCAGTAAAGAACCCACCATCTCAACCTTCTGTGTGTTTTATCTTCTTATTAAATAAAGCAAAAAAGAAAATTATGTCAATAAAACAAAGGGAAATTTTGCTGATCACAAAACTTCTACTCCTAAATAAATAGGACACTGAGAGAAGAGTTTTAAAGTGAGAGAAACAGCTGACGTCTGTTCCCCTGCTCCATTCACATGAACAAAGATAATTTCTGTTTGTGAAAACACAGCCTCTCCTTCATGGTTCCCTAGCGGCAACTGTGGCCTTGTGTTATGGTTGCAGCCACAGACCTGGCAGTCAAAAGGGAATTGGGTGTGACTCTGAGATGTGCCAATTACTAGTGCAAAGCTCTCTGCATGCCAATTTACCCCTCAGAGTTCCAGCTTCCTCACTATAAAATGGGAATCCCGCGAGGTTTCCTGTAGCAGATGGGAGGGAGACTGGCTCTCAGCCCCCATGGCAGGAGAGCTGGGGCAGGGATGCTCACTGTCTCTCCAGTCTCTCTCCATATTGGTTCTGACTCTAGAAACTTCTGTTTCCCCTGCTCCCTTGCTTGTTAAAGCCTGGAGGTGGGAATGGAGCTGACTCAAGGGTGCTATGCTCTCCTCCTAGGCTTTGTCAGTACTGTATTGATTAAACTGTCACCAAGTTGCTCAAGTTCAAGTTCAAAGTGACATCTGTTTCCAGCTGGGATGTTAACTGATACACAAATTGGAATTGGAATTAGCTCTGAGAAATAGATCCTCAACATGGGATTCTCCTTGCCATTGGGAAAGGGAACGTGGGTAATGGTGGTCACGATTACTCAATACACAGTGAGCAGAATGAAGGGCAAGTCTCTGGACAGTGGGTTCATACAACAACAGTGCCCACAGTGACGATGCGGGTTCCAAGACGTGGCCCTCTGGAGCAGTGGTTCTCAACCTACTGTGATTTTGTGCTGATTGTCACAGCTTGGCCAGCAGGGTTCACTGTGTCATCTCAGGTGTCCAGATGTCGGGAATGCAATCAAATTCCCATCATGTGCAACCCCCACAATCAGGCCAAAATAGCACCAGTGATGAGGTTGAGAAACTGCCTTAGCAAGGCTTAGAAAGCAGAAGACAGGAGTAGAGACCAGATTGGACGGCACCTCCTCGAGTTGTGTGGGGGACTAAGGATGATGCTGGGGCTCCGATCGTAGTGTCAAGAAACACGCAGCCCTGCTGATCTCACTCATTCTGTGCTAAGGGCCCTGCAACATTTGGGCCAAAAAAGACAGACTCAGAATGTTAACTCCCAAAGCTTTCTGAAACTCTTGCAAGTGGAGAAAGCTCTCTAACTTCCCTGGAGGAAGAAGCCAGTCTCCCCTGCATACAAGTTTTGTGTTAAGATTTATTTTATTTTTATCTGAAAGGCAGAGCTACAGAGAGGAGAGACAGAGAGAGAAGTCTTCCATCCACTAGTTCACTCCCCAAATGGCCACAATGGCCAGGGCTGTGCCAGACCAAAGCCAAGAGCTTCATCTGGGTCTCCCATGTGGCTGACAGAGGGACAAGCACTTAGGCCATCTACCTCTGCTTTCCCAGGTGCATTAACAGGGAGCCAAATCAGAAGTGGAGCAGCTGGAACACAAACTGGCACCCATAAGGGATGCCAGCATCACAGGCGGCAGCTTAACCTACCACCCCACAATGCCAGTCTCACATACAAGTTTTAAGCCAGCAGTCCTACAACCTGGTGCCTGTTCCTCTCAGATACACCCCTGCCCCGTGCCTACACACTGTGAGTTTGATTCCTACAGAACCACAACGAATAAGCACCAGGCCTGCTCTGGAAACAGACATGCATTCCAAAAAGCCACAGAATCATGCCAGTCTCCACGTGAAGGTGTGGAGGGCAGGGGGTCAGAGCAAGGAGCACGAGGCAGAGGTTGGAGTAGGCCACATCAGTCAGATGCTTGTGCCTATGTGGTTAAGCGAGGCTGCTTGGTGGACTTGCTGAAGCTGGAACCTGACCACGGTCCATAGCCTGGGAAGTGCACATGCAGTGACTTCCTGGCACATTGGAGCAGATTCTCGGGTTGTATGAGAACCAAATGGGGAACGGGGTGATACCACAACAGCCCCCTCTGCTGCTGCTCTGCTTTCCTCGGGGTCAGTCACACTGGAGGAACTGGGAGGCTTTCAAAGTTCACAAAGCCTAGGTCACCGCTCAGCCTAGTCAATGCGGAATCTCAGAGGTGGCTGCAGGTGCCAGGATTGAGGTCCCCACATGCACCGAGGTTGGCAGCCACTGGGCAGACGATAGGGCTTCTGAGGAGGAGTCTGCAGTGAGACTCAGGATTACCTGTGGATTCCCCCGGTTTCCTGAAGGACACTCCCGCCTTTGTCCAGTACTCTGTGCAGTGAGGACTAGGAGATCCCAAGGTTTTAGATGCTGGCTGTGGTCTGATGCTGTCCCTGGAGAGGGAGAACACTGCTGTGGCCCTCTAGATGGAACTGTGACTTGGGTCCTTTCCACTAATGGGACTAGGGCAGCTACTGAGAGAATTTCCTTGTTAATTTTCTGACCAGTGGAGTAGAGACAATCATAGTGAAAATCAAAATAAATTTATATCAAATACTACTCCTTTGGCAATGTACATGATAAATGGCCCCATTGGGTACGTGAAAGATGCTTGGGTCACCTCTCATATCCCTGCGCCCCTCATCTGCCTGGCCAGAACAAAGGGGATGGGCCATGTGCACCCCCACCAATGGTACTTGGCTATATCATTGCTGTTTGTGCAATCAACCAACCAGAGTTCCACACTGAGCCACCGGTGGGACATCCTGCACCAAGGCCATACTTTCCACTGATGACAAGTTATCCAGAGCCCCTTTCTTCAGGACAGATGAGTGACTTCCTCCAGGGGAAAAGACACATGCTGGAAGAAACTGTTCTTCCACGTGCCTGCCTCTCCCAATGCCACTATCATAGACTTCTGAATGTCTTGCCCACCATCGAGTAGCCCTGCCCATACTGCTTCTGTTCAGGAACCCGTTTTGCGATCAAGAATGTGATCACGAATTCTTGTGGCAACATGAGTCACTGCTCTTACCACCTGCTGTTCATCCCAGAAGCTAAATCTTAGTTATGGAGCTGGGCACTTTCTCATAGGATATGGCATATTCCTTAACCATTGGCTAATAGATGGCACTGTCTTACCACAAGCAGGTTCAATAACAGGTTCCTGATAAAACCCTTGGCAAACATTAGCTTCTGGTACCCACAGTGTCAACCTCATGGGACTCAGAGGCCATGTGCCTGAGAGAGGCACGCTATCGGCAGGGAACATTCTTTTTTTTTTTTTTAACTTTTATTTAATGAATATAAATTTCCAGTGTATAGCTTATGGATTACAATAGCTTCCCCCTCCCATAACTTCCCTCCCACCCGCAACCCTCCCCTCTCCCGCTCCCTCTCCCCTTCCATTTGCATCAAGATTCATTTTCAATTCTCTTTATATACAGAAGATCAATTTAGTATAAAGATTTCAACAGTTTGCACCCACATAGAAACACAAAGTGAAACATACTGTTTGAGTACTAGTTATAGCATTAAATCAAAATGTACAGCACATTAAGGACAGAGATCCCACATGAGGAGCAAGTGCACAGTGGCTCCTGTTGTTGACCCAACAAATTGACACTCTAGTTTATGGCGCCAGTAACCATCCTAGGCTGTCGTCATGAGTTGCCAAGGCTATGGAAGCCTTCCAAGTTTGCCGACTCTGATCATATTTAGACAAGGTCATAAAAGACAGAGTGAGGATAGTAACCAATGATCCTAAGAGTGGCATTTACCAGGTTTGAACAATTATACAGCATTAAGTGGGGAAGAGGACCATCAGTACACCCAGGTTGGGAGTAGAGCCATTGGTGGTAGAGTAGAGGTTATGATTACGAAGGAATGAGGCACAAGTGCACTAGACAGGGCCTAAAACAAAGGACAGAGTCATTATTAGAGGAGCTAAGAAAGGTGCTGTCTAAGCTACAAGTAAGTTTTCTGATTGAGAGGCAAATAGAACCTGATAGAAGGGGCTTGATAATAATCTGTTGGGCTTTAGGCCTTGTAAGTTAAGAGGCCCAGACCTATCTATCTCTTCACATGGGGTACATCCTAAGGGAGGTGTGAACCTCCTAGGGGAAGGCACTCTGTTGACTTTCATTACTTGGCTGGCCTGGGAGGAGAGCTGGCCAGGTAAAGGCAGGGGGCATCTCTAACAAGAAATTTACAGTTCTGCCTGCAATGTTGCTGACCCTACTTGACCATCCCCTCAGCTGCAGTGGTCACTTTGGAAGTTGGGCTGAGTGAAGGGCTTTTCAGCTTAGAGCCAATAAGATCTGTGGCTCTGACCTGGGCATCCTTCGACTCCAGGGCAGGTCCATTTCCAGTGATCCAGCTCTTGGCAGAGCTACCAGGGCTCTTCACAAGCTGACTTCTGCTGAAGCCCAGGCTTACCACATTGAAAGCCACTGCAGTGGACTGGCCTGTTGGGTCTCCTTGAGGGCAGATCACTGTACAGATCAGCCATTAATAGGCCTGCCACCCATTGCTTCTGATGCCTAGCTTTCTTTTCCTCCTGGTTTTTGTTAAAGCAGACCAGAGGATGCAAGTCAAGGGAGTGCCCAAGTCGGCAGGGAACATTCTTGATGTCATGGTTTGGTAGCTAACGGTCCACCTTGAACAATTCAGACCCTTCTTTTCACCAAAGCAGCAGACAGAAAAGAAGGTAATCCATCACCAGCTGGATGATCCACTGGGCTACCAGCACATGATGAGGGCAGAAAGGACCATGCCAGAACCAGGAGACCCCTTGTCCGAGAGAACTGTAGTCACACAGTAAGGACAGGACCTCTGGGATCTCATGGCCCAACTAAGGGACCATGTGGGTCATTCTGTGTGGCACAGGACCCAACTCAGATAAGGTGCTGACAGCATGAAGAGAACACAGAACACATATGACACAACTCAGATAAGGTGCTGACAGCATGAAGAGAACACAGAACACATTTGACACAACTCAGATAAGGTGCTGACAGCATGAAGAGAACATGGAACACGTATGACACAACTCAGATAAGGTGCTGACAGCATGAAGAGAACACGGAACACGTATGACACAATTCAGATAAGGTGCTGACAGCATGAATAGAACATGGAACACGTATGACACAACTCAGATAAGGTGCTGACAGCATGAAGAGAACACGGAACACGTATGACACAACTCAGATGTGCTGACAGCATGAAGAGAACACAGAACACGTATGACACAACTCAGATAAGGTGCTGACAGCATGAAGAGAACATGGAACACGTATGACACAACTCAGATAAGGTGCTGACAGCATGAAGAGAACACGGAACACGTATGACACAACTCAGATGTGCTGACAGCATGAAGAGAACACAGAACACGTATGACACAACTCAGATGTGCTGACAGCATGAAGAGAACATGGAACACGTATGACACAACTCAGATAAGGTGCTGACAGCATGAAGAGAACATGGAACACGTATGACACAACTCAGATAAGGTGCTGACAGCATGAAGAGAACACGGAACACGTATGACACAACTCAGATGTGCTGACAGCATGAAGAGAACACAGAACACGTATGACACAATTCAGATAAGGTGCTGACAGCATGAAGAGAACATGGAACACGTATGACACAACTCAGATAAGGTGCTGACAGCATGAAGAGAACACGGAACCTGTTTGACACAACTCAAATGTGCTGACAGCATGAAGAGAACACGGAACACGTATGACTCAACTCAGATGTGCTGACAGCATGAAGAGAACACAGAACACGTATGACACAACTCAGATGAGTTGCTGCTAACAGAGCATGAAGTGAACGTAGAACACATCCAGGCGGGAGAGGGTGAAGAGGACCCAGCCAGGCCCTGTGACGAGCTACATCACTGGGGACCACAGCAGCTCTGTTTAATGCTGCTTCTCTGACCCAAAGCACAGACCCCTCGCTGTGGCTTCTGTCTTGGCTTCAGGTAGCAAGGTGTCTTCACAGACAGCTCCCTCTCCTGATGCAGCTGTTAGGATTTCCTGTGCTCCCCATGCTGAGGACACGGCGATATGCAATGGTGGAGGCCAAGGGACCAGAGGATTGGATGGTGTGAACTCCTGCCCCTACAGACCCCTGAAGACCGCAGCTGCCATGTGCCTCAGAGGCTGACCAGTGAGAGCCAAAGCTGTGATTCCTGCCTTCTGGATGAAATCAGACAACGAGAGGCATTGGCAAGAAGTCAGGAGGGCGGGGTGAAAGGTTGGCTACCAGTCCCCCGATTCTGCGTGCTCCCTGGGGGTCCATGAACTGGCAGGAAGGGTGAGCCTCCTTTCGGCTGACCTCTGCCCCAGAATCTGATGGATAGAAGGCCCTATCCCACACTCCACACGCACACTGGGAACAAGTCTCTTTCTCAAACTCCCCTCCGACTATACAGTTTGAGTGAGCCAAATGTGTCCATCTGGACCCTGCCTGGTACACTTCCCTCTTGATAAGATTTGTCTTCCCATGCTTTTGCTACCTAAAAACACTCTGAAGTTTGTTAAAAGAAAAGTTTCCAAAGAGAAAAAGAAAAATCATGTTGATTTTTTATTTTTTCACATTTTTGGATGATGAAATTCTAAAGAGCCCTGATTTTGGATTGCAGTCTGCCAAATGACACTGTAAATAGCCTTGATTTGGGATGAGTTGCATGCCCCAGATCAAGGTTATTTGCAAATTTATTTTGCCAAAATCAGAACCCAGGTTTGAGAGTCCCAATCCTCTTATTTATGGGAGTTATTTTAGCAAACCGAGCACAACTATAGAAGGAAAGTATAGAAACAGTTTTTCTTGCCTGTGTATATCTAATTTGCAAACTACAAACAATATTTAAGCCATTCATCTGGACTCATCAGCTCCATGGTTGCTCCTGTCCATCACAGCGCGTGTCCCAACAGTGCTGCCCAGCTGCACGGGTTCACACAGCACCCGGCCCTCAGGACACTCGATCAGCTGCCCACAGAGACAAACACAGTTATCCTTCCACAAAAATATTCAAAATCCAGCTATAGGCAAAAATGGATAAATCTCAGAATGGATGTTACAAAATAAGCCTCACAATGATATGAGGCTACTCCCAAAGTTCGTAAAAAATGGAATTAAAGTGCATATTGATTTAGTGCAAGAAAGTTGAAATCTCCTGCCTTACAAACAAGAAGTGCCTGCCACTGTGGGAGGAACTGGCATGGGAGTGATGTTTTTTCCTAACTTTTTTTTTAAATTTTTATTTGACAGATAGACAGTGAGAGAGAGAGACAGAAAGAAAGGTCTTCCTTCCGTTGGTTCAATCCCCAAATGGCTGCTATGGCCAGCGCGCTGCGCTGATCCAAAGCCAGGAGCCAAGTACTTTTCCTGATCTCCCACGTGGGTGCAGGTGCCCAAGCACTTGGGCCATCCTCCACTGCCCTCCCGGGCCACAGCAGAGAGCTGGACTGGAAGAGGAGCAACCAGGACTAGAACCCGACACCCATATGGGGATGCTGGCACCACAGGCAGAGGATTAACCAAGTGAGCCAAGGCGCCATCCCCGAGTGATCCTTTAAAAAAAAAAGATTTATTTATTTGTTTGAGAGTTACATAGAGAAAAAAGGAGAGGCAGAAAGAGAAAAAGATACTCTATCCACTGGTTCACTCCCCAATTGGCCGCAACGGCCAGAGCTGCGCTGGTCCAAAGCCAGGAGCCAGGAGCTTCTTCTGGGTCTCCCACACAGGCACAGGAGCCCAAGCACTTGGGTCATCTTCTACTGCTTTCCCAGACCATAGCAGAGAGCTGGATTGGAAGAGTAGTAGCTGGGACTAGAATCAGGGCCTATATGGGATGCTGGCACTGCAGTGGCTTTACCGGCTATGCCACAGCACCGGCCCCATGGGGGTGATCTTAAAAAGGACCTGGATGGGGCAGGGGAAGGGGGTGTTAGACACAGCAGTGAAGACACTTGATGTACCTGCATCCTGTATCAGAGTGACTGGGTCTAAGTCCTGGCTCCCCTGATTCCAGCCTCTGCTGATGTGTGTCATGGGTGGTGGGGGAGGGCAGCGGGGAGCAGCAGATGATGGCTCTAGTGGTTGAGTCCCTGCCACCCAGGTGGGAGACCTGGGTGGAATCGCTGGGTCCTGGCCTCAGCAGGAAGCTGGACCAGAAGTGAAGCAGCCAGGACTTGAACCAACAAGGGCTGTGGACATTACAAGTGGCAGCTTAACCTGGAGGGGAACCTCAACCACTTTGCTTCCTTTATAATAACGTATCTGTTTGAATGTTCTCTTCTGCAGTCAGTTTTTATAATTCATATTATTATGTTGTATTATAAATATATTGTGCCTTCCAATTTTCTCTCTCTTTGCATTTTATGGTTTTCTGTGATTTCTTCTGCTAATGTGGTGAGTTACATGAACTTATGCTGTCACCTCCATCTTGATCTTGATCTTGATTTATCACACTTGCTATATATTGCTAGACTCAGCTAAGCAACACCTGCCTCAGAAACTCGAGTGTCTCTTGTGGCCCTTGGCTCACTTTGTATGGAACTCACTCCAATCTCATGAACGGAGCTGCTCTCTCCTGGTGGGCTCTGTGGGGGAGCCTGTGTAAGTCTGGGATTTTCCACGCGCTTGATGCTTTGGTTGGACTGAAAATTAAATGCTCTGAAAGTACCAAGGCCTGTCACCTGGTCTCTGAAAAACACTTGAATTCCAATTCGCTGATGGTTGGATTTCTCCAGCCATGATGTGGCTTTATCTGACTTGTTATTCTGGGCTCACACAGGCCAGGATCCAGACATTGTGCCCGCGGGACAGCACAGCCCAGGCAGGCTCACAGCCGCAGGCTCTGCCCCTACTCCGGGCAGTGCCCTCTGAAGAAACTCTCGGCAGTGAGGAAGCCTCTCTCTCCGTGCGTGCACCAGGGTCATCCACGGCGTCCTGCTGCCGGGAGCACGTGCCTAGGGAACGCTGGATTGAATCCTCTAAATAGCCACACCCGGCGCTGATGGTGGAAATGATCATCTTGGCTAGCTGCTTGTTCCACCAGTCCTTGTCAGGGTGATCCAGCTGTCTACACACAGCTTTTTTTCTGAAACCCTCTTAATTTTGTCTATGCTCTCGAAACAACTTTCTACTCAGTACAAATCTGGTGTGGAGTTATTTTCTTTTAGTAGATGGAGACGCTATTCTGCTCTTGCTGATTTGGGGCAGTCTGTTGGAAGTGGATTCTTCTGGAGACAAGATCCGTTGCCTTTCCGGCTGCTTCCAGACTGATGCTCTGGAGCTCTGCTGGCGGCATAGTCATGACAAAGCCTCTCACTCTAAACTGTCTTTTGAAAAGCAGTGAATTGTCACTTGTGTCATTGTTTTAGTTTCAGAAAACAAAGTGAATGAGGCACACATGCACCAGCAGTGACTTTTCTTTTGTTATTTATTGATGTAATAGATTGTTTGATACAGGCTTTCATTTTTTTTATTAAACTTTTATTTAATGAATATAAATTTCCAAAGTATAGCTTATGGGTTACAATGGCTTCCCCCCTCCCATAACTTCCCTCCCGCCCGCAACCCTCCCCTTTCCCGCTCCCTCTCCCCTTCCATTCTTGTAAAGATTCATTTTCAATTTGTATACAGAATTCTTTGTATACAGAAGATCAGTTTAGTATATATTAGGTAAAGATTTCAACATTTTGCCCATATAGCAACATAAAGTGAAAAAACTACCATTGGATTACTAATTATAGCATTAAATAGCAATGTACAGCACATTAAAGACAGAGATCCTACATAATTTTTTTTCAAATTAATTAATTTTCTATGCCATTTCCATTTTAACACCAGGTTGTTTTTTTTTTTTCATTTCCAATTCTCTTTATATACAGAAGATCACTTCAGTATATAATTAGTAAAGACCTCATCAGTTTGTGCCCACACAGAAACACAAAGTATAAAAATACTGTTTCAGTACTAGTTATAGCATCACTTGGCTTTAGACGACACATTAGGGACAGATCCCACATGGGGTGTAAGTACACAGTGACTCCTGTTGCTGATTTAACAATTTGACACTCCTGTTCATGGCGTCAGTAATCTCCCTGATACAGGCTTTCATTTTAATGATTGTATATTAAAACAATTACTCTTATGACTTTTTTGATTATTTTACTAAGATTTTATTTAAAATAACCTGGTCTTATTGCGATTTTCTATAATTTTACATGATTAGATTATACTGTTTAAATTTCATTGACTTTGTAAATGAAGCAGGAATATTGATATCTGCTTCATAGTTTACAGTAGTTTCAATAGCATTTTCAATCTTCTAAAGATAATTTAAAATCCAGCTGAGAACAGAGCTGGCCTGGGTGCCCTTCTCAATGGGATATAGTACATTATCTCCTCAATTTCCTTAATTATAATTGAGCCATTAAAATTTTCCACTTCCTCTTGGGTAATTTTGGTAGTTTATATTTTTCCAGGAAATTGTACTGTTTCTCTTAATTTTCAAAGTGGCTGCCTTTCATTTGCATGTAGCCATGTTTCAGGATTTTAGAAATTCTTGCTTAATGCTCCATTATCTTTCTTATTCTTCACTGGGTGGGCCTACACATCATTTTTCTGTCCCTTTGTTTCTGTCAAGGAACTTGTAAGTATCTGTCCACTTTCTCAGCTTTTTTGACAGAGTTTTGCAATGACTCATCATTCTGGTTTTTGCTGTTTGTGATTTCGTTAGTTTGATTTTTTTTTTCTCTGTAATTATCCTACATTCGTATTTCTTTGGGGAAGTTAAGTTGTTCTTTCAAATTTTCCTTTTATTACTTATTTACTTTATCTTTATTCTTTCCTCTTTAATTAGAAAAGCATGCAACAACATAAATTTTCCTATAACTGCAGTTTTATACGAAACGTATGAAATGTTCTCTCTTCTATTTGATTCTAAACAGGAACACCCAGTAGGTGATCAGCCTGTGAACCCCATTCTAACTAGGAAGAAATCATGGCTTAGTTTTACAAGTTAAAAAACCTGTAGCAAGCAAAAGAAAAAGAAGTTAATTTTACAGTATGTTAAGTTAAAACACACATGCTTTACAAATCTATATTCCTGTTGGGAAAAATAAGGTGGATCAAAATAAATTACTAGTGTGGTAACTTCAGACAAATCTGAAACCCAAGAGTAAAAATCATACAAGCCAAAATGGTCTCGATTGCTGGACATTCACCCATATTTAAGCGGTAGCAATCTTTCTGTTTTGAATTAGTTCATAAATAGATTGAGAACCAGGAAAACCAAAGTAGTACATATAATTTCAAGAAGTGGTTGAGGGGCTGGTGCTATGGTGTAGCAGGTAAAGCCGCTGCCTGCAGTGCTGGCATCCCATATGGATGCTAGTTGGAGACCCAGCTGCTCCACTTCCAATCCAGCTCTCTGCTATGGCCTGGGAAAGCAGTGGAAGATGGCCCAAGGCCTTGGGCTCCAGCACCCACGCTGGAGACCTAGAAGAAGCTCCTGACTCTTGGCTTCAGATCGGCTGAGCCGATTGTTGCAGCCAACTGGAGAGTGAACCAGCAAATGGAAGACATTCTCTCTCTCTCTCTCTCTCTCTCTCTCTCTCTCTGCCTCTCCTTCTCTCTCTGTGTAACTCTGACATTCAAATAAATAAATAAATCTTAAAAAAAAAAAAAAGAAGTGGTTGAAAGTATTAAAGGGTTGGGACACTAAAATAGAACTTTCAATTCTTTTCATTAAATAGGAAAGGATAGGAAAGGAAAGGAAAAGAGAGGAGGGCAGGGGAGGGGAGGGGAGGGGACGGGAGGAGAACCCAAAATCTAGATACTTAAAGAAGTTCTTGACAATTGCTGGAGTCTGCATTTCCCACAAATGTCACAAGGAACTCAGTAAGAATCAGTATTCTTTAGAAAAAGTGAAACAACACCATATGTTTGTGTTTCTAGAGTGGTAAGTCAAATTTGCTCCATTTATTCTTTTCCCTCACCATTCATGTTATATTCCTACAACACACTTAGGAAAAAGCTGATAATTACATTTACTATTAAACAACACAGAATTATAACAAATTGCTTAATCATGTCTTCAACTAGAATATCCAACCTCAGGGGTCAGTGCTGTGGCCTAGTGGGTAAAGTCTCCAGCTGCAGCACTAGCATCCCCTATGGGCACCAGTTTGAGTCCAGCTGCTCCACTTCCAATCTAGCTCCCTGCTAATGTGCCTGGGAAAGCAGCAGAGGATGGCCCAAGTTCTTGGGCCCCTGCACCCATGTGGGAGACTGGGGTGAAGCTCCTGGCTCCTGTCTTTGGACCAGCCCAGCTCTGGCCATTACAGCCATTTGGGGAGTGAACCAATGAATGGAAGATATCTCTTTCTGTCTCTCCCTCTCTCTCTGTAACCCTGCCTTTCAAATAAATGAATACATCTTAAGAAAAAATATAAGTTCAAGGAAAGCAAGTATAAAGAAATATATGAACAAAAACAAACTAAAACCTGAAAGTATTAATGGAACAAGATCACATGGCAGAGATCTAAAGAGATACAAATGTTTCAATATTAGAAAAAAATAACATAATATTAACATTAATGTCCACAGAGAACTTGTATTGTTGTCCTCAGAAAGGGTATGAGAGAATTTCAAAACATTCATATAAATCAGAATTAAAGAAAATGAAAAGCATAGTTCCATCAAGTTCAAGAAACTCCTGTAAATGATGGCTCCAGCATTTTGTCCAGTCTTAGGGAAGTGCAAGACCTGGTCAGTGTGGTCATTTTTACAGTATTCAGTAGAGACAAGTGGGTGCCTATAAAGATTTTTAAGATTAGAAAGCAAAAAGAAGTCAAATCAGGACTGCAAGGTGCATGCCTAATGATTTCCAGGTAAACACTCCCAGAACTGTCTTTGATGACAGGAATGAGCAGGAGCATGGTGTAGGTGTGGAAGACTCCCTCAGGAAGATTCCTGCTAAAGCTTTGGCTACTTTCTCAAACATTGTCACAATAAGCAGAAGTGATTGTTCTTGGTCCTCCAGAGTCAACCAGCAAAATGCTGATTTAAAACTTCATTAAGGGGCTGGCTGCTCCACTTCTGATCCAGCTCTCTGCTGTGGCCTGGGAGAGCAGTAGAGGATGACCCAAGTCCTTGGGCCCCTGCACCCATGTAGGAGACCCAGAGGAGGCTCCTGGCTCCTGGTTTTGGATCAGTGCAGCTCCAGACCATTGCGGATGGAGGACCTCTCTCTCTCTCTCTCTCTCTCTCTCTCTCCCTGCCTCTGCCTCTCTGTGACTCTGCCTTTCAAATAAATAAATAAATCAGAAAAAAAAAAAAACATTGAGAGCTCTGCTCCTGTCCGCTGCTGATCTGGGTGAGGCAGTTTGGTACCAGTTGAGCAGAATGTTTTCTGCACTTAAACTTCTCAGTCAGAAATGTGGGAGCTGAACCAATCGAGATGTCTGTGCTGTGGTCCCCTTGACTGAAGCGTGAACAAGAGTAATCTGTTCTGAGCAGGTTGATGTGGACTGCCTGCAGGTATGGGCTTCATCTTCAACCTCTTTATACTCACTCAGAAAACTGCCAATTTCTTTGGGGCGTTGTCCCCAGGCACTTTTCATAAAGCACTAGTGATTTCACTCTTCTTCTAACCAAGCATTACCCTACATGTGGTGTTTGTTCTTGCAACAATTGTAGCAGAATTTTTATTGCTCAGCTAGGACTCTTTTCTAAAGATTTTTTATTTATTTATTTGAGAGGTAGAGTTACAGAAAGTGAGGGAGAAACAGAGAAAGATCTTCCTTCCATTGGTTCACTCCCCAAGTGGCCACAATGGTTGGAGCTGTGCCGATCTGAAGCCAGGAGCCAGGAGCTTCTTCCTGGTCTCCCATGCGGGTGCAGGGGCCCAAGCACTTGGGCCATCTTCTGCTGCTTTCCCAGGCCACAGCAGAGAGCTGGATTGGAAGAGGAGCAGCCAGGACTAAAACTGGTGCCCTTATGGGATGCCAGCGCCACAGGCACAGGATTAACCTATTGCACCACAGTGCCAGCCCAGTTAGGGCTCTTTTCAAACTAGATCTTATTCAGACTTGTTATAACACATTAGTATGAGTTTATTTGGGTACAAAAGTTTTGAAATGTATGCATAGTTTGTTCATAATACACATTTTCATGAATTTTTGAAGAACCCTCATCTGAGGGGTGGTAAGGAATATACAGGCCGGCGCTGTGGCTTAACAGGCTAATCCTCCACCTTGTGGTGCCAGCACACCGGGTTCTATTCCTGGTTGGGGCGCCGGATTCTATCCTGGTTGCCCCTCTTCCAGGCCAGCTCTCTGCTATGGCCCGGGAAGGCAGTGGAGGATGGCCCAGGTCCTTGGGCCCTGCACCCGCATGGGAGACCAGGAGAAGCACCTGGCTCCTGGCTTCAGATCAGCGAGATTCGCCGGCCGCAGCGGCCATTGGAGGGTGAACCAACGGCAAAAAGGAAGACCTTTCTCTCTGTCTCTCTCTCTCTCACTATCCACTCTGCCTGTATAAAAAAATAAAAATAAAAAAAGGAATATACAGACATTAAATCATCATCTTTCCTAGTGGGAAAGCAGCTGATAAAACATGAATGACCATGCAGGAGCCAGCAGATAAAGGTGTGTGATTGTGTGTGTGTGTGTGTTCCTCTCTCTGCAACTCTGACTTTCAAATATATAATGCTTTATTTATTTCTATCAATTTTTTTTTACAAACAGCAAATTCTGTTGTCACTCCTGGAATCTGGGCGCAAAGGCAGAAATTCTTGCTGTCTGAAACCTATCAACCTGCACTGGCTGCCCATATAATTTGTAATACAAGAAGATTTCATTTCTTGAGGAAGCAATTTTTGCAGCTGTTTATGTGTGTTACTTTTACTGACATCCACTTCTTACCTTTGACTTGTTACATTTAAACATACGTGTAACAAAACGGTTACTGCAACATGTGATGATGATTGTATTTGCTTTCTTAATAGTTGTAATAGTTTTGAGATAAGTCTCATGACAATTGAATCTTTATATTATAAAAGAAAAGCATGCAATAGAGAAACAGATGGATAATGGGCTGTGACTTGCCACAAATGGGTTCTAAGTTTAATAACAAAAATCTACCTGCAGATAGGAAATGTGTCTGGACAAAGGTTAGTTGCCTGGAGTTAGTACGCAACCTAATTTCAGAACAATTTTCTTCCCACGAGTGACATGAGCTTTACGACTGAATCACTTCGCTAAAAACAGTTTGACAAGACTGACAAATGCATGAAGCCTCAGACCATGAAATCCCAATTGGTCCAACCCCAGGGGAATTTGTCAGGCCAGAGATGTGGTAGCTGCCAGTCCTGTTTCTCCTACTGCGAGAGCTACTGAGTGCACGTGGGCACACTTGCAGCCTGAGCTCCTCAAGCATGTCTCCAGATACTTTTCTCTTTAATCGGAAGTTCCCCTCTTAGTGAGTGACTGTGCTTGTGTCCTTCTGTAACAATCCCTCGCCGCATGGTGACCCTCCTAGACATCCCCAAATGGGAGTGGACACAAGCACGAATCTATCTCAGAGTCAGGATCTCCCATTTCCTTCTTGTGCTCCTTGTGGTGTTTTTCCAGCTCAAGCAGCAGGGGGAGCAAATCGAAGTATCAATCCCCAGGTGCAGCCTACCCCAGCACCTCCTGCCACCCAGGCTCTGCCCCAAACTGAAAGAAAATGATTAATAGACGTGCTTCCCAGAGAGACACTGCAACATTTGCAACATTAAATATCTTAAGCGTCTTAGCCTATGGAGTGCACACAAATTTTAAAGTCACTCAGGTCCCAAGCATTTGCCAGGGTCTGCCCCCAGCAGTGTGTCCCACATCAGCTCCCTGTGCCTTTGAAATGGTGTGGACTCTTCCCTGGTCCTTGAAATGTTTTGTCACTTCTTCTCAATGTTTTGAATTATCATCATTTTCTGCTTTTTTCAGGTAGGATTCAAAATTATGGATATCAGAAGGGAAGTGTGGGATGCCAGCCAGACAAGGGTTTTTAAATAGCAAACATGTCTGTACATTTCCTAGCACTTATTTTCCAGGCAAAATCTTCAGCAGACATCAAAATGTAACTTCTAGATTACAACACTGCTAAAAAGTGAGGTAATGTAATATGAACTCTTAAAAGGCAGGAACAATTCTTCAGAAGGTTGATTAGAATCAAAAGTGGCTTTTATGTTGCTCTACGTGATTCTGCTTCTGCAGGGAAGGATTAACCCTTTAAAGCATTAAGTCCCTTTGCCAACTACGCAAACAATTTGTCATTTTTAGAACATTCTGAAAAAGAACACTGTTTGCTGTTTTGAATGGACAAGTGATAAATGATGGTCATGACAGGAGAAAAACAGAACCTCATGTTCTGGAAAAGGAGCAAAATAAACACAGGGACGAAAATTGTAATATGAAGGCAGATGCAGAGGGCCAGGTCTGCTGGTCAGAAAGGCAGCAAAACTCCAAGAAGAGCCTGCAGGGTCGCAGGCACCAGACCCTTGTTCTGATTTCCAGACTAAGCTGGGACGACCTGCGGTTCTACATCCTGACTTCTCTCTGGAGTCTCGCTTCCTGGGCCTGGGCCCTCGAGCTCTGGGGGAGGAAACCACCATGGCCGCTTACTCCCAAGTCGTTCCCCTTCACTCCCAAACGCTCTTTACATGTGCCTTGCTGTAACCCTCTTTCTCCACAGTTCCTACCACCAGCATGGTAGAATGTGTAGTCCAACAAATCCTCTCCCCAAAAATGTTATAAAGTGTAACAAAACTGTAAAAAGCACCCATTCCCACATTCTTGAAATTGACCAGAAGCACTTGTGTAGGTTGGTGCTGGTGCCTAGGGCTGCTCCTTTTCCCACAGGGCTCTAGCACAGGGCTCTCCCCAAGCAGGGCAGCTGCTGAGACGACACCTGTGACACCACCGCTCATGTGATTGCCATGGGGACTGTGTCAGCTAAGGAATCGTCCCATCACACACAGACCCCCTCTACCACTCACAGAGACCATACCACACACAGAGACCCTGCCACACAGAGACCCTGCCACACAGGCCCCCTCACACACAGACCCCACTACACACAGAGACTCTGCCACATAGAGACCCTGCCACACAGACCCTACCACACAGAGACCCTGCCACACAGACCCCCTGCCACACAGACCCCACCACACAGGCCCCCTCACACACAGACCCCCTACCACACAGGCCCCCTCACACACAGACCCCCTGCCACACACAGAGACCCTGCCACACAGACCCCTCACACACAGACCCCCTACCACACACAGAGACCCTGCCACACAGAGACCCTGCCACATAGACCCCCTCACACACAGACCCCCTACCACACACAGAGACCTTGCCACACAGAGACCCTGCCACACAGACCCTACCACACAGGCCCCCTCACACACAGACCCCACTACACACAGAGACCCTGCCACATAGAGACCCTGTCACACAGACCCTACCACACAGAGATCCTGCCACACAGACCCCCTGCCACACAGACCCCCTGCCACAAACAGAGACCCTGCCACACAGACCCCTCACGCACAGACCCCACCACACACAGAGACCCTGCCACACAGACCCTACCACACAGACCCCCTCACGCACAGACCCCACCACACACAGAGACCCTGCCACACAGACCCTACCACACACAGAGACCCTACCACACAGACCCCCTCACACACAGACCCCCTACCACACACAGAGACCCTACCAGAGACCCTGCCACAAAGACCCTGCCACACAGACCCCACCACACAGGCCCCCTCACACACAGACCCCCTACCACACACAGATACCCTGCCACACAGACCCCCTGCCACACACAGAGACCCTGCCACACAGACCCCTCCACACAGGCCCCCTCACACACAGACCCCCTACCACACACAGAGACCGTGCCACACAGACCCTATCACACACAGAGACCCTGCCACACAGACCTCACCACACAGACATCCTCTCACACAGAGACCCTACAACACACAGAAACCCCCTACCACACACAGAGACCCCGACCACACACAGAGACCCTACCACACAGACCCCACCACACACAGAGACCCTGCCACACAGACCCCACCACACACAGAGAACCTGCCACACAGACCCCACCACACAGACCCCCTCACACACAGACCCCCTACCACACACAGAGATCTACCACACACAGAGACCCTGCCACACAGAGACCCTGCCACACAGACCCCATCACACACAGACCCCCCTACCACACACAGAGACCCCCTATCACACACAGAGACCCTGCCACACACAGAGACCCTGCCACACAGACCCTACCACACAGACCCTACCACACACAGAGACTCTGCCACACACAGAGACCCTACCACACACAGAGACCCCGACCACACACAGAGACCCTACCACACAGACCCCACCACACACAGAGACCCTGCCACACAGACCCCACCACACACAGAGACCCCCTACCACACAGAGAACCTGCCACACAGACCCCACCACACAGACCCCCTACCACACACACAGACCCCCTACCACACACAGAGACCCCCTACCACACACAGAGACCCTACCACACAGACCCTACCACACACAGAGCCCTAGCTTGTCTGAGGTGGCCCTTAACATCCTAGATAGTGGTCTTTTCAGGATATGCGGGTTGCTTATTTTCTCCCAATCTGCATCTCATCTTTTCATACTTTTAACAGAATCTTTGAGGGAACAAAATGTTTAACTTTGACAAAATTCACTTTATAATTTTGGTGTTAATCCAGCCCCAGATCTGGAAGATTTTCAGCTGTTTTCTGACTGCTGCACTTATTTTCACTTTATTTTCCTCTTCAAAGTCATTTAGCAATTCTAGTTACTTTGCTTTCCCTGTAAATGTTGGAGTAATTTTGTCAGGACCACCAAAACATCTGCCTCTGATTTTGATGGGAATGAGATGAAGCTTGTACCCCAGTTTGGGAAGAGTCAGCATCTTCATTATGTTCAATCTCCCAGTCCGTGAAATGATCCTGTCTAATCCTTCTGGGTTTGTTTCACGTGGGCTTGTGTGTGAAGAGAGGGTGGCAGACGTCCCCAGTGCCAGCTCGAGGGGTCCGGAAGGGTTCAGTGTGGCGGGCAGGGCAGCCTTTGCTGGCACGTATGGAGAGGCACTGCAGCTTCGCTTGTGTCTGGGAGTGGACAGCTCCCTGGCCGAGTTTCCTGTCTTAGTAGCTGCTGTTTCCTGGTCTTGGGCTAGAGAACACGGAC
The DNA here is from genome assembly GCF_033115175.1 of Lepus europaeus. Taxonomy (NCBI): domain Eukaryota; kingdom Metazoa; phylum Chordata; class Mammalia; order Lagomorpha; family Leporidae; genus Lepus; species Lepus europaeus. The sequence goes on from NC_084846.1 coordinate 68,786,469, forward strand.
ATTTGAGGGGCTTTTCCTTCTGTGCCTGTTGGTGCTTCTGGGTTCCAAGTCTCACAAACATGGGGCCAGAGAACACCTAGGAGACTCGACGTGGTGTGATCCCCTGAATCCCGATGTCACCAGTGGCCAGTCTGCCTTCGCTCTGCCTTTCAGACTCTTCCAACATCTGCTGTCTACAGAGTGAATATCCAGGAGCTGTACTTACATTAGGAAGACGATACAGAAAAGGGCGACTACCCTATTTCCTGTAGAGAAATAAAAGTCTTCACTTAATATTGATTTTGCTATTTTGTCATTGACAGTAATCACCTTGCGGTCATATAGAACAAGCCTCACCCTTCTTAGGGCATCCACTAACAGTTTTCTGTATTAATTTCTTATTGTATAACAAACGAACTGACTTGAACCATACACATTTACTCCCCACAGCTTGTGCGGGTGGGAGCCGGGGCTCAGCTGTGCTGGCTCCTGTGCTCGGTTCCTCCACACTGAGATCAGTGCCTTCTCCCCTGCAGCAGGGCCCTCTCCAGGCTTGCTCAGTCTGTGGACAGGATTCGGTCCCCAGCAATTGTAGGACCAAAGCTCTCAGCTCCTGGGACAGTGCCACGTGGCACACATCTCAGTCTGCCTCTGCGAGACCAGCAGGAGGCCATCTCTCTGCTCAGAGTCACCCTTGTGGGAGAGACACAGGTGTTCTAAAGGCTCCCCTGGCCAGGTGAAGCCTGTGTGCTATGCCCTCTCCTTGGACAACCTTGAGTTGACTGACAGGGAAAATTAATGGAGCCTGGAGGAGCCCCATCCCCCCAGAGAATGCAGAGTCTGCATCGTGCTTTCTGGTGGTCTTCTGAGGTTCACACGTCAAGCTCCAGTCATCAGAAAATTGTATTTATAGATGACCTGACGCTGAGGTCCAACTTCACTTCCCCAAGAGTAACCGGCTGTGCCAGCCCAGGAGGGGAGCACTCCCTTCCCCTCAGTGACCCCAGCACCACCTCCAGGAAGGGTTGAGGGAAACACGTGGAGTCTGCTTTAGGGTCTGCTCTACCAGCCCATTCACCTCACGGATGCCACAGCCACATTAGCTTAACTTCTCTGTCCACGGAATCGCTGACCATCTGTCCTCAGGCCGTCTACTTTTCTTACCAATTTTAGGATCAAAATGACTTGAAAACCCTTTGAGAGCTTCCACTGAAGTTGCAATTTATTTGCAGATAAATTTGAGAAAAATCAAACCTGTACATAAGTGAATTTCCTAATCACATAATAAGTCCTCATATTTATGTAAATCTTTTTTAATCTTAAATAACTAACTATAATTTTCTTCTTACAAATATAGACTATATTTTGCTAATTTTCCCTAATATCCTTTGTTACCATTATGCTATTATAGGTCAAAGCTTTAAAACATAAATGTCTGTGTATTGCCAACATGCATTACTATGATAGGCTCTTACATTTCAATCTTACACCACATCCAATTAGAAAGATTTCTTGTTGATGTTAATAATTCATCTTGAGAGGGGCTGCATTGCAGTGCAGCAGGTTAAACTGCTACTTGCAATGCAGGCCTTCCATATTAGAGCACTGGTTCTAGACCAGCTGCTCTGCTTCTGAGCAGCCCCCTAGTGATGCACCTGGGGAAGCAGCAGCAGATGATCCAAGTACCTGAGCCCCTGCCAACCCTGTGGGAGACCTGAGTGAAGTTCCAGGCTGCTTCCTTTGGGCATTGTGGCCCTAGCCATGTGGTCATTTGGAGAGTGAACCAGAGGATGTAAAATGGAAAACTCCCCTCTCCTTCCCTGCTGTCCCTTTCAAACAAACAAATTTTAAGAACAATTTGAGCCGGCGCCGTGGCTTAACAGGCTAATCCTCCGCCTTGCGGCGCCAGCACACCGGGTTCTATCCTGGTCGGGGCACCGGATTCTATCCTGGTTGCCCCTCTTCCAGGCCAGCTCTCTGCTATGGCCCGGGAAGGCAGTGGAGGATGGCCCAAGTCCTTGGGCCCTGCACCTGCATGGGAGACCAGGAGAAGCACCTGGCTCCTGGCTTCGGATCAGCGAGATGCGCCAGCCACAGCGGCCATTGGAGGGTGAACCAGTGGCAAAAAGGAAGACCTTTCTCTCTGTCTCTCTCTCTCACTATCCACTCTGCCTGTCAAAAAAAAAAAATTGATAGAAATAAATAAAGCATTATATAATGAAAATGGCAATTTTATGTCTTCCTTTACAGACCCATACCATGCATTTCTTATCTTAATGCATGACTGGGATTCCCAGTGACCTGGACTCGTGCCGGTGATCCTGCACATCATTGTCTTCCTGGAGGAATGCCTCTAGAAGTTCTCAGGATATTGCCCCTGTGATACTTAGACATTCGCTTAGGATTGCAGAAATGTCCTTCCTTTTCTGGTTTGCTGAGAGTGTTGGGGTGAGCACGCCCCCACACAACCATAGGGTGTCTGACCTCAAAAAGGGCTGGTGGGGATTCTGGGCTCCCTGCAGGGTGAAGGGCCATCCTCGTCCCCCTGCAGAGTGAGGGGCCATCCTCATCCTGGGCGCACGGGGGTCAGCCTCGCGGCGCTGCTCCCCCACTGACTCGGCTCGCGCGAGGCAGTCACCTCTGGGGGCCGTGTCTCCAAATGTGGGTTTTTAAAATGGGACTGAAAGCCCAGCTCACCCTATCATGTTTTATGTCTCTCTCATCCCTGTTTCCTCTTTGGACAACATAGTTTTATTGCCTTTTGTCTAGTGACAAAATTATATGAGCCTGTTGGAATAGATGTGTATGAATAGCTTGATTTATTTATTTTTAATTGACAAATAATGATTGTGTCTATTAAGTAATAAACTGTTTTGATCTGTGTTCCTTCCTTTGCATCTGTGTTTTTATTTCTGACTTATAAGCAGGGAATCAAGCTAACACTACACCTCCATGTGGTCGAGATGCCTGCAGCTTGGAAGTCATATCTGGGGTCTGATGCTGGGTCTGGGCACCTCACACCTGGGACATGGCCTGTCCAACCCCCAAACAAAGCCATAACAGGTGGTGAAGAAAGGCAATTTTGAATTTTATAGATTCCATCACAATAATTCACCCAATTTGTCTTGTCCAGGACTCTGATCTGACTCCCAGTGAGAAGAGGAGCTGTAATTTAAAATGCAAAGATTTTTCACTCCATTCTATGTCAGGCATAGGGTTCAAGCCAGTACTTTGCTACCCTTAAATTAAGTGTAGCAAAAGGCATGGTAGAAATTCTCTGAGTTCAGCACGGAGCTCAGCACAGCTTCAGGTGCATTGAAAATCACAGAAATACAGCAGCAATGTATACAGCACATTGGCAAATTTTGGCGTCTGGGGGTCCTAGCAGCAGAGGTGGGTGACAGCCTGGGCAGAGGCGACCTGCAAGGATGAGCCTGCACAAGGGCATTGAGGCCCAAGAAACAGGACTGGTGCCAAGAGGCAATGTCAGAAGACTCCAGTGCCCCAGCATAGGCTGTCCTGATTCTCAGTGCCAGAACCAACACTGGCAGACAAAGGGAACAGGAAGGAGAGGAGCAAGCTCTACTTTTTCTCTACAGAGCCATGAAGAAATGCTGAGAACAAATGAGAAGTAACAGAAGACAGGCTGCTGTTCAGGCTGAGGGAAGTGCCCTGTCAGCCGTGGCCAATGGTGCGGCCGAGACCCATCACACGACTGCCTTGTACTGCCTTGGCCCCAGCTCCTGCAGAAACACGGGTCACACCAAGATTTCTGGACTTGCAGTGACTCGCAGTAACCATGTGGGACAAACTGTGAGGGCTGAGGGCTCCAGCCCCGGTGCACCATCTTCCACTACTGCAGCCAGCAGAGTCCAGGAGACAGCGAATCACCAGAATTCCCCCTGCTGGAGGAGGTGGGAAGTGCGCCAAGGGCTACGCAGCAGGACACCAATCAGTCCTCAGGCTGGTGGTCTTCCCACCTGATGGCTTCACCAGCTGCTTCTCACAAATCTTAATGCTTTGTGAAGCTTATCACTATTAAACTGCCCTTCAGATTCTCTGTGGGCAGGAAAAGAAATTGCAAAATTAAACTGCACCATACAACTTCCACAAGGTTATTAGTCTGTGAGTACCGTACCCTCTGGTATTCAGAACTCAAGAGCCTTTTATTCTTTTTATTTATTTATTTATTCAAAATATTTATTCAATTTAGTTATTTTATGAAGTAGTTTATTCAAAATATTTATTCAAAGTTAGTTAAAATATTTATTCAAAATTAGTTACTTTATGCAGTAGTTTTCCCCTCAACAGACCTGTGATAATCACATCTTTTAATTCTGTAAATAATGTTATCAAAATAATCTTAATCTTTGAAATCTCACAAAAATTTATATTTTACAGTACACCTTGAATATCAAGGCTGCAAGAATAACACATTTCCTATATCCAAATATTTTACAACTTTACCCAAAAAGAAAAACAAAAAACCATATGTGCTTGGCTAAGGGCTAAAGTTACCTGAGTAGCCAAAAATAAAATATCCAAATTATTAGCATTAATTTAATACAATTGTAGCTTCAACAGTCGCTTTGTCATTGACAATGATTGCTTGAGTACAAGGGTGAGTGCCCCAGGACTGGTAGTAGAAGCTGTTGCTAGGGCCGGAGTTGTGGCGCAGGGAGTTAATGCCCTGGCCTGAAGTGCAGGCATCCCATATGGGCGCTAATTCGAGACCCGGCTGCTCCACTTCTAAACCAGCTCTCTGCTATGGCCTGCGAATGCAGTAGAAGATGGCCCAAGCCCTTGGGCCCCTGCACCTGCAGGGGAGACCTGGAAGAGGCTCCTGGCTCCTGGCTTCAGATTGGCACAGCTCCAGCCGTTGCAGCCAATTGGGGAGTGAACCATTGGATGGAAGACCTCTCTCTCTCTCTCTCTCTCTCTTTCTCTCTCTCTCTCCCTCTGCCTCTCCTCCCTCTGCGTAACTCTTTCAAATAAATAAATCTTTTTAAAAAAGAAGAAGCTGTTGCTGCAGACCAGGGTCTCACTGCCAGCTCGCACCTGTGCATCGCCCCCTATATACTGGGTGTGTGTGTATACATATATTTTAAAAATATTTCCCCCGACACAGACTTCTTTCTATTAAGCAGATAACATGGACAACAACAAAAGCTAAACAAGCCAATCTCTTTCTCTTTGGGTTACAATTATTTCCCTTGTGCACGAAGAATTCAATAAAAACATAAGGGAAGAAAAGGAGTGATTTCTCTCGTACACTCCCTAACACACGGCCGAGTTTGCCAGCTCAGATATGACTGTGAGCATTTATAGGTCTGCTTCCAGGCATCCTCATCTGATGCTGCACCACTACTGGTTTCCGTGTCACCAGTGCTTCTCCCAGGGGAGAACGGGCCGGGACCGCGGCTCTGCAGGAGCCATTTCCTGAAGCCATTTCTTCTCAGCTGCTCTGTCCGCATGTGGAACTCTTTGAGCTCATCTTCTGAGAGGGGAAGGCAATTCTCATCGTTTTCAGGGTATTCCTGCCATCCCACTGCTTTCAACAGCCTGTGCTCTGCTTCCAGGAGTGTGAGAGGACCTCCCCTTCTTCCACTACAGGGAGAGGAAGAGCATTCTGAGGCCAGCCTTCCTCTCCGTTTCCCTTTGGCTCAGGTGCTGTTGTCCTCCAGATCCTCGGGTCTGCCACAGTCTCTGCTCTCTGCTTCTCCATTTCCATCATCCTTCCGTCATCCTGGAGTCTTCAGGAACCCACTCTCCTGTCAGTGGTTCGGCAGGTCAACTTGGTCAGACGAGAGGAGCTGACCCAGTTGGAGGGGTGGTGCTGGAGGGACTCTCTTTGGGAGAGTTGAGAACCCAGCACCAGCCAGTGCCACTGGCTTAGGCACAGAGATCGGGCTGGTAAAAGCAGACTCCCAGGAGGAGGAAAGGGATCCTGATCTGTGTTCCAGTCTTAGCTTTCCATGCACTGGGCTTGGAAGGAGGTGGTGCAGGCTTAGGAGCCAACTTCTTACAGACACTTGGAACCGTGGCTGGTGCTTTGTTCCCATTTGCAAGGTGAGATCCTGGTGAGGTGAAGCATCAGAGCAGGCAGCAGCAGGATCCCCTCTGGAAATCTTCTGATGACTAACATCTTGGAAGGATGCCCGGCACTAGATGGGTTTTCCCACACTCCAGAAAGGGTCCCAATAAGTCTGCATGGCTGATTCTGTTTGCCAGCTTCTGTATTCAAAGAAGAAAAATCGTCCCCTTAAAATTGTAATTTTTCCGGCTTGTCCTCTTTCTTTTCTTCCCTAATCTCTGTTGGAGGCTTTTCCTGACAGGCACAGCCTCTCCAGGTGTGCAAGCTGCCATTCCAGTGCCGATGGCTCCCTGCCCACCTCCACTGCGCTGGCTCACACCATCACGAGGACCTCGGGAAGAGCCATGCCGACCAGGTGTGTTCCCTGTGATTCCAGCATATGCTCCTTTAGAGACACCGGAGTCCACAGAATCATGGTGGAACAGCGAGGGCTGGTGCCAGGAATCTGTAGTTCGTAACGGTCCATTGTTAAAAAAGCCATCAGAGGAATTGTGCCGATGGCGGGTTACTCCAAATCTACCTTCTCCTCAGGGAAGACGCTCTCTGCGTTCTTCAAAGGAGGCTTAGATGACTTAGCTGACGGTGGTGTTGAGAAATATCGCCAAGCAGGATCAAAGCATGGCTTTGTAGCTCCAGCCGTTGTGGCCAACTGAGGAGTGAACCAGCAGATGGAAGACCTCTCTCTCTCTCTCTCTCTCTCTGGGCCTCTCCTTCCCTCTCAGTGTAACTCTGACTTTCAAATAAATGTTAAAAAAAAAAAAAGAATGAATTCAAAGTCACAGAATGACGGATGTGTTAGGTCTCTTTCTTCCATGTTGCATGGAATTACACTTTTGAAGAAAACATCACATGAGGAAAAGAACTTAGTCAAGTAAAAATTCAAGATCCAGGAAAACCAAAATGTAGAATTATATTTTGCTTGAAAACATTATTCTTGTTTTTGCTTAATTATTATATTTCTACTGCGTTGCTTAATATTTCCTATTAGAAAACAGAAATGAATTTTCTTTCACTTTAAATTTGAGCTACACAATAAAAATGGAAGAGAAACAATTGCTGTTATCCCCAAACCGACCACTTCCAATATTTCAGTATATTTCTTGTATTTTTTTTCAGTTTAAATGGCTAGACTCTTATCTACATAAGCATGCATTTTGCAAATGTTCGCTGTTGTCTTGTAATTTTTAGCCAACATTGATTAGCAGAATTTCCCAAGTTATTATAAATTCTTTCTAAACATTTTACTTGCAACAGCATTTGTAGCCACTGGAATTCACTTAATTCCCATCTGCTGAACATCTGATGTTTACCCCTACCCGTGGATTCTGCTGGTGATGTTAGATGGACATTTTTTGTGCCTCAACCTCTTTTCTTTATTTCACTTATTTTCTGAGAACATTTTCTAGGACATTCTTAAATTTCTTGCCAAACCACTTTCTGACAAACTGACAAACAGTACATTGTTACCGGCATACTGGAACTGTATTTTTTGTTTTTCATCCCTCACCATGATTCTTTTTATTATTATTATTATTTGAGAGGTAGAGTTACAGACAGCAAGAGAGAGAGACAGAGGGAAAGGTCTTCGGTCTGTTGGTTCACTCCCCAATGGCTGTAACAGCCGGAGCTGCGCCGATCCAAAGCCAGGAGCCAGATGCTTCTTCCAGGTATCCCACCCGGGTGCAGGGGCCCAAGGACTTGGGCCATCCTCTACTGCTTTCCCAGGCCAGAGCAGAGAGCTGGATTGGAAGAAGAGCAGCCAGGACTAGAACCAGTGCCCATATGGGATACCAGCACCACAGACAGAGGATTAACCTACTGTGGCACAGCGTCGACCCCTCTCACCATGATTCTATCACTTAAGAAAAATAATAGTTTGGTGGAGTGAAAATAGGTGTCATGGTGCTTTTAATGGCTTGTGTGATAATCTGCTCAAGTTTCCATAAAATCACTCATGAATAGCTTAGCCAGAGGCCAAACAGAAGGTCCACAGGTCAAGGAAGGGGGTGGCAAGAGGGAGACATGCACAGCCATGAAAGGGAGTCTGGGTGCAAGGAGCCATGTAGGGACACAGCAGGGCACAGGCACACTTATCTGTGGGAGACACAGAAGTTCACAGTGCCAAGGAAGAAATGCCCCCCTGGAGTAGTCCATGGGAGAGAAAAAAGACAGAGGGTTTATCTGCTCCTGCGGAAACCCCTTCCCAGATCCCACATGCAGTTCCAGCCGCCCACCGGGAGGGAAGAGAGGAAGGATAGACACACCAATGATACCTATATTTACATTTTTGTGACACTGTTTGCATTCATTTTTCAATTTTGGTATTGAAATATTGAAAGAGTAAAGCAGATTGATGAAAATCGTGCAAAATCGAAGCTGCCTAACATTTCTCTTCCCTGCATGTAACTATCCTTAGATTCAAGAGGAGAAAGCTATTCCAATACGGCAAACTTTAAAGACAATGACTTTTAGGCATGAATGAACCAAAACTGTCAGGTTTAACTCCTTCCTGAAAACATTATTCAAAACCTAAAAGAAAACAGTGTGCAAATGACACAAATGAAGTGTGGGTTTGCACTTCCCTGAGTTTCTGTCTACCTAGCAACAGACAGCCCTCCTGTCTGGTGTCCTTTTTGGAATAACTGAAAGAACAGACTCCTGTGTTTCCTGGAAGTTCTGCTACCTAGTAGTTGAGTCAATTTTAAACATTTTTCAAAGATGCATTCATTACTAGACACATAATCTGGGCTTCTCTGCCCTATTTTTTAATCATATAATTTTTTTTACAAATAAAAAGACGATGAATTTATAATCAGCCTGTGACTATAGTCAGGAGATTTGGGGGGCATGCGTACACTTTGATTTCTGTGTTCTTAACTTCTTTTCTCATCACAATGTCCTCATTCCTCTGTCAGCACATTTATTCCTTTTTATTATTCTGCAGAAAATATTTTCTATTTGTTCATCTCTTGCATATTTGGTATTCCTTCAGGATCTGAAAATATCATGGTTTTCTCCATAAACAAGTGCTTCTTGGCTATGTTAACATGTTTTCTCTCAGAGTTGTGTGGCTGTCCCTCCCATGCTGTCCCACTGGGGCCTCAGAGAATAACACAGAGGATCATTCTCTATTCTTTGTGTATAACCTGACTTCTTATCTTTCTAGGAGACTTTATCTCTGTTTTTTTCAGCACACAATGTCATTCTCGTTGCTTCTATTGCAATTTTTTTAAGACTCAAAGTGGGGCACAGGTACAGCCACAGCACCTGCAACACCAGCAACCCATAAGGGTGCCAGTTCATGGTCTGGCTGTTCCACTTTAAATAAATAAATAAATAAATAAAAGACTGATTTATTTGAAATTCAGAGTTACACAGACAGAGAAGGAGAGGCACAGAGAGCAAGGTCTTCCATCCACTGGTTCACTTCCTAATTGGCCACAAAACCCTCTGGTTTTGAAGCTGGTTTTGAAGCCAGGAGCTTCTTCCTGGTCTCCCATGCAGGTGCAGGGGCCCAAAGACTTGAGCCATCCTCCATTGCTTTCCCAGGCCATAGCAGAGAGCTGGATTGGAAGTGGAGCAGCTGGGACTCAAACCAGTGCCCATATAGGATGTCCATATGGGATGCTGTGGGCAGCAGCTTTACCCACTGCACCACAGCACCAGCCCCTCCATTGTAATTTTAAATTCAAGAATGAGTGGTGGACAGTTAGCCTAGGATTTATGATGTCCACATCCCCTCTGGAGTGCCTGGGTTCCATTCCTGGCTCCAACTTCCTACTCATGCAGATCCTGGGAGGAGGTGATGGCTCAAGTCCTGAGTTCCTTCCACTCAGGTAGGGGATCTGGACTGTGTTCCTGGCTCCCAGTTTTGGCCCTGGCCAAGCTGCAGCTGTTGGGGGCATTGTGAGAGTGAACCAGCAGATGGGAGCTCTCTGCCTGTCTCTGTGTCTTTCTGTCTTTTTCCAAGTCTCTCTGCCTGTCAAGTACATAAAAATTAAAGTTAAAAAATCGTATGCTTTAATTTTGTGAATATAATTCTGAGTGCCCCTCACCAAACCCAGGCGCAGTACAGGAGGGAGTACTCAGGATCTCACCACAAGAGGTGAAACCAGGAGTCGGAGACCAGTCTGTGCTTCCACACAGTCAGTACCAGGGGCCCACTGGGTTCACCTCAGAGCACACGCTCGCCTGGAGTGTTTCTCGGGGTCAGACGGTGGCAGTGAATGTTGTGGATCAACTTGACTGGGCTGTGGGACACCCACACATCTGGTCAGATGATATTTGCTGGTGTGTCTATGGCCATGTTTATTGAGACTAGCATTTACAGTGGTGAGATGGAGTGAAGGACAAGGCCCTTCCCAGTGTGGAGGCCCTCAGTTGATCCACTGACGGTGTGAATGGGACAACAGGCAAAGTCTGGGAGAATCCACCCTCCAGGAGGGCCTAGGAGCCCAAGCCTTGTTCTCCTGCCTTCCACTCAGACCCACCCTGACCCACCAGCCCTCCTTGGTCCTCCGTTTGCTGATGGCTGGCTCTGGGTGGTGGTTTTGAAAGAGACTAAAAAACTCCTTAAAATTTTACCCTGTATTTCTGTGTAAGCATGTCTATGTGTGGACTTCCATACTTTCCAAAAGATTCACTCATTGAATATATATTAAGAATGGTGTTGGCTGGCACCACGGCTCAATAGGCTAATCCTCCACCTGCGGCGCCGGCACACCGGGTTCTAGTCCTGGTTGGGGCGCCGGATTCTGTCCCGGTTGCTCCTCTTCCAGGCCAGCTCTCTGCTGTGGCCCGAAAGTGCAGTGGAGGATGGCCCAGGTCCTTGGGCCCTGCACCCCATGGGAGACCAGGAGAAGCACCTGGCTCCTGGCTTCGGATCAGCGCGGTGCGCCAGCCACAGTGGCCATTGGAGGGTGAACCAATGGCAAAGGAAGACCTTTCTCTCTGTCTCTCTCTCTCACTGTCCACTCTGCCTGTCAAAAAAAAAAAAAAAAGAATTGTGTTACAGATCCTGTTTTCTTGTAAATTTTTTTAAGGATGAGAATCTCATTTTTATGCATTTTTCTCTTCCCTTTCATAACTCATAACTATCAAAGGTTTTTGTTTTTTTTTTTTTTTTGAGAAATAGCAGTACCTTGTTTTGAAATTGTGCATCTCACATTTTCCCTTCAGTTTGTTGTCAGAAACCTAGGTTGACCCTGACCCAGTCCTTACCTGTGGTAGAAACTGCGGTGCCCTGGGTTTGGCCACTGCCCATGACACTGGCATCCCAAATAAGAGTGTCAGTTTATTTCTTGGTTCTAATACTTCTGACCCAGCTCCTTACTAATGTACCTGCAAGGCAGTGGAAGAGGGTCCAAGTGCTTGGGTCCCTGCACCCATGTGGGAGACCTGGATGGAGCTGCAGGCTCCTGGCTTCAGCCTGGCCCACAACTGACTGTTGCAGGCATTTTGGAGTAGAAGTTATTGCTTTCTCTCTCTCTCTCTCTCTCTCTCTCTCTCTCTCTCCCTCTCTCTCTCTCTCTCTTTCTTTCTCTCCCCCTCTCTTTCTCTCTCTCCATCCTCCTTCATCCCTGTCACTCTACCTTTCGAATAAATAAATAGTTTTGACTAATTCTATTATGAAGGAATCTATAGGACGCACAATTTAATCTTTAGACCTTATAAAAGGGATGGCTAACATTTTTCTGTAATAGCATAGCCAAAATAAGAGCTTAAATTATAATCTCATAGCTAGATTTACTTCGCCATCAGCGAAGTAAACAGTAAGTAGAAAAAACCTCCCTTTCGGACCAAAGGGAAAGAAAGTTTTTAAGTGAGAATATAATTTTCCTCATGGGCATTGTCTACCTTAGAAAAACTACTACAGAACATGCCTGTGACTATAGACTTGTAGTTCAGGCCACCGAAGATTAGAGATGGGACTTGGGCACTCCATTGACTTGCATCCTTTGGTTGCTATAACAAAAACCAGGAGGAAAAGAAAGCTAGGCATCAGAAGCAATGGGTGGCAGGCCTATTAATGGCTGATCTGTACAGTGACCTGCCCTCAAGGAGACCCAACAGGCCAGTCTACTGCAGTGGCTTTCAATGTGGTAAGCCTGGGCTTCAGCAGAAGTCAGCTTGTGAAGAGCCCTGGCAGCTCTGCCAAGAGTTGGATCACTGGAAATGGACCTGCCCTGGAGTCGAAGGATGCCCAGGTCAGAGCCACAGATCTTATTGGCTCTAAGCTGAAAAGCCCTTCACTCAGCCCAACTTCCAAAGTGACCACTGCAGCTGAGGGGATGGCCAAGTAGGGTCAGCAACATTGCAGGCAGAACTGTAAATTTCTTGTTAGAAATGCCACCTGCCTTTACCTGGCCAGCTCTCTCCCAGGCCAGCTAAGTAATGAAAGTCAACAGAGTGCCTTCCCCTAGGAGGTTCACACCTCCCTTAGGATGTACCCCATGTGAAGAGATAGATAGGTCTGGGCCTCTTAACTTACAAGGCCTAAAGCCCACCAGATTATTATCAAGCCCCTTCTATCAGGTTCTATTTGCCTCTCAATCAGAAAACTTACTTGTAGCTTAGACAGCACCTTTCTTAGCTCCTCTAATAATGACTCTGTCCTTTGTTCTAGGCCCTGTCTAGTGCACTTGGGCCTCATTCCTTTGTAATCATAACCTCTACTCTACCACCAATGGCTCTACTCCCAACCTGGGTGTACTGATGGTCCTCTTCCCCACTTAATGCTGTATAATTGTTCAGACCTGGTGAATGCCACTCTTAGGATCATTGGTTACTATCCTCACCCTGTCTTTTATGACCTTGTCTAAATATGATCAGAGTCAGCGAACTTGGAAGGCTTCCATAGCCTTGGTAACTCATGACAAGAGCCTAGGGTGGTTACTGGCGCCATAAACTAGAGTGTCAATTTGTTGGGTCAACAACAGGAGCCACTGTGCACTTGCTCCTCATGTGGGATCTCTGTCCTTAATGTGCTGTACATTGTGATTTAATGCTATAACTAGTACTCAAACAGTATGTTTCACTTTGTGTTTCTATGTGGGTGCAAACTGTTGAAATCTGTACTTAATGTATATTAAATTGATCTTCTGTATATAAAGAGAATTGAAAATGAATCTTGATGTGAATGGAAGGGGAGAGGGAGCGGGAGAGGGGAGGGTTGCAGGTGGGAGGGAAGTTATGGGAGGGGGAAGCCATTGTAATCCATAAGCTGTACATTGGAAATTTATATTCATTAAATAAAAGTTAAAAAAATAAAATAAAAATAAATAAATAAATAGTTTTGAGTGTCCTGAGATCATGCTAATGGCTTCCCATGTTTTCCAAGTGCTCCTTTTGCCAAGTACAGGTCGTCATTTGCATCCGGGCCTCACCTAGGGCTTCGGGGGCATCTTGAGGGGAGTTCCTCTCCGTGGCAATGTGGGTGTGGGGCAGGTGGAGACACCACACGCGTGTGCTGTATGGCACTGTCGTCTCTGAGGGACCCTCCTAGGCTTCCTCCCTGGGCTCGCTGCCTGCTCATCAGTAATCTGGACTCCAGACTCCACTAGCTGTAAAGACAGCAGTTATCTGCTCATTTTCTTGAAATAAGGTACTATCCCTCATTTCCAAAATGATAAGACTTTCTGTTCGTACTGACTCATCTGGCTGGCCATTTTAACAGCATGTGGGAACAGACAGCGTGGCCATCACCCAGTCCTACCTTGTCTTCTCAAACTGACCACTGTCAGCAAATCCTGGGGTCACAAACATGAGCGCCACCCCCCACCACCACAGGACCCCATGCCCCTGGGCGGGAGCGTGCACACATCCTGTCACTGAGAAAACACTGTACAGCTCTTCAAGTTGACGTTTCTGCCATAGAACTTGACCTCAAGGGGGGAGACTCTCCTCACTGGAGAGCAGCAGCCATGGGGGGGGGGGGGAGGTGGCACCTTTTACACCACCTCTGGTGCCCAGGCTGCAGGCTCTGTCTGTGCCCTGATTCTGACCTCAAAGTAGCTCCAGCTAACACACGTTGGCAGGGAAGTGATTTAAAATCAATTGTACAGAAGGTTCTCTTCAGCTGTGATTATCTTCCATAGTGGCAATCCTGACCCTGCCCATTTTAGTGATTCATGGAATCACTCCCTCCTGATGTAGAACCTGCACTCACAGCACTTGCAGATGTTAGGGTGGTTACAAACCTGAAGGAAAGTTTGTCTAACGTTGGAAACTCTCTCGGTGCACTAATCCCTGATCGCATCACGTGGCTCTTTTGGATTCGGCAGCTCTAAACACCAGCAAGACCCTCAGCTTGGACGAAGGGTCTCAAAGATGGCCGCGCCAGGTGTGTGGCTAGAGATGGTGACAGTGAGGACGCAGGGAGACGCGGAGGTACCCACACCCGCGCGCAGTGAGGAGCCAAAGGAGCAGGTGTGCCAGCTCCGGGGACAGTGTCCAGCAGGCTGCAGGAAGCCTGGGTTCCCAGAGCTCTGTGTGGAGGGGGGCAGGGATGCAGGCAGTGCCTGAGAGGGGCAGCAGGCCGGGGCAGGACAGGCACACCGGGCAGCTCGAGCAGAGCACCACACTTAGCGGTCGCCTTGCCCTGGAGGCCCAAGAGCAGAAAAGAAAGGGGGAAGACTGGGGCGGAAAGGCCAGGAGGTGGCAGGGAGGAGACAGCACTGACCGGGAGGAGAAGGGAGGAGACAGAGCGGCCCGGCCTCCGCGGCGGGAACCGCGCTCAGCACCCACGCGGAGCGAGAGACGCCCGGGGTCAGAGACACAGGCGGGACAGGCCTGCTCTTTGTTGTTGTTTATGCATACGAATGAATGCGTCTGTTTTCTGAAAACTTGGGAAAAATAAAGATGTTGAAAGCCTCTACTTCATGAATCGGGAGAAGCCCTCCTTGTCTTTCCCATGGTTAGGTGCCCAGGAGCTCCCACACGACCAAACACTAATCATACCCGTGCGAATTCAGCGCAGCCCAGTTTCTTAGGATGTCGTCTCTCAGCAGGAACACGGAGGGCAGTGAAGATGCAGGGGCAGCTACGAACCAGACCTCGTCCCCAGAGAGGTGTCCAGGGGGAGGGCAGCCCAGTTCAGGGCAGGAAGAGGCCCTAGGGAATCACAGCAGGCCCGGGGAGGTCACGGGGACCAGGTTCCCTCAGGCCCAGCAGAGACGAAGACTCCAGCAGGGAGAAGGTTGTGGGGGAATCCTCAGCCTCTCGACCTCGCTCCCGGCGTCTGTCTTCACTCAGGAGCCTGGGGGCCAAGAGTGTGCCACCTGTCCGGCAGAGGGGTTCCCAGCGCTGGCAGCAAACGCCCCTTGCGTCTCCGGGGTGCCTGTGCCTCCACAGGGTTCTCGGTTCCAGGCTTGAGGATGCCCCATACTGAATACACAGCTGTTGAGCTTAAGAAAAAAAATTCTAAGTACAAAAGTCAAAGTAGAAGGCATAGAAGAAGTAAAATATCTCAATAAGCAATCGATCCAACTAAAAAATTGGAAAAGGAACCAAATGGACATTTCTCAAAAGAAGAAATACAGATGGCCAACAAATGGCTAAAAAATGGTATCACCGGCTTCCAGAGAAATGTGAATAAAAAACACTGTGAGGTTTCACACGTGAGATGTGATGATTATGATACAAAGTGGGATTCAAACAAGCTACGGGAACATGGCCTGGAAGGACCAACCCTGAAATGCTCATAATCAATATGTCTGAAGCTAGAATTATGCTCCTTTATATTTTTTGTATTTTAATAAATTCCACAAAATATATGAAGTATTTTAAAACCCAATGTTAAGCAAACAGAAAAAAATGGATAGCAGTCTTATGAACCATAAGTCACCTGTCTAAAAACCAGGCTGATAACAGGAGGAAATAAGTAGGTAATAAAATACAGATAAAATATGCACTGCCTTCATGAAAAAATTAATCATTTTATTGAGAATCCATTACTTGAATAGGACAAAATGTATAAAAATAAAATAATGTTGAGTCAAGGAATCAATAAGCATAATTATGAAGCTGAGAATTTGTGAAGAAAATGACATTGAACCCTACAAAGACAATCTGGGATGCAAGGAAGGAGGCAGGAAGAGGCCGCCACGGCTGTGCTGAGTTGGCTGCAGAGGCGTCAGTGCGTGGTGCCCTCTAGTGTCACATCTACGAACTCTCCCAGTATAAGAAGTAAAACTGAAAGAAAGGTTAAGATGCAAGAGGAAAAAATCCAAGACCATGACAAAGCAATCTTTCTGGGACATTAAAAGTGAACACATAATTGTAAATAAACTTTATTTAAAGTAAGAAAATATTCAACACAAGAACCTACAGAAACAAGTCCTGAGGTGAGTGGGGAAATTCAATAATAAATGTCCAAGCACAGATTGAAACCCATACACAAAAATAGGTCCATAAAACCAAGAATTAGTTCTTTAAAAAAAAAGAAAGAAATACTTCTGGGAAATGGATGGAAGTAAAAAGAAAACGTTTTAACTATTCATGTATTTTTGTACTAAGTATAGCAGCATTGATATTTAGTGTATCTGGAAATCCCCCAACAAAAAGCAAAGGAAACAACAATGTGATACAGTTAAAAAAAAAAAAAAAAAGGTCCATCGGGCAGCATCGTGTTCTTCCCTTCCACCTCGCTCAGCGAACCTGCAGAATGCAGGAGTGGATCTGCTCTATCCACAGTGGTGAGCTTTTCTTGATCTGGAGTTGGTTTTGCTGACTGAGCAGGAGTTAAATACGCTGTTTTCTCCCAGTGCAAACTGGACTCACCAACAGGATAAGGTACACACAAAGCACAGGGGCATGATGGTGCTTTCCCCCGAGTGCCCAGGAGTGACCCCAGCTGCCCTATGTGCAGCACTGCTCTGTGTCCACAGAGGTCCCGGGTATCCTGTGAACTGGTCCTAATCCTTTTATGGACGTGATTTACCATCAAAGTAATTTCTCCCCCTTCTCCTTAAAGTTACCAAACTGTCTCAGGCTTGTTTGATTTGCTGCTTTGCACTCAATTCCGCAGTTTACACAGATCTGGTTCTCCCACATTTCTCCATCCCCCTGAACACTGCTGAGAGCTTATGGAATCATCGCCAACAGAATGAAGTCCAGGACCTGACAGCTATTAGCACCCTCCCAAGGAGGACTGTCCCTGCAACCAGAGCTGCCGTGCCCGCTGCAGCTTCATCGTCAAGGAGCAGGTGAAGTTAATGCTTTCCTGTCGCCTCGGGGAAAGTCTAAATTTCTCTCACTGGTGGTGGTGCTGATGTGCAGTGTCCCAGCGAGACACAGGTGTCTTGTTTTCCGCAGTGTTCTGTGTGGTGTGCGTGCATCCGTACCTGCCGACTGTGAAGACAGCAGTGACAACATCAGGTCCCTGGATGAAGCTGCTGCTCGGGGGGTCCTGAGCTCTGACACCCCCGGGGAACCTGCCCCACACAGGAAGGGCTTTGGTCATGAATCCACCAGCATGGGGTTTGCATTGAGAACCCACGCGTGCTGATGAAATGACAAACACAAGAGCATCGCTCACATTGCGGGAACTTGTGGAAGAAGGAAAACGCTGAGTCATGTGCACACACCTCGGGTTCGGACACAACGTTCTGAGATCAGCTCTGCTTCAGGGGCCTCTGGAGCTGGACAGGCAGGAGGAGACAGGAGAGGTGCTGCTGTTCAGCAGCCATTCCTCCCAGACTCTTGGGCCTTTTCTCTTCCACCATCACACTCTTTCTATC
This sequence comes from Lepus europaeus, assembly GCF_033115175.1. Lineage (NCBI taxonomy): Eukaryota > Metazoa > Chordata > Mammalia > Lagomorpha > Leporidae > Lepus > Lepus europaeus. The sequence goes on from NC_084846.1 coordinate 68,804,280, forward strand.
ACCTACTGCAGCCCCATACACCACCTGTACCCCTCCTTTACCCACTGCACCCCATATCCCACCACCTCCTCATCTCTTACCCTCACCTCCCCTGTGGGCCACCTGCCTCCTCTTCCCTTACCTCCATCAGCTTTGGGTTTTCCCTTCTTAGGGAAGAAAGGTTGTCACCTTCAGCACAGTGAAATTGTGGCAGGTGGTCTCCATAGGGGGCTGAGCTGCACCCCTGGCCTCACCCCCTGGATGCCAGAAGGACCCTCCACCCAGCCATGACAACCAGAAGCATCTCCACACACTAGCAGTGCTCCCTGAGAAGAACCACCCCTGGCCATAGACTGCATTGTGCACGTTATCTTCTCCCCGTGTGTCTTTCCAACACACTTCCCTTGCCATTCTGATGATGCCCCAGCATCTTTGACCATTTCCTGTATGTCAGAGACCCCGAAAAATCCCATCAAAACCAAAACAGCCCTCTGATGTTGTGTATACCCCAAGTCATGCAGAAACATGGCCTGATTGTCCCTTTAGTCGTATGCCTTAGTAGGTGCCAAGGAGGATGCCAGGGCCTGGAGGGTGAGGGGCAGATCTTTTGCCAACAAAACCAAAAATTGTCCACTGGCATCTACCAAGTTCAAGACACAGTATGATACAGTCATAAGCAAGAAAAGACAGATCTATCCCACCGTGGATTTCTTAGCGCTGACTCCTACAGATGTGTAAATAAGAGTTTCCTGGGAGTGATGAAATGACACATAACACTATGGCCATTCTGCAGCTGATTAAAATTCTGAGAATGTAGTGCAAGTAGAGAACAAGGTGAGTCGCATTACTACACGATTAATACCTACTTCACTTTTTATCATTTGTCTAATTGCTGCAAAATAATTATTTTTTTACATTCGTGTGCATGTTTCAGATAATGTTTGTTGTAACTCAGTGAATCTTAAAGCAAGTTGGCTCTGGTCTTGACAGGTTTTCCCTGCAGATCCATGCAACAGTACACCCCACCTGCCCCCGCCCCATCAGAGTTAAGAGGCTGGAAACTTAATCTGACGACAGAGTTTAGACTGAAAAGTGGCTGAGTTGTATTGGGTGATTGGGGTGGAGACCCATGACTGAGTCTTGGTGGCTTTGCGAGGTCAGGTAGACCAGGTGCAGAGAGCTACACACCTGCATGACAGGAGCAGGAACTGTGCTGCTTGGGCTCTGCACCCCCAGAACCATGAGAGAGCAAACCTCTGTCCTTTACAGAGTGGCCTCCTCGGGCATTTCTCTATAGTGGTGAAAAGCTGCATGGAATCCTTTTGGTTCACACCCCACTACGAAGGAGCGACTGGCTGTGCCCAAGTGCCATGCCCCTGTCCACAGTCTGAGAAACCCCCAGGCAATCCAATCAGGCAGCCAAGCACAACGATGGACAGGAAGGCCTTCTAGCCCTGGTTGGGGGCACCTCATGGTTCACCTGAGCACCAGGTGCTGCCCCAGTCGTGAGGAGGGGGATGCTACATTCATGCTCTGGACATTAACCCATACTTTCCAGCAGTTGGGAGGAATCCCTTTCCCTGTGGAGAAACTCAGAGAGGCAGCTGTGGAGGCCAGAACCCCAGCAAAGCCAGGGCCCAGTGCTGGGGCTGCCCACTGAGCAGTCCTGGCCTAGAATGAGGGATGTGATGCGAGCTGAAGCCGGAACACGGAATCCAGGAGGGGTTTACAGAACATGCAAGTGAAGCCAGCAAGGAGCTAAGCTGGAAAAATCACTAAGAGCCCCTGCCCAGGATCATACTGATTTTGTCCCAGCAAATCCAGTGACTCCTATTCCAGGGAGAGTGCACAAATGTTTCTGACAGACACTTTCACCATGTTCCAAGACGTGCAGCCATAGTCCTTATGAAAAACACACGAAATAAAACCACACAAGGTAGGCAATAGTCTAACACCTGTGTGCGCTACATATAAAACACATTGTGACGGTCTAAGTGAAACAGCGCCTTGCATGGTCCAGCCCCTTCCTCATCTGCTTCTTGAGAATTCATGCCTGCATCCCAGTCAGATCCCCCTGCTCCTGGTCCTGGAGCATCCCCCTGCTCCTGGTCCTGGCTATTCTGCGTCTGATCTACCTTCCTGCACTTGGGAAGGCAGCAGGTGATGTCTCAAGTACTAGGGCCCCTGACACCCACAGGGGAGAGCTGGATGGGGTTCCTGGCACCTGGTTCAGCCTGGCCCAGTCCTAGCTGTTGCAGTTTTCAGAGGGAGTGAGTATATCTATCTCTCTCTTTCCATCTCTCTCTCTCTCTCTCTCTCTGCATTTCAAGTAAATAAATAAATATAACTTTTTTAAAAAGGAATTTGATGTTTTGAGTAAGTGGAGCCTCCTAAAACTGCCTCTTGTAGAAGTTCTGGTTTAAAATCATTTATGTTACTAACAATTTTCAGTGACACTTTTCGACACTTCCTTAAAATATAAGAAAAAATTAAAAACCTTACTTCTAGATGTCTAATGCCATTTTCCCACTAAATTGTTATCTGTTATTAGCATGAAGCAACATACACACTAACACAAACATGGGTCGGATAAATTCTGGTGTCACTCTGACCTCGGCACAACATCAGACCAGGTGGGCTAAGATGCATGCAGGACTCGGAGGGGCAGACACACAGGACGTGGCAATGCCAGCCGGCTCTGTGCACAGAACACAGGAGGGGTGAGCTGGATGGGGTGCCCAGCCTCAGAGGCATGCCGCTGGCTGCCCAGTTGCTTCTCTTGGGCCTCTGTTCCCTGTTCTATAAAGGAAGGGCCTTGACCCTGATCCCTGAAGTACCTCGTGAGTCTCAGGCTCTGTGACTTGAATGCTTCTCACACAGAGGGAAACATACATGATGGTGACACGTTAAAACATCAGTTTTCAACTGCATGGTGCAATCTTTATTTATTTATTTATTTATGTGAAAGGCAGAGTTGCAGAGAGAGAGAGAGAGAGAGAGAATGTTCCACTGATTCACTCTCCAAATGGCCATAACAGCCAGGGCTAGGCTAGTCTGAAGCCAGGATCCAGGAGCTTCGTCTGGCTCTCCCACAAGGGTAGCAGGGACCAAAGCACTTGGGCCATCCTCTGCTGCTTTTTACAGGCCATTAGGGAGTTAGATCAGAAGTGGAGCAGGGGCCAGTGCTGTGGCACAGTAGGTTACTCCTCTGCCTATAATACCAGCATCCCATACAGATGCCACTTTGTGCCCTGGCTACTCCTCTTCTGATCAAGCTTTCTGCCCCAGCCTGGGAAAGCAGCAGAAGATGGACAAGTGCTTGGGCCACCACACCCACGTGGGAAACCCAGAAGAAGCTCCTGGCTCCTGACTTCAGATCAGCCCAGCTCCAACCACTGCAGCCATTTGGGGAGTGAACCAGCAGATGGAAGACTTTTCTCTCTCTCTTTTTTTTTTTTTTTTTTCTGAAAAACAAAGCTTTTATTAGTGCTCTCTTAGACTTGGCAATATTATGATACCAAAATCTATACAAGACAAATAAGGTGAAACAATAACAAAATGTTAAATAGGATAATATTGTCTTTTGTGTTAAATACTTTTCATTCCACATTTACAGCATAATGCCCCCTTTTAAAATTCTATACACAATTCCCTCATTTCTCTTTTAAAATCTATATACAATTTTAAGTACATTTATTTAAATATATGAGTTGATGGAAAAAGAGTTACTTTAAGAAATTATTTATTTTGGCTATACAGAAAAACTCTATTGAAGATTTGTTATTTTTCAGGAGGCAAGGAGTTTCTACCATTTTTAAGGAACAACTTTTTTTTAAGATTTCTTTATTTGAAAGACAGAGAGACAGAGGCAGAGAGATATCTTCCATCTGCTGGTTCACTCCTCAAATGGTTGCAATAGCAAGGACTGGAGCCAGGCTGAAGCCAAGAGCTTCATCCATCTTTCCCACGTGGGTGGCAGGGGCCCAAGTACTTGAACCACATCCCACTGCTTTTCCCAGGCCATTAGCAGGGAGCAGCCGGGACACAAACCAGCGCCTGTATGGGATGCAGGCAGTGAAGAAGACCTTCTCTCTGTCTTTTCCTCTCACTGTTTGAAACTCTACCTCTCAAATAAAGAAATAAATAAGTATTAAAAATAAAAGTGGAGCAGCCAGAACATGAACCAGCACCATATGGAATGCCAGCATCATAAGAGGTAGCTTTACCTGCTACACCACAACACTCATCCCTAGAAACTGCCTCTTACAGTGAGGCATATTTTTGTATATTTTCTTTTTTATTGAAAAAACAGTCATCACATTTTCTGAAAAGTAAATGAATCCAATAAATAGATAGTATTGCTATCATGACTCATGAATTTTTGTGATAAAAATGCACCATGCATATTCATAGAATTTGATATTCTTGAATCTTTAGCAACATTAAACATGTAACATAATTACACTTCTATTGCCACTTCCAATATTTCTCTCTGCCTCATTTCTAAAACATCGGTTTTCCCATATTTTCCTCCTCAGTTATTTAAGTGGTGCAGTAAGCTTGTTTTTCAGCTCATTTTAATTAAAATATTATCTATGAGTACTTTCAGATTACCATCAAAGTAAAGGAAAGATGGGGTAGTTCTGGAGAAAACTTAGTGCTAAACCAAATTACTTAGATGAATGCTTAATTTCACTATTTTTCTTCAACTGACTTTAAACTATGTGGCTGATTAGTTTCTATGAGGATTCACATGGTGCAAACTCAATCTCAATCCAGAGAGAGCTGTGCAGAGGCTGGCAGGAGGCCTTGAGGGGGCAGTGGTCCTTGGGAGAGGACCCCCACACCCCTCACCCAGGTGCCTGCTCAGCCCCTCCAGGGAAGAGCAGATTTACTTGGCCTTGCACAATCTGCGTTCCAGCATCAGGTGAACAGCCCAGGAGCGACCTCTGGGACACAAATTCAAACAGCACCAGAAGGGAAGCTGAGGGCATCGTGGGTGTGGCAGGGGGCGTGTAGGGAGGAGGGGGGCAGAATCATGGTGATGCATGTCAGGGACCTGACTGGACGAAAACATTTGATGTCCAAGATGACAAAATGCAGCAGGTCCCAGGGAGGGTGGGCTTAAAGTGACTGGCAAAGGACACGGTGGCAAAAAACAATCTAAATGAAAGACCCTGGTGAACAAGACCCCAGCAGAAGGAACAGGCCATCAAGGAGAGAGGCGCCTTTCTCTGAAGGGAGGAAGGAACCTGCACTGTGACACGGCCTTGACTAAACAAGTTCAGAGTCGGTGAACTCAAGGGGCTTCCATAGCCTAGACAGCTCATAGCAAGAGTCTCGGGTGATTGCTGACGTCATAAATAAGAGTGCCAATTGTTAGATCAACAACGGGAGTCACTGGGTACATGCTCCCCACGTAGGATCTCTGTCCTTAATGTGTTTTACTATGAAACGTAAAAACACTACTAGTCGAACAGTAACCTATACCTTGTGCGGTTGTGTGAGTGCAGCCTGTTGAAATCCTTGCTTAGTATATACTAAGTTGATCTTCAGTATATGAAGGTAATTAAAAATGAAACTCGATAAAGGGCAGGATGGGAGAGGGAGAGGGGAGGGCCACGGGAGGGAGGGAGGTTGGGGGGGAAGCCACAACAATACAAAAGTTGCACTTTGTAAATTCACATTTATGAAATAAAAAAAAAAAGTGACTGGCAAACCAAGAGGTCCTTGTGAGGAGAGAATGGCACCATGGTGCTGGCCTCATCTGGGGAAATAGGCCTGGACTCTGGCGAGCTCCAGCTGTGCCTAAGGCTGAGGCAGGCCTTGGGTGCAAGACATGTGCCCATCCTGACAAGTGTCTGTCTTTTTGGAGTACGCTCTAGTCTGAGAATGTGGACATTCCTGACCCTCACAATTCAGGCTGCTGCGTGGCCCTCTCCACACCTCTTCCTATCTCCAGAAGGGGAGAGGCTTGAAGGGTGAGCCACCTTGTGGGCATTGCGTGGACCTGCGTGCATACTGGAAGCCAAACTACGCAAGGGAAGGAGGGGCTTGAGGCATGGGGCCTTCACTGCACTCCTGCCCCAGCGAGTGGCAGGCCTGATCTGTCTCCAAGGGCGGAATATGGGGAACATGGTACTCTGGTCTTCTGTGTACAGGAGAGTCGAGGTCCCACACGACTGGACAAGGTTCAGGGTAGGAGACAAACTGGGACCCGAACATGGAAACAAAGCTAGTTCTGGGGCAGGACATCCATGGTCTGGGAGAGAGCATCATCCCTGAAGCAGGAAAAACCTGGGGTTTCCAGGGACTGAAAACTCCTCGGGCAGGAATGCAGAGTGACACCAAGGAAGCCTGAGAACCTGAGCATGTGACCAAGGCACAAAGATCAGTCCCTGTCCATGGTTCTGAATCTAAATAACGAGGACCAGGCTCAGGGAAAGGAAGGATAAAGTTTAATCTATGGATAGATGACAACAATAGTAGATTGACATCTCAGGAACTACTGACCTTTTGAGCGACTGCTCGGGGGATTTTACAGAAGCTTCAACAGAGGCTGAGCTGCTGAGCCAGGTGCTGAGGCCAGTGGCAGGTCTGATAATATTGGCACAGTTCCCAGGGAAACTTGCTTGATGGCTTGACTTTATCATGAGGAGTGTGTAGCAGGATACAGCTACAAGGCATTATTTGGCTGAGATCTGAAAGCAGCAGAGTGTTGTGTTAAGGGATTCCAGTGTTTCATTAATTAGGACGGAGCCCATGCTTTTTGTATCCTTAGTCACCCATACTCCTTTGCATTTTGTTACAGCAAACTCAAACCTGCAGTCATGCTCACTTTGAAGCTGCAGCTGGCTTCTTTGAGACCCTTTTCTGGAACTCATCAGGAAGCTTTATTTATCCATCTGAACAGACACTTTGGTCATCACCATTTCAGTAGTGTGCTTTTGTGCATCAGGATACCAAAAAAAAGGAAAGATGCTTTGGTCCAGTTACATTAGGAATCCACGTAACCCTATGGCAGTGAGAGCCCAAGACCATGTGACCAGCTCAGTGTCTAACAGTCCCAGCTGCAGCGTGTGAGTTGTTGGAAGGGATTAAAGCAGGAGTGGGACGCTGGGCTGGAAATTTCACAAGGCATGAGACAGGGTGACATGGGGAGGTGGGGAAGGAGGCAAGTAAGGGTCTCTGTGCCCAGAGATCCACAAGAACTAGGGGACACTCATGCCTAAGAAGGGATTATCTTTCCAATCCACAGCTGAGAAACCAGGTGTCCAGAGGCCCTGCGCGGTGCCTGGGGCCAGCAGAGCTGTGCTTGTCCTGAGCCCAGGGGACAGAGTTGGGGCAGCTCCAGCTCTCTCTGATGCTCCCACCTGCTGTCCTGCTGGCTAAGGCCACACCTGGGCTGTGGCCAGGGAATGAGAGCCTTTTCCCTGAGAGTCTGTGCCTGGTATACACACATAGGATGAGTGATTGGTGACAGTGAGGAGCCAAGAAGAAAGACAGACATGAGTCACATTCAACCTGCAGGCTGTGCAGGTGGAGGCAAGCTGGACACCAACCCTGAATCCTGTGCCCATGAGAGCAGCGGCCGGTGGTCCCTGCAGGCTAGGATCTGCCTGCCAGCTGTGCTATCCCTGGAGGATCCAGTCCCATGAGCAAGACTGTGATGAGTCCCCACACCAACCATGCACATGGGCCAATTCCTGCATCCAAGAACAGCAGAGCAGGTCTCTCTCTCACTCTCACACATCCAAGGAAGGTCATGGACTTTGCAAGAAACTACCTAGGGCCTTGCTCCTTTCCTCTTTGTGCTGCCTTTAAGAGGTGGCCTCCACATTCACAGTCTAAGAGAGAAAGGCAAGGTCAAGGGGAAAGGTTTTGTGGAATGATGGAATGAGCCCACAGTGACACAGCCCCACCTCAAGCAGAAGGGATGGGATGTAGGGTTTCACCATATGCCCAGGAAAGGACAAGAGAATTGCCATGGGAGCACTCTCTGTCTTAGCCAAGCCTGCAGGCTGCCTGGGCCTTATCTCAACACATAAAGCATGCCAGGCCCTCCCCTGGGGAGCAGTGCAGCCACCCCCAGTCAAGCACCCAACTCAGGGGCCAGGACACCCAGGAGCTTCACCCCCTGGTGCAGGGGCCTCTTGGTGTGCCTACTTTCAAGTAGACACTCAACTCCCACCCACAACACAAGTCAGGGTAAAAAAAGTCGTGATGTGGCTTTGAAACCCAGTGGCTTTATTCCGAGATTGTATTTCCCACTATGTGTGTTCCTAAGACAGTCAAGGTTTCCAATCACCCAAGAGCCTAAGCTTCTGGATTTCTGCTTCTGTTGCCAATTTTTCTCTCCTCTGGAGTCTTTAGATATGTTACAGCTTTTTATGTCACAGCTTCTTTTCTCCACTGAATTCTTTGTCTTGCAACCACAAAGAATGAGGCACAGGGACAAGGAAAAGTTAGCAAAGCAGAGGAAGTTTATTGAGCAAAAGAGAAAGCTCCTGACAGTCAGGAGGGGTCCTGAGAGGAGTTGCCCATGAAGTTGAGTCCAAGGGGTTTTATGTGGGAAAAGTTTAATGGGAAAGTAAATTTAGCCACATTTTTACCAATTTTTAAAAAAGATTTATTTATTTATTTATTTATTTGGAAGAGTTACACAGAGAGAGAAGGAGAAGCGGAGATGGGGGGCGGGGAGAGTCTTCCATCTGCTTGTTTACTCCCCAACTGGCCACAATAGCTGGAGCTGCGCTGACCCAAAGCCAGGAGCCAGGAGCTTCTTCTAGGTCTTCCACATGGGTGCAGGGGCCCAAGGACTTGGACCACCTTCTACTGCTTTCCCAGGCCATAGCAGAGAGCTGGATAGAAAGTAGAGCAGCCTGGACTCCAACCGGCACCCAAAAGGGATGCCAGCACTGCAGGAGCCGGCTTTACCTGCTATGCCATAGCACAGGCCCCACATTTTTACCTTGTTAGCATATGTGTGGACCAATCAGAGGTAAGGGCCAAGATGCTAATGAGGTGAAAACGAAGCATATCACGAGCCACTCAGAGACTGGAACTGGAACTTATTTCTCATAAGGACTCAAATAGTTCCACAATGCTTAGGATGTTTGGCTGATGTAATCTTATCTGAGGCTTGCGTCACTAGGGCTTTTCCTTCTTGGGGACCCTGGACAGCCCCTATCATTCCCAAATCTGCCCAGCCCTCCTGCGGTCTCTGCAGGCCCACACAGCCACCTGTAGCAGACACACCATTCACCCTGATTTCTTTTCCAACTTCTGCTAGAGCTGGTAAACCATGAGGCTGACAGCAAGTTGATTTAACCATCTCAGCTTTTATAACCAAACCTCTCACTAGAGCTGCTTCCCAGGGCACACCCCAGTGACCACCTACTGACCCCAAAGTTGGATTAATCTCCCACCCTCCTAGCACTACCAACCAAGATCCTGGGATTCAAACTTTAAATATCTGCATGAGCTGAGGAGCCACATCCCATCAAACTTGGACAAGGAGGCAGAGGGAGAAGCTCAGCCACCTGGGGGGTAGTTCTCACTACTGGAGACCCACAGGATGTGGGTTTGGGTCCCCTGATCTGAATCCACCCTGGACCAGGTTAACAGAAATTTAGGGGGCCAAGGCAGACCCATAGCTCCTCATATACTTATTGTCATGCACTAGCTCAATGACAAAAAAAAAAGACCACACAGGAAGGAAAGTGGGGGGTGGGATCACTAGGTCCCAGGAAATCTCCACCTACTTCTCAGAAAAATAAAAAAATGACTACTACCCCTTAGTGGAATCCACCTTCCCTTTCATTAAGGGACTCCTGTAAATTTAAACACAGTTCAGAGGTGGGGCCACTCCCCTCAAAGCAGGCGCCTCTCGGTCTGTGGAATGTGTTATCTTTGCTTTCTTAATAAATAATCTTTGCTTTCTATTCACTATTTTTACTGCTCCTGAATTCCTTCTTGAAGTGAAGTCAAGAACCTGGGTACGGGGCAGCCCTCCCTGTCTGGTGACAAACAAACAGCATAAACTGAGCGGCAGGTCCCTGACCTCCCCACGTGCACGGTTCCAGGATGCAGTGGACGAGCAAGTAAAGAGCTCATGGAGGTGTGGCATGGCGCCATGATCTTGAAGGTGTCTCCTTGACATTGCTGTGTGCTCAAAGACATGCCTCTTCAGCCCTTCCAAATTCAGCATCCATCAGAAAACTAGAAGCCAAGCCCACTGCTTGCTTCCCAGCCCTTGTTCTTACAATGGTCTCCCTCTAGGGGCGTCTAAAAGAACAGTCTGCTAAAAAAAAAAAAAAAAAAAAAAAAAAAAAAAAAAAAAGAACAGCCTGCTAAACAAGAACCACTCACACAGAAGGGCAAGAGGTTTCCTGCCCTTAAGCCTCACTTCTCAGACCAGGAAGGAAGACAGCAGGGCCACACAGGAGCAGCCTGCAATAGCACATGGCTCCTTCCAAAGATCAGGGCCCCCCAACAGTAATAAGATGATGCCCAGGAGACAGAACTCCTCTGTCTGTTTTTCCTTTGCTTAATCTATTTGGTCCCTTAGGCAGCAAGGACTGATCTTAAATTCAACTCTGCTGTGTGTCAAACACATATCTTTACTTAAGAAATGAACGTTCATTGTAGGTTCTGGATGTGAATGCATTAATGGGCAATTTATTCTAGGTCATCTGATGACTGCTTTGCTAAAGCCTGGGATCTGGTGTCTCCAAAACCTCAGGAAATTATTCAAGATGAGGATTCAGATTAAACAAAAACATGAGACGGAGATTGGTTAGAGTATCGCATGAGGAAGCCAGGAACAATGATTATGCAGCCTCTATTTTAACATTCCAGGTGTGTGGGGATAAGGCGAGTTAGAACTGTTTTAACTGCTAGTCTTTCAAAGGAAGGAACACACCATGTTAATTAAATTCACTGATGACAGAATATGTGGAGGTGGATTAATCACTTCTAATGACAGAACAATTTTCTTTAAAAGTGAGTTTTACAAATAAGAACTGGAATTAGCCAAAAGAGAACTTTGTTCATAGAGCATGCAAGATACACACACAGGCAAGCTCTGCCCGCTGCATAGATTATAACATTCGCGCTTTCAGTAGTCATTGACGAATGCCATCTTGAATTCACTCTCTGAACAAAGAACTGCCGAGCACCTGCTACATGTACAAAGTTATGCCAGAATAATAAAAATATAAATGCACATGTTAACTATTTTTGAACCATGGGTTCCTGTGCGGTCTCCCGCGTCAATCATTAGAAACCATGTTCACTTTTCTCTGGCACCTTCATGAAACAGCATCAAAAACCCACATTTTATTCCCTGAGAAGGCCCTAGATCTGAGGCATAAATAAAACACACATCTCCAGGGTGCATCTGAGCCTCTCTTTGTAAGTAAAGAAGCTGGGACGGCGACTAGAGCACCAGCTGTGAAGAGGACATCATCAGCCCTCAAACAGGACCGCGGCTGGCTCTCCGCAGCCACGCCGGGGATTCCACCCGGACCGCGGTCGGCCCAGTTCCTGGGCTGGGCAGAAGCGGAGCCACAGGGCAGCTGCGGAGCGCAGGCACCGGACCCCGACAGCGGGGACCCCCAGCCTCCTCCCCCGGGGAGGCGCCTTGGCCTGGACAGCGCCCGGGCATGAGGCCCAGCTGGCCGCGCACAGACTCCGCGGCACGGCCAGGAGCACCAGCGGCCCGGTGCCTAACTCGGACACCGTGCTGGACCGCTCCTCCCGCCCGGGGCCCGGGAACCTTACCGGCAAGAGGATCCGACGAAGCCACGTGGCACCCAGGACGGTGGACGCCACGCGAGTGCCATGTCCCCTTTGTTCCCACGCGGGACGCTCCGCCCCCGAGTCAGCGGCTGCTGCTCCGAAGCCCGGGAAGGAGACAGACCTGGAGGCGCCCCGGTCCCCACCCGACCTCGTCCTCGCGTCCGAGCCGCTTGTGGCGGGGAGTGAGGGGCCCGAGGACCCCCGCGCCCGCCTTCGGTCGCCCACGTCGGGGAGAAGGCCGGGGCCTGGTTCTCCACTTGCAGCCCTGGCCCAGACACAAAGCGGGACCTCGGGCTGTTCCCTCCCCTCACCCCTCCCGAGGGTAACTCTGGGCCCGCGAGGGGCGGCAGGAGCCCCTCCTCTCCCCGGGAGCTCAGAGGTGGACCCCCGGTGGTCCTCACCAGGGTGGTCCTCACCAGGGAGTGAGGGCCGCGCTGTGTGACCCCACCAGGGACCTGTGGCGGGAGCCGGTACCCCGCGCCGCAGGTCTCTGGCACGCGTGCCGCTCTCGGCCTGCACCTTCTCGGGCCCTGCTGGATCCGCAGGACAACAGCGCAGCTCCTTCCTGTTCAGGAGACTGCAGAGGGGCTCTGGGCCCTCGTTCACTGACCTCAGCACGAGGGTGGGCTGTGCTGCAGGACCGAGGCGGGGGCGCCAGCCAAATCCATTGGTCACGCGGTTTGCACATTTCCTTCAGGCGCTTTCCTCTCTGATGATAAGAAAGTAGTCTTATAGACGGGACCTACAGGGCCTTTGACACGGGGGTCTCCTCGCTGGCTTTAAGACCCAGCAGGAAGGCAGGGGTCTTGTTCCTGTGGTTTTCTTAGTCCGTGTACCAGAGCAGATGATTCCGGGTGGCACATTCCTAACTCCTGCCATTGTATCACAGGCCACGTGCTATGGGCAGGTCAGAATTTGGTCATTCTGACCACTTTAAGAATTTCCTCCAGGGGCCAGCAGTGTGACATGGCAGGTATAGCCACAGCCTGCCACCCCAGCAGCTCAAATGGGTGCCTGTTCACATCCTGGCTGCTCCACTTCCAGTGCAACTCCCTGCTAGTGGCCTGGGGAAGCAGCGGAAAATGGCCCAAGGGTTTGGGTTCCTGCCACTGGGGTAGGAGACCTGGACTGAAGCTCCTGGTTTCTGGCTTCCACCTGGCTGGGCCCTGGCTGTTGCTGAACCTGGAGAGTGAACCTGTGGATGGCAGGTTCTCTCCCGCTCACTCTCGCTCTCCCTCACTCTCCCTTTCTCTCAAATGAATAATCAAATAAATCTTTTTTTAAAAAAAAAAAAAAAGCATTTCCACCAGGAATCAGAGTTTTTGATATGTTCCATGCGCTCAGTATTTCAAAGAATCAGGCTGTGGGTAGGAAAAGACCATGCCACAGCTACAGAAGCTGCCTCTCACTACTCCTCGCAGAAAGTCTCCACCCTTGGCCGGCACTGCGGCTCACTAGGCTAATCCTCCGCCTGCGGCGCCAGCACCCCGGGGTCTCGTCTCGGTTGGGGCACCGGGTTCTGTCCAGGTTGCTCCTCTTCCAGTCCAGCTCTCTGCTGTGGCCTGGGAGTGCAGTGGAGGATGGCCCAAGTGCTTGGACCCCTGCACCCGCATGGGAGACCAGGAGGAAGCACCTGGCTCCTGGCTTCGGATTGGCGTTATCGGCCATTTGGGGGGGTGAACCAACAGAAAAGGAAGACCCTTCTCTCTGTTTCTCTCTCTCACTGTCTAACTCTGCCTGTCAAAAAAGAAGAAAGTCTCCACCCTGACACTGTGCAGAAGGAGTTGCCATGTGTCAGCCTGCCTGATAGAGGGTGGTCAGCCAGTGCCCACTGGGATCCTGCCCTTAGCAGCCCTCCAGCCTAGGTGGACCCAAGTGTATGAGAGTGACTGCGTGGAGATGATAGGACATAGTCTGTCTGCAGAATGATCCATTGTATGCATTTATAAATTTAAAACTATATTTCATTTATAAATTTTCTGTATAGACGTTGCAATTATTTTAATGAAAAACAAATGTCAGGTTTATGTTTTTCAGAGGAACTGGAGTCTCTGCCATGTGAGCAATGTCTCTTCCCTCTTCAGGCTCTCACACTTACCCGGCTGCCAAAGGGCAGAGCATGTGGTGAAACAACAAGGAGCAGCCACACGTGCAGAGCACCTTCCTTGTGTTGTGGTCCTGGCAAGTCAGCAGGCGATGAAAGAATATGATGAAGTTCAGGGAAGGCCGGCGCCACGGCTCAACAGGCTAATCCTCCACCTGTGGCGCCGGCACACCAGGTTCTAGTCCTGGTCAGAGCGCCGGATTCTGTCCCGGTTGCCCCTCTTCCAGGCCAGCTCTCTGCTGTGGCCCTGGAGTGCAGTGGAGGATGGCTCAGGTCCTTGGGCCCTGCACCCCATGGGAGACCAGGAGAAGCACCTGGCTCCTGGCTTCGGATCAGCACGGTGCGCCAGCTACAGCAGCTATTGTGGGGTGAACCAACGGCAAAAAGGAAGACCTTTCTCTCTGTCTCTCTCTCTCACTGTCCACTCTGCCTGTCAAAAAAAAAAAAAAAAAAAAGTTCAGGGAAGATCAGAAAACAACCTTTCTTATGAGAAAAGGCTAAAATTAAAACGAATCCAAATCATAGATCATGCAGCCTCACACTCCGGAAGAGTAGCTCAGGAAGGGGCATGAAATCGTCCCCAGGACTTTTAGCGTGCTCTCTGTCTGCCTTTGATCAGTTACCCGCATTTTGCTTAACATTTTCCAGTGGGAATACGAAGGAAGTTTTGTTGTTGGTTGTTTCCCTAAATCTATACCTTTAAGATTTACACCTGGTATATAATTTGGAGATTCTGAGATCTCTTTGAAACATATGTAGGCACCAGAGAATTGAAAGCATAAAATCAAGTTGTATACAAAGTGAAGAAGTAGCAGTGAATTCTTTACAAAGTGGTTGTCGATTTATGGCCTAAGAGCAACCATGGAGCAGAAAGAATCTAAAACAAGCCGTGGAGCTGTTACATCCTCCTCACCTGCTGTGATCCTCACACCAGGGGCTGCTACTTGAAGCTTCCTCCCCTTGCAAAACCACCCAGCTGTTCTGACCCAAAGCGTAGCAGGGGGAGGGGCGTGGCTAAGCAGGCCCAGACTGGCAGGGGAGGAGCATCCTCATCCAGACAGACCAAGGCTGGCAGCCGCTTGCTGGCATCCCTGACTACAGACAGATGTACCTCAATGGATGACATCAAGGGAGGACACCAACTGTCACAGAGCATTTTTGCCAGGATTATCAGAGTTAACCCAAGACCTTGAGTTGAACTAAAGCACACAAGCCGCATCTGTCTACCCTGAGCAATGACATCATGGTGGAAACTGCCATTCAAACCCCTCTCCTGATCTTAGGCACAGGCCTACCACAGTCCTCAGCTCCTTTGCTGTGAGCGGTGGTCCTGGGGACAAGAAGGGAGGAATCTTCTGGACTGGCTGTGCACCTTTCCCCCCAGTCCTGCATAACCTCAGCCTTCCTTGTGGTCCATACCCAGTGCTATTCAGGCGTTGAGGACTGTTGAACACAGTTGCCTTGAGCCATTGTGCATTTGGGAATGGAGTTAAAAGTATGCAGTACAAAGTAAATCAAGTTAGTATATGATTATATCTAGCTAAAATTTCTTCAGGAACTGTAGCTCAGAAAGCCATGTAGCCTGTCTTTTCCTTGCAATAAAGCATGAAGATTCTAATGAGAGGGATGTCCCATGCACAACAAGCCTTCCAGAAGCACTGATCTGGGGCCGGCGCCGTGGCTCACTTGGTTAATCCTCCGCTTGCAGCACCGGCATCCCATGTGGGCACCAGGTTCTAGTCCCAGTTGCTCCTCTTCCAGTCCAGCTCTCTGCTGTGGCCTGGGAAGGCAGTGGAGGATGGCCCAAGTGTTGGGCCCCTGCACCTGCATGGGAGACCAGGGGGAGGCATCAGGCTCCTGGCTTCGGATCAGCATAGCTCCAACCATGGCGGCCATTTGGGGGGTGAACCAGCGGAGGGAGGACCTTTCTCTCTGTCTAACTGTCAAATAAATAAAAAAAAAAAAATGCGCTAATCTTCAGAGCCTGAGACTCATGTAAATGAACTGTTTGGCAAAATCTTTATTTTCCACTCCCTCAAAAATCTCTCCGCAAAACCCTAGCATTTACTCCCCCAGCCCAGAGAGCCACTGGTTCAGCCACTGGTTCACCAGTCCTGTCATTCCTTTACAAATGTATTCTTGCTTGTCTAAAGAGTATAAAAGCAACACGCTTCTGTCATTTCCCTGGGTTTTGCTCCCTATTAAGATCCTTTCTGTGTGAAAAAGTAATAAAGCAAGTTAATCGAGTCCTTGTTTAGCTCAATGCCTGGATCCACATGGGAGCTAAGAGAGGTAGACGCTGCCCCATGTGGGAACCACTGTTTGACTGCAGGCGCTGCTGGCTCATGGAGGCCCTCGCACAGCAAGTCTGGTCTGCTGTGTTCTTCATCATGCTCACTAAGCCAGAGGAGGCACAAAGTATGGAGACTCAAAGGGGTCAGAGAAATGCTGCAGGGTGCCTGAGGACTCAAGTTGAACTGAGACGCAGAGATCTGCATTCGTGGAAATGTGCTTAACACAGGTTGTTGCGTTGTTAGTGGCAATTTAACAAGAGTGATTCAGTTTGTGATCAGCTTCCAATGACAGTCCCTTCTGCAGAGTAAGTCACACTCAACAAGGTTTGGGGTCATCACTTTATATGATGTGGACCCATAGAGGATGGCATCTGGGTGGAGTTTACCTAAATATTCATAGGGGATGGGTTTGGGGTGGGGTTTGGATACCACCCATTTCCTTGCCCTTCTTTTGGAAACCTTGGAAGTGTCATGCACAAAGGGAACAGGAGTGTCAATCATGGGAATTTTATGATAATGATATGCCAATTAGCCGAGGGTCATCCTGGGGACACAGCTGTCAGTCATGTTGGTTATTTGGGGTGGTTTTCTGCTGCAGGAGGCACAGCAGGGAAGAGCTGGTGACCTCAGCTCCTCCTTGCTAACCACCTCCCTGCCTCCACCATTTTGAAAGTACTCTGTTATTTCTCCCAACGAAAAAAATCCCTCTGGGTGGGTGTTGTGGCACAGTGAGGTAATGCCTGCGTCACATATCAGAGTGCCAGTTCAAGCTCCCTTGCTGCTGATCCAGTTTCTTGCTAATGCATTCTAAAAGGCAGCAGATGATGGTTACGTGCTTGGGTTTCTGCCAGGTGGGACACCTGGATGAAGCTCCTGGTTCCTGGCTTTGGCCTGGCCAAGCCCTGACTACTGCAGACAATTGGAGAGTGAACCAGCAGATGGAAGATCATGTTCTCTGTCACTTCACTTTCAAGTAAATACTTCTTTAAAAAAATCAGAAAAATAAAAATCAGAACAGAAATAAGTAAAATCAAAACTAAAAATGCAAAAGAATAACAAAACAAAATCATGGTTTTTCAAAGACAAAATAGCCAAGCATTTAGCTGAACTAAAAAAAGAAGAAAACACAAATAAAATTAAAATTAAAAATTCAAAAAAATTAGAGATGAAAAGGGAACTCTTACAACTGATATTGTAAGAATACAAATGACCATAAAAAATTGTGAGCAACTCTATGCAAAATAGTTTCCTAAAGAAATGGATCAATTCCTGTACATGTACAACTCACCAAGATTGAATGAAGAAAATACAGAAAATCTAAACTTATCAATAACAAGTAATGAGAGCCATCACTGTGGCATAGTGGGTAAAGCCGCCGCCTGCAGTGCCGGCATCCCATATGGGAGCCACTCGGAGTCCAGGCTGCTCCACTTCTAATCCAGCTCTCTGCTATGGCCTGGGAAAGCAACAGAAGATGGCCCAAGTCCTTGGGCCCCTGCACCCATGTGGGAGACCTGGAAGAAGCTCCTGGCTCCTGGCTTCGCATCAGCACAGCTCCAGCCATTGAGGCCATCTGGGGAGTGAACCAGTGGATGGAAAACCTCTCTCTCTCTCTCTCTCTCTCTCTCTCTCTGCCTCTCTGTAACTCTGCCTTTCAAATTAATAAATAAATCTTTTTAAAAATAAGTAATGACACTTAAACAGTAATTACAAGTTTCCCATCAAAGAAAAGTCTAGGACCTGATAACTTTATAACTGAATTCTACAGAAACATTTAAAGAAGATTTAATTCCAATACTTTTCAAACTGTCCCAAAAAATTGAAAAAGTTGAAGCTCTGCCAGACTCTTTATATAAGGTCAGCATTATTCTGATACTAAAATAAAGACACAAGGAAACCTTAGTAATCTGAATACAACAGCATATTAAAAAGATCACTCACCTGACAGGTTGGGATTTTTCCCAGGGACACATGGATAGTCTGTTATTCACAAAATGCTAAACATCATAAATCACATCAACATAATTAACCACAAAGACAATATACTCACCTCAATATTTGCAAAGTATTTGATAAGATTCAAGATCCCTTCTTGTAAAAAAAAAAAAAAGAAAAACCTCTCAAACAAATTAGGTACAGAAGGAACACACCTCAAAATAACAAAGGCTCCACATGACAAACACACAGCCAGAATCATATGATGAAGAGAAGCTGAAAGTGTTTTTGTCTTAGATGTGGAACAAGACGAGGATGGTCCACATTCACCAAATGTATTCAACATAGTATTGGAAGTCCCAGCAATGGCAACTAAGGAAGAGAAAGAAATAAAGGAAGTGCAAATTGGAGAGGAGGTAGTCAAAATATCCATGTTTGCAGATGACATGATTTTGTACATGAGAAGCCTAAATACTCTGCCCCAAAAACTGCTAGAATTGATAAATGTATTCAGCAAAAAGGAGGATACAAAATTAACATAAAAAACAATAACACTTTTTTATTCAATAGCAAACTTACTGAGTGATCAAGAAAGCAATCTGATTCATAGTAGGTACAAAAATTAAAATAGATAGGAAAAATTTAGTTAAAGAAATAAAAGATCTCTATAATGAAAATTTCAAAACACTGTTGAAAGAAACCATAAAGAACACAAAAAAGGAAATATTTCATGTTCATGGATTGGAGGAATTAATATCGTTAAAAAATCTCCCTTGGGCCGGCGCCTCAGCTCAATAGGCTAATCCTCCACCTGCGGCGCCGGCACACCGGGTTCTAGTCCTGGTCAGGGCGCCGGATTCTGTCCCAGTTGCCCCTCTTCCAGGCCAGCTCTCTGCTGTGGCCTGGGAGTGCAGTGGAGGATGCCCAAGTGGTTGGGCCCTGCACCCCATGGGAGACCAGGAGAAGCACCTGGCTCCTGCCTTCGGATCAGCGCGATGCACCAGCCGCAGCGCGCCAGCTGCAGCGGCCATTGGAGGGTGAACCAATGGCAAAAGGAAGACCTTTCTCTCTGTCTCTCTCTCTCACTGTCCACTCTGCCTGTCAAAAAAAAAAAAAAAAATCTCCCTTGGGGGCTGGCGCCGTGGCTCACTTGGCTGGTCCTCCGCCTGCGGTGCCAGCATCCTATATGGGTGCCGGATTCTGGTCCCGGCTGCTCCTCTTCCAGTCCAGCTCTCGGCTGTGGCCCGGGAAGACAGTGGAGGATGGGACCCAGGTGATTGGGCACCTGCGCCCGCATGGGAGACCAGGAGGAAGCACATGGCTCCTGGCTTCAAATCACCGTGGTGGCCATTTGTGGGGGGTGAACCAATGGAAGGAAAACCTTTGTCTCTGTCTCTCTCACTGTCTAACTCTACCTGTCAAATAAGTTAAAAAAAAAAAAACAACTCCCTAATACCCAAAGCAATCTACAGAATCAATCAACTCCCTGTCAAAATGCCAATGACATTCTCTGTGTGTCACTATTTCAACTAAATAAATAAAAGAATCTTTTTTTGAAAATCAACCTTAACATAGAACGGTGATTACCAGAGGCTGGGAGGCTGGATGATGGGTTTCCAGCCCCAGCTAGACAGAGTAACCTCCCGGTGTTGCTCAGCATGGCAGGGCACTGCAGATTCAGTGACACACCAGTTATTTACCGAGCAAACCAAAGCAGGAGCTTGACCATTGCTCACACCAGAGTCATGAGAAAGGGAAATGTCTGTTGTCCTGATCTGAACACTTTATAGAGATGCATTGAAGGTCACACTGGGCCCCATAAATATGACTAATTGTTGTTGATGAAAACAAATTTTAATGTTTTAAAAAAAGTGTGGTAAATAAAAAAGATTTGAAAATATTAAACAAAGAAAAAAATCCCATTGACTACTACCGCATAATAGCCAGAATGATAGAAACAACGGCAGCAACTAGAGAAAAGCAGCACCAACAGGTCACAATCCAATGAATGGCAGGCTTGCTGGCAGAAATTGGCAGAGCCGGTGTGAAAAATAGTTCCACAGTATCCGCTCAGGCATGTCTTAGGACTCAGCAACTCCACGCAGATGGGACCAAAGTGCACCAAAGTATTTTCCAAGACCGTTCCCTCAGTCCCAGCTGGAGGAGAAAAGAGAGGAGTGGGCACGAGGGATTTTCTGGCATTGCTGGGACTCCTTTCTTGGCCTATGAGGGGATCACATGGAGTTTTGATATTTGTCCTCTTCTCAGTGCTTGCAATAAAATCAAGTTTCTTGAGCCACTGCTTGCGTTGCTGGCATCCCATATCAGAGTGCTGCCAGTTCCAGCCCCAACATCTCTGCTTCTTGTCCAGCTTCCCCATCCTGCTCCTGGGAAAGCATTAGAAGATGGCCTAAGTACTTGGGTCCTTGTCACCCACGGGAGACATCCAGGTCGGGGATGCCAGCAACGCAAGCAGCAACTTGATCTGTTGCACTATAACACCCACCTTCAGAATTCACGGTTTGTCCTAACATGCTACCTGGTCAATTTATTTCATCCCTGGGTTTGAAAAAGCATTTTAGGCTTTAGAGTTTAACTAAATCCCATAAAATTTTAAGTAGCCTTCTCATTTGATTTTCTCAGTTCTCACTATTTTTGTTTCCTCTTTAGATTAAGAGCTACTTAGAAATTTTTGTTTCTTTTGCATCAGAAACATGAATCAGTGAATAAAATAGATTACCTCTTTTTCTCACTTTAAACCTTCGATCCACTGTTTTATTTGTCTTTTCCTCACATCAACCATGGAAGTAAAGTGCCCAGTCATCGCAGCCTCTACTAACCCTTTCACAGCAAACCCCACTGCTTCCTGTCTCTCAGTGCTGATGAGATTCTGGCTACAATTCCCCAGGGCTGGCACTGTTACTCATGAAATAGCACAAGAACTTCTGTCAATACCTGCCTCCATCCCACATCGTCATCTTTCTGCTGTTCTCTGTCCTCAAGTGGAGAGAGACACTTCAGGAGACTTATGCACATCCACTGTATTAAATTCAAACTCACCCTCCAACATAGTCAGGAGTGTGCCTCAGTGCCAAAGCTACTTGGAGCCAGTTCCTGTACTTTGTCCAGTTCACACAGACTCCACAAAAACACCCTGAGGAACCAAGCTGGAGCAGACTTCGGGTTCACGTCAGCATCCGGCTTAACCTTACCAACACGCACCCCTTGTGAGAGTGAACCTAGAGTTAGGTGACAGAAGGGTGCTCAGAGCAGTTGACCTCAGCAGTCTGCCTGCCGGCGACTCCATGAGAATCAGTGGGCACCCTGGTCCCTTCACAGCCAAGAACGGATGGGACAGATGCCTGGACCTGGGCTTGGCAGAGTTCGGGAGAAAACCCCCAGGCAGCTCTCCCTGACAGGGTTTGATTCAAACACTCAACGCATGGCCCTGTGAGCTCATCATAAATGCTGATTCATAGGCCCTTCCATCATTTATTGAGTCAGGATCTTTGGGAGAGAGTCCAGAAAACTGGCAATGGAAACAGGGAGATGCAGGTCCAAGAGCATGAACTTGCAGTTACCAGGCCAGTAAGTTATGGGGCTCCAGTGTGAGGTGTGATGCCCATGGTTGACCACACGCAGTAGGTAGTGTAGTAACCATGATTACCACCCGATACTGTGTTCTTGAATGTAGTGTGTAGCATGGTAACCATGCTTACCACCCCATATTGTGTTCTTCAGCTTATTTAGTGTATAGCATGGTAACCATGGTTACCACTCCAAACTATGTCTTGAACTTGCTGAGTGTGCAGCATGGTGACCGTGGTTACCAGCCCATACTGTGTATTGCACTTGCTAAGAGCATGGCTCTCAAGTGTTCTCAACACTCTCACAAGAAAGTGGTGCCTATAGCAGGTGACAGATGTGCCCACGGGCTTCACTGTGGTATCACTTCACAATGAAGGCACACATCAAATTACCATGTTGTACACCTTAAAGGTACACAGTTTTTGCTAGGTAAGTTGGAAAAGAATCTGAAATTGCACTCTGCAGTTTCAGACAAGGCGACTCACTAAGGGCAGTGACTCTCATAACCGGACGTCTGTCTTGCACCTCCCAGAAGCAGTGATGGTGGCTTATTAATTACAACATGCTTCGTTGTGCCACGGAAGCAAATAACCCTGAGATTTAAATGAGACTGGGCTGCAGGTATGAATCACTCTCTAGAGCAAGGTCCTCCAACTGAGGGCTGAACTGGATGCTCATTAGCAGCATTTGTCCCATAATCAAAAACTGTGGCAGAAGAGAAACACAGAGAGGAGCAGTGCACAACTCTTAGGTGCTTCTACCCAGAGAGACACGTGTCCTTTCCAAGCATAATGCATTGGCCAAACAGGAAACGTGGCACTCAGGAAGATGGAGAAATGCATGAATATTTAGTACCTGAAAGAAGAAAACACAGAAATGTTGCTATAGGAACTACCACCCATGGTTTCTAATTTTTCATTGAGAACTCAACCTTGTTGGGAACTGTTTTTTACTGTGACTCTAAATATGCCCTGTATATGTATGAGATGTCCTTACAGAGAGGATTGCATTCACCATACGCCAAGGATGTTATGGATATAACCTGTTTCTATGTTAATTTTTCAGCTTTGGTTCATCTACCTCACAAATCATTCTCTCTCTGCCCAAGGGTAGCTCAAGTATAGTTTCAATATGTCATTATATTTGTTTGTAAAGATGGATTTTATTTGTTTGAAAGGCAGGGTGACAGAGAAAGAAAGAGATCTTTGATCCACTGGTTTACTTCTTAAATGGCCACAACTGCTGGGGCAGAGCCAGGCCAAAGCCAGAGCCTGGCACTCCACCCATGTCTCCTATGTGGGTGAGTGGGGCCCAAGTACCAGAGCCATTTTCCACTGCTTTCTTGGGTGCATCAGCAGGGAGCTGATCAGAAGCAGAGACTTGAACCATTGCTCTAAGCTGGGATGCTGGCTTTGCAGGTGGTGGCTTAACCTGCTGTGCCAAAACACCAGCCTCACTTGGTTTGCTTTTTACATGGATGGGCTTCCTTATCACTCCTCACAAAGTCTGAGATCCATTACCCTGAAGACGCAGCAACCTGTTTCCATTCTCCATCGTGCCCACACGATGTGCATTGTCTTCTAACTCATATCCTGCTTGCTGTCTTCCTGAGGCACTGCTTCACCACTCTGCTCTCCTAACTCTTCTCTAAGAGGAATCCTCTTCTCATGTCATTTGAGA
The DNA here is from genome assembly GCF_033115175.1 of Lepus europaeus. Classification (NCBI taxonomy): domain Eukaryota; kingdom Metazoa; phylum Chordata; class Mammalia; order Lagomorpha; family Leporidae; genus Lepus; species Lepus europaeus. Next base: position 68,827,662 of record NC_084846.1, read on the forward strand.
TTTCCAGGCTATGCATTCCAGTGTTACCAAAAATTTTAAGACATTTTAAATTTTGGTCCATTTTATGCACATGTTGCCAGAAATGAAAACATTATGTACCTGATTAACCATCAATCTTATCTACAATATTGGAACCATCACAAAGTTGAAAACTATGTCAATGTATTGACTCTTATCTCCATCTTGTATTCCAGGGCTCAATAACTGTTTCATGCCTGACAAATATTAACCCCCTGGAACAGCAGACGATGTCTGAATAAAGCAGCCATAGGTTTCCTTTGCTTCTCATCAAGAAATGGAATCCCTTCCCATCTCATGAATCTAAACAGGTCCTGTGACTTGCCTTTCCAACAGATAGCAATGGAAGTGATGATATTCAGGGACTCCCAAAACTAGCCCCTAAAAGAATTACAACTTCCACTTCCTTCTCAGAGCTTAGCCAGTTGGCCAAGACATCCAGACGGGGGCATCAAAGGACAATGACCACCTAGAGAGAAGCCTTAAGTCACCCTGGATAGCCCAGATGCAGCCAGGCTTTCAGCTGAGCACACCTGCATGAGACCTCAGACCTCAGGAGAGGGCTGGCACCATGGCTCAATAGGCTAATCCTGCGCCTAGCAGCACCGGCACACCAGGTTCTAGTCCCGGTCAGGGTGCTGGATTCTGTCCCGGTTTGCCCCTCTTCCAGGCCAGCTCTTGCTATGGCCCGGGAGTGCAGAGGAGAATGGCCCAAGTGCTTGGGCCCTGCACCCCATGGGAGACCAGGAGAAGCGCCTGGCTTCTGCCTTCAGATCAGCGCGGTGCACCGGCTGCGGCAGCCATTGGAGGGTGAACCAACGGCAAAGGAAGACCTTTCTCTCTGTCTCTCTCTCTCACTGTCCACTCTGTCAAAAAATAAATAAATAAATAAATAATAAAATAAAAAAAAGACCTCAGGAGAACCACCCAACTGCACCTGAGCCAACCATGAATAGACATAATAAATTGTTACCCTTGAAAGAGGCAACAGAGGAACACTGGACATTGATCTTTAAATGGCCTGCTAATTTTTAAGGGTGAATTTCTGAAAAGTAGAATCAGTGCATTTAAGCTGTTATGACAAAAAAATTTTTAATTTCATTTATTCAAGCAATTTTTAATGTTTTAGAAGCTTTTCTTATGTGCACTACATCTGGGTTTTAGACAGTAGAATTAATCTTAAATCTTAAGTAGAAGAATATAACCTATAGACTTCTGGCTGAGAAAATGCACCAAGGGCTCTCTTTTCACATTCAAATGAATTCAGTTCTTTACCCAGAGGTCTTTAAATCTGGCATTTTAAAATAAAACAAATGACAGCACTGAGAAGTAACGCCAAACAAGGGCTTCAGCTTCAGTTACCATGAAGATCATAACTTTGCATGCTTTTGACATTTCATAAATCCTGACTATGACAGTAGACTGTGGAGAAAATGGAACAAATTTTAGATTGTTAACCTATTTTATTGCAAACATAAAACAACACACTTCATATTATAGCACAATAACTTGTATGTTAACAGTGTCAAGATCAAGACAAGGAAGCCATTTCCATAGAACTTTCCAGAAGACGTGTCAGGGTGCACAGAAGGGAATCTAAGGACTGTGCCAAATGCAGAGTATGAGTAGCTGTGCTCCAGCAAAGTTTCTGCAGAACAAGGGCTGAGTCTTTCTCTCAATTTCACATTCTTTATTTGATTTTGTAGAAATAAAGTATATTTATCATCCATATCACAGAACTTGACTGTTTACACATGAAATAAGACGGCTGCTGTGTACTGCTAAAGAAAGGTTAATGAAATCCCTGCCTTCTATGTGTGCTTTTTGCATAAAACTGCCTTTTGGCCTTAAAATAGCTCCTCCAACACAGTTCCTCCAACACTATTCTTCCATTAAACCCTCACCTAGGTAACCGCAACCACTGATGGAGTCTGTGGATGCTCTGTTTCCTTTTGATCAAGTAAAGGTCACATGCAGTGAAGCTGGCTATTAAGTAAATAGCACATCCACTGAATCCTGTAGCAAATGTCTCCATCTGCATGTACTGCAGAGAGGAAAAAACAGAACTATAAATATGTTTTAAGTAACTAAGTTCTATGTAAAATATTATCTTGAGAAAACATTGCACAAATGAAATTCAGATGGCTCTCCAGTGATGAGCTTCCAAGTTTACTGAAGAAAACAGTTAATGCTAGTTCTGTCACACTACACAACTAGAATGGTAAGGGACTACACAGATTCTTTCTTTCATCCATTCAGTGTCACAGCCCCTACTGAGAACTCTAACTGGACGCAATTCAGCGCGGTGCGCCGGCCGCAGCACGCTACCGCGGCGGCCATTGGAGGGTGAACCAACGGCAAAAGGAAGACCTTTCTCTCTGTCTTTCACTGTCCACTCTGCCTGTCAAAAAAAAAAAAAAAAATTTTTATTTATTTATTTATTTGAAAGGCAAAGTTACTGAGAGAGAAAGGAAGAGGCAGAGAGATCTTCTACCTGTTGGTTCATTCCCTAAATGGCCACAACAGCCAGGGCTGGGCTAAGCGGAAGCTGGAAGCCAGGAGCTTCATTAAGGTCCCCCAGGGGCCCAAGCACTTGGGCCATCCTCCATGTCTTCCCAGGTGTATTGACAGGAAACTGGATTGGAAATGGTACAGCCGGGTCTTGAACCGGCAACCATACGGGATGCCAGTGCCTCAGGCAGCAGCTTAACTCTCTACACCACAGCGCTGGCCCGTGGACACAATTCTTAACCAACAATCTAGCAGCTATACAGTAAACACATACAAACCCACACAATAATTCCTGAAGCTTAAGCTCAATTAAAGAATTATACTTTATACCACAAAAAGTGGCCATATCTTTCCCTCAAATAAAACCATTTTCAGCAAATAGAAGCAAATCTAAATGTTGAAAATGAGTTAAGTTTTGAGCATCAAAAGGGTCTTTTATGAGAATCAAAGATGATTATTCTAGTTCCTTGATATCAGCACAGCAACATGAAGACAACAGTACTTTGCAGCAAACAGCCACAAGCTTCTCCTCATATGTACAAATCTTAGAGCATATATGAAGGGTCTTCAAAAGGTATGTGAAAATCTGCATTTTGATAAAAACTATGTATGGATTTCAAAATTTTTTACACCAAAATAAATGTGCCTTTTAATGCTATTTTTCCACACTTTTGAAGTTCCCATGTATTTCAGGTGAAACAGATACTTGGGGGGCCAGCACTGTGGTGTAGCAGGTGAAGTCACTGCCTACAGTGCCAGCATCCCATATGGGCACCAGTTTGATTCCTGGCTGCTTCACTTCCAATCCAGCTCTCCGCTAATGCACCTGGGAAAGCAGCAGATGGTCCAACTCCTTGGGCTTCTGCACCCATGTAGGAGACCCAAAGGAAGCTTCTGGCTCCTGGCTTCGGATCAGCCCAGCTCCAGCTGCTGTGGCCAAGGGGAGTAAACCAGCAGATTCATGATCTCTCTCTGCCTCTGCCTCTCTGTAACTCTGCCTTTCAAATAAATAAATTGCTTTTTAAAAAAAAGAGAATCTTGGGATGTTGCCAGAACTAAACAGAAGCACTGCTGGGAAAGAGGCACTCTAACCAGAGCTGATCATGAAAAAAATGAAGAGGGGCAGGTTTCCTCAGCCTTAATGCAAACCTGGGAGAGACTGAGGACATGAGCGCCTTCCCCTCAGACAGAATGTGGTACCTGCAGCAGCTGTAGTGGGAAACTGACTCGACAGGATGCTTAGAAGCCTAGAAGAGCGGTGAAATGTTTTCCTCAAGTGACATCATCCCTGGGGCACCGGATTTGACTCAAGAATAAAAAATATCCGAATATCTGTGTTTTCCAGTGAGACCACAGACTAATGACTTCCTATAGTTGCATATGCCCCAACTACATAAAAAGATGTCAGACACTGTGTAAATTAGATTCTCAATCTGCCAGTGTCACCAGCAGTCAAAGTCCCTACAGAAACACCAGGGCCCTCGTGCAGCTACAGTGGAGCAGGTTCTTCTGCCTGGAGCAGAGGTAACTACTGAGAGTAAACAAGAAAGGTAAGATTTCAAGGTTGAAAATAGGATCTTGAATTCAACTTATGGAGGAGTTATAATTAGTAAAGACCAGGTTAATTTTGGAAGGACCATGAAAATCGATAGCTAAGGCAAATAAAAAAATCAAGGTTTGTGGGGGTGCAGTCAATTAACTGGTATACCACTGTATTGAGAGATTATATTTATGGATGTTAAAAGTCACCAGGAATTACGAATTACCTTCTGCCTCGCTGGTTTTTAACATGCTTTGTGTAATCCAAGGATCTATTCTAAATGCAACAACGGGGAGCAGGTCTTCCCAACAATCCTTAGGCCTTAAGAATTTTACCCATTGGAAATGTCTAAGCTTTGATATTCAGTTATGGGGGGATTAAAATAAGGTCAAATTATGATACAAAAATCTACTATGTGAGGATGGTGCTATGGCATAGTGGGTTAAGCTGCCACCTCCAACACCAGCATCCTATATGTGCACCAGTTCAATTCCTGGCTGCTCCACTTCTGATCCAGCTCCCTGCTAATGTGCCTGGGAAAGCAGAAGATGGCCCAAGTGTTTGAGCTCCTGCACCCATGTGGGACACCCAGAAAAAGCTCCTGGCTCCAGTCTTCAGACCAACCCAGCTCCAGCCATTGCAGCCATTTGGGGAATGAACCAGCAGATGGAAGGTCTCTTTCAAAAAAAAAAAAAAAAATCTATCAAAGTATGACAAGAGTGGGTGACACCTTAAGCTCTTCAACTTCAGCCTTTAGTACTAGTAATGGGACTCTACTTCCTTCTCCCACCCCATGTAAAACTCAGGACTGGAGGTGTGGCAAGAGGGAGCCTCCTTGCTCAAGGCAGCCTCGCACTCCTGTTGTCAACTCTACCCTCCACCTCTGAAACTCTTTATCAGTTGGTACCACACACTCCCCTAACAGCTCTAACCAGGGGTCACACCTTCCTCCACCACACCCTGGAAGACTTGTTTCTGGTTTGCTGTCATTCTCTAAAAGCTCCTAATTCCTGGTGACTTTTAACATCCATAAATATAACCTCTCAATACAGTGGTATACCATTTCTTGACTGCACCCCCACAAACCTTGATTTTTTTATTTGCCTTAGCTATCGATTTTCATGGTCCTTCCAAAATTAACCTGGTCTTTACTAATTATAACTCCTCCATAAGTTGAATTCAAGCATCCTATTTTCAACCTTGAAATCTTACCTTTCTTGTTTACTCTCAGTAGTTACCTCAAAATAAATATTTCACCCACTGGAGCCCACAGTCTATTTTCACTCAACTCTTCCCTCTTTCTTACCTAGCTTAAATTCCACAGAACAGACGTAGCTCATGATATTGCATGTCACCTGTCATTTGCAGCAACTGTCTTCATTTTACAAACGGAAGGTCTGTGGCAACTCTGCATTGAGCAAGTCAACTGATGCCATTTTTTTTCCAACATGTGCTCATGGTATCTCTGTGTCCCATTTTGCTAATTCTTGTATTTCACACTTTTGCATGATGACTCCATCTGCTATGGTGATCTGTGACCAATGATCCTTGATGTTACTATTTTAACGTGGGGACACTACCAATTGTGCCCACAAGAGACAGGAAAGTTCATACACTTCACCTCATCTCTTCCTCTTCAAAATCCTATTCCCCAGTACAAAACTATATTGAAATTAGGTCCATTAACTCATGGCCTCTTACTATCCAAGTGAAATTGAGTCACAGGTCTCCCAGTTTATATCAAAAGCTAGACATGACTAAGCATGAAGATGGCACACTGAAAACCCAGATTGGGTCGCTGGCCAAGTTGCGAACACCAAGGAAAAGCTCTTGAGGGAAATGAAGAGCACTGCTGTAAGCACACAAATGGTAACAAGGTAATAGAACCTTCCTGCCGGTGAGGGTGAAGTCTTAGCAGTCTGGCTACTCGGGGGTGGAGAATATCCGGCCTGTGGCCATGCATAAAGGCCCGCAAGATCATTTGGTCTGGCCCTCCAAGGCAACTGCTGGGGGTACTCAAAAATCAATAATCTGTAGCAGGCTAGAAGTTGATAATTTTGTATGGAGCACAAATGATGTTATAAATATCTAAACAGCCCTTGGGGGAAAAAGGTTTCCCCACCAACAATCAACCCAGCCACAAGATACCATCAAGCCAAAGCCTGGTCTTGAGAAAGGCCTTAACTCTCTTCATTTTTATGAGGGCTGAGAAAAGTAAAGAAAACCGCAGAAGACTCTGAAGCCAGCAAAGTTGGCTAAGGAAAACAGCCATCTCTGTAACATGAAAGTGCAAAGTCAAACAACAAGAAGCTGTAGAAATGCACTTAGTAACCCAGAGGACACTGATGTAGGGGGCCCCACTGAGCAGAATTTCAAAGGAAACCACCTTTGGTTGGCAGATGCCACCAGGACTCCCAGTTAATGAGTAGCCAACAGCTGCCTTCAACACTTCAGAGGACAAGCTCACCCTCCTCTAGGGGCTGATGCAGCTGAAATTGAAGCCAATGGTCATTTACCACCTAAAACCTTACAGCCTTCGGAAATTATAATAAATCTGCTCCACCCATGCTTTGTGAATGGAGCAAGAGCCTAGATGACCACATGTCTGTTCGCAGCATGGTTCATAAGCATTTTAGATTCACTGTTGAGACCTAATGCTAAAAAAAAAAAAAAAAAAAAAAAAAAAAATTCCTTTCAAAATTTAACTGCCCATTGACAATGCACCTAATCACTCAAGAGCTAAGATATATTCAATGAGGCTAATGTTTCCATGCCTGTTAATCTATCCTTCTTCAAGCAGCAATTTCAACTTTCAACTCTTTTTTAAGAAATACATTTCACACAGTTTTGGCTGCCATAGACAGTGACTCCTCTAATAAATTTTGGCGAAGTAAACTGAAAACCTCCTGGGCCGGCGCCACGGCTCACTAGGCTAATCCTCTGCCTGCAGCACTGGTACCCCGGGTTCTAGTCCTGGTCGGGACGCTGGATTCTGTCCTGGTCACTCCTCTTCCAGTCCAGCTCTCTGCTATGGCCCTGGAAGGCAGTGGAGGATGGCCCAAGTGCTTGGGCCCTGCACCCACATGGGAGACCAGGAAGAAGCACCTGGCTCCTGGCTTTGGATCGATGCAGCACGCCAGCTGTGGTGGCCATTTGGGGGCTGAACCAACGGAAGGAAGACCTTTCTCTCTGTCTCTCTAACTCTGCCTGTCCAAAAAAAAAAAAAAAAAGAAGAAGAAGAAGAAGAAGAAGAAAGCCTCCTGGATAGGATTCACTATTCCAGATGCCACTAATAGTATCCTTGATTCAAGGAAGGAGGTCGGAAGGAGGTCGAGTCAAAATACCACTGTCAGTAGGATTATGGATGAAGCTCATCCAAACCCTTATAGAGGACTTTAAAGGATTCAAGACTTCAGTGGGGAAGTAACTGCAGATGTGGTGTAAACAACCAGAGAAACAGAATGGGAAGTAGACCCAAAGCTGTGACTGAATTTCTGCAATCTCCCAAAGCTTGAATGGTTGAGTTGCCTCATGAATGAGCAAAGAAAGTGATTTCTTGAAATGGAGTCTACTCCTGGTGAATTTGCTGTGAACACTGTTAAGAAAGCAATAGACCATTAAGAACACTCCAAAAACGAAGTCAATAAAGCAGTGACAGGATTTGGGAGGACCAACTCCAATCCTGAAAAAAGTTCTGTGGATAAAAATGCTTTCAAACAGCATTGCCTGCCAGTGGGAGCTGTTTCATAAAAGGAAGACTCAATGTGGCAAACTTCATTGTTGCCTTACGTTAAGAAGCTGCCACAGTCACCCCAACCTTCAGCAATTACCACCCTGGTTGTCAGCATTTGTCAACATCAAGGCTAGACCCTCCACTAGCAAAGATTAGAACTCATTGAAGGTTCAGATGACTTTTCATCATTAGTTTCTATTATTAAAGTTTAATAGAGACCTGTGATGGAAAAAGTTTTGTTTTGAAGTTGTTTTAATTTAGAAATAAAAAAATCTTGGGAAAAACACAAAATATATAGGCAAATTTTTACTCCACGAGCTTCTCAAACCCTCACTTGTTAATCAATCTCCAGGACGATTCTTCCAAAAAGTATTCAGCCACCACTGCAAAAGAAAGAAAAATGGTCATTTCTGAGTATGTATAAGATATTAATGACAAATCTGCAAGGCAATGTGATGTAATTTTGTAGAATCAAAACCAGCTTTTTGACAGCCAGCTTAAATCCAAGACAGCATAAAAGCACACTGTACTTTAAAACCTGGGGACAGAAAAGGTCCTTGGGGATGTGTGGTTATTGGAACAGGTGTACTTTAAAACTCACACTGCTCATCTGGAAAACTTAATTTTGGAATACTATCACATAATATCTTTTTTTAATAACAAAAGATATAAATGACTCAACAGGCTGATTAGTTGAGAAGTCTTCATTTGACAGAGTCGATACATGTGTTGGAAATAAAGAGCAAATATGAAAAACTTGGTTACTACTGTATCTTATCATCATCCAAGCTCCCAGTTTAATATAATGAAACAAGCCATGTCTCAGCAGAAGAACTTACGTTTTAAAAACACAAACATTAGTCCAATACATGTTTCAGACTGTGCTGTTAAATAAAAATAATTTCATCACTAGATAAGAAAAAATTATGATAATGATTCAATGTGGTTGTTATTTCCCTTGCTGTCATCTCATGATGATTTAAACAGTGATCTATGCTCTTTGAAAAAGGAAAACAAAAAAGAAAACCAAAAATTTTCAGTTTTATAGCTATCATAGCTTACCATAAAAAAGAGTAAGTTTTCTGTAGCTTTTCTCACAAAATGTTTTGTTTGGCCTTCACATTAAGGTTAAACGTATCTAAAGACAGATTTTAAACTCCTTAAACAAAAAGACTTAGAAGTAACTACATTCCTAGGGTTTCCTCCACTGCTCTGCCACTTACCAACCTGATGTCAAGCAAGGTACTCAGTCTCTTCTTGAGAATTAGCTGGGTTTGCTCAAAGCAAGAACAGGCTCTGGCACAGCTTCGTTCTCAAGAGCTGTCAGCATTAGCATTATTGCCACTATCACCATTAGAAAAAAGGCAGAGAACCTGAAGTTGTTCACTTCTTCAGTAAGCTCTTCGGCAGTGCTTTGGTGGCCCTCGAGGGTACTGGACTAGGTTCTACAGAGGTAAGGATACGGAATAGATTACAGAATACGTTTGCCCCAGAACTCGTACTCTCACGTGGAAGGCTCACATCCTGGCTCATATCTAAGAGCCAAGGCAGTGATATCTGGTAGGCATACTGCTGAGTGAAGCCTGGGGGAAATGTGAAAACTGCTCATGTACCAAACAAATGGAAAGAGAAGTGTGTGTGTTGTTCTCAAAGTTACACTAAAAACAATGAATGTGATTATCCCAGGAAGTAAGTTTTTTATGAACTTATAAAAGCAACAGTCAGGATGGAAAAGAACCACAGAGGCATAAGCCGGAGAGGGGGCAAGGCAGATGCCCCTCCATCTCTCCTCTACCTGATGAGCTGCCGCCCAGGTAGCCTCAGGTCTCCTGAATAAACTTCGCTATCCTCTCCATAACTCCAGGATGCCCAGGCTGATGCTGACTTCAGTAACACAAAAGGGATTTCTGAACTGATGGAGATTTGAGTGACTCCCTTCCCATTCTAACTGTTTATCACTTTCTGGTATTTTGCTTGCTGACTATACCAGCCACTTAAGAAATCTATCCAACAATAAGCATTCAGTCATTTGTCATTTAAAAAACACATCTACCATTACCAGTGATAAAATAACCTGGCATTTAAGAGAATTATATTCAGAAAGCTTTTCTAACTATTCCAAATTTTATCACTCCCCACAATAAGCCTAAGAGGCACTGTTACCTCCAAATGGTAGCTGACACGTAGAGATTAAATGAAAACAAAATTACCAAGTAACTATCAGAACTCACACTAAGATCCCCTACTATCAGCATCAATGGTTCATCATAAAACCAACTTACATTTTGGTTTTGACCCAAATTGTTTTTCAGGACCTCTATGACTTAAGTCATTGATTTTTTACTCTAACCCAAGTAAGAACTATTTTCCTCACTGAATAAACTGGGCACAGAGAAGCTAAGTAAGTCACCCAAAGCTATTATTAAGTAACAAGAAAGCAAACGTAATATAGGCAATTTGGTCCAGAATTAGAACCTAGCAGAATGGTGACTTACAGATGGGGACATTTCTCTGCACCTTAAAAATCAACAAGATATAAAGAGGATAGGGGTGTGAATATTGGTTAACTAAATATTTCCTTTGTGATACACTATCTTTTTCTTGACCCCATAAAATTTTATTAATTTAAAAAAGCACTGCCTAGCTCAAAAAGTTGCTGTAAAGACTGCTGAAGATATAAAAGCTCCTAGTTATCAAGTACTCAGTGAATAGCAGTAGACCTTAACTGTATCAAAAAGTAAAGACAGGAGCTGGCACCGTGGTGCAGTAAATTAAACCTCCCCCTGCAGTGCTGGCATCCAATATGAGTGCCAGTTCTAGTCCCAGCTTCTCCTCTTCCAATGCAGCTCTTTGCTGTGGCCTGGGAAAACAGAAGATGGCCCAAGTGCTTGGGCCCCTGCACCTGCATGGGAACTGGGAAGCAGCATCTGGCTCCTGGCTTCAGATCAGCGCAGCTCCAGCCGTTGAGGCCATTTGGGGAGTGAATCAATGGAAGGAAGACCTTTCTCTCTCTCTCTTTTTTTTTTTTTTTTTAAAGATTTATTTATTTGAAAGTTAGAGTTACACAGAGAAAGGAGAGGCAGAGAGAGAGGTCTTCCATCCAATGGTTCACTCCCCAATTGGCCGCAACGGCTGGAGCTGCTCCAATCCAAAGCCAGAAGCCAGGAGCCTCTTCCAGGTCTCCCACGTGGGTGCAGGGGCCCAAGCACTTGGGCCATCTTCTACTTGCCTGCAACTCTACCTCTCAAATAAATAAATAAAATCTTTAAAAAAAAGTAAAGACATATTCTATATTATCTCTAAATATATATACATATTATATACAATATTACAATATTATATTATATATATATATAAAAATGACAACTCAAGTGGTTCTACCTCTACCCAATGTTAGATATAGTCTATTTCACTAAGTTTACTTACACGATGATGTTATTGATAGGGATATGGATCAATTTCACAAAGAAGCCAATGAATCCCATTATGGCAAATCCTATTGCTGTTGCCATGGCAATCTTCTGGAATTCTACATTTAAAAACACAAAATCCACATTATTTTTTGTAATATCATTGAAAGTATAGGGAAAAAAAGCAGATAAACTCACTAGTGTACATTTTTCTTGATTAGTAATTTTTTTTTAAAGTGAATACTAATAGTAAGTAGCTCACCTGACAGGTTTTTAAATTTCCACATTTCTTGATATTTAAGGAAACAGACATAAAAGTGCATGCTGAACTACTGAATTAAAAAACAAGCAGTGAAAATATCTGTTTTTAAGCAAACAGCCAGAATACCAAAAAAAAAAAGAAGAAAATTATAGATAGAACACACATTTATCTTTTTTTTTTTTTTTTGGACAGGCAGAGTTAGTGAGAGAGAGAGACAGAGAGAAAGGTCTCCCTTTTTCCATTGGTTCACCCCCTCAAGTGGCCGCTATGGCCGGAACGTAGCGGCCGGCGCACTATGCCAATCCAAAGACAGGAGCCAGGTACTTCTCCTGGTCTCCCATGCGGGTGCAGGGCCCAAGGACCTGAGCCATCCTCCACTGCACTCAGCCACAGCAGAGAGCTGGCCTGGAAGAGGGGCAACCGGGACAGAATCCGGCGCCCCGACCAGGACTAGAACCCGGGGTGCCAGCGCCGCAGGCAGAGGATTAGCCTAGTGAGCCACGGCGCAGGCCACACATTTATCTTTAAAAAAAAAAAAGCCTAGTATAATGTAGTTTTTATTATAACATTGAGAGTAAATGCAGAAACATCTTTTTGGCATATTATAAATAAGTCCATTGTCTTTATACTATGATGAAGCCCAGACCAAGGCCTAGAAAAATGAAACTAAGTTGAGTACAATTTTATATTCAACGCTTAAGTCCCTGGAAGTTTCCGTTACTGGCTCAGGGCAGCTGTCCCTGTCTTCCTGTCACATGCCCTCAGATCTCCTCTGGTTACCTCCTACAACATTTACCATGGAAGTAACTAGCAAATAAAATTTTAATTACTGCACATATTTGTTTATGACAGTACTCCCTGACAGATGCTACAATCCACAAGAAGGACCATTCTCTGTACTATATCTGTTTCTATTTGTTTATATGTTATACAGAATATATTATACTGCAGTCTATATTATATTCCCAGTTCCTAATCCAAGAGTAACAAATTCTGGTGTACGTTTTTAACACATGAATCACAACACATAAAACAAACTTTCTAGGTTAGCAACAACTATATCATTCACTTCATGTTAAGATTTTGTTCACTGGGCTAGGGTCAGAGGACAGAGGACTCCAAAGACTTTTCCAGAATGGAAATAAGAAATATATTAATCTTATATCATTTGAAAATACAAAAACTGAACAAAGAATATAAAAATTTTAGGAAGAAGTAATCTTTGTTAAAATGCAATAAAGCAAATAAATAAAAATACTGGTGAAACTAACATAATGATTATTCATCAGGAAGATGTTAATAAAAGACTTAAAAAATACAGATTTAGTTTTTTTCTCTCACATTAAAGCTATTACCTTTTCTATCAGGCTTGGTGCATCTTTTAACTAGTCGAATTGAGTCCTTTACAAACTGCCGACTTGGCTCAACAAATTGCATTACCTGATCCATGATTACCTGTTCAAAAAAACAAAAAGGAAAAATGATACTCATTTGGTATTACTTATATAGTAAGAGCTCACATTAATATGTAAATGAGATAAGCCATGAATTTATGTCTGATGAAGGTAAGGATCACCTCATAAATTGATATTAGTTTTGTAAATTCCAGCACAGCATCAGATCAAAGACATTATGCTCTCTGAAAAAGGACAGCATATTATTAATACAAAAGGGCCATATCTATTCAAAGGATAAGCAACTGGCAACACATCTATTCCTTATTCCTCTCACTGTTCCTGCCAAGAGAAAACAATGTTGGAATCCAACAATTACTTTCTGTAGGTAGCTAGCTCCCACCGCTGGTTCATTTCACAAATGTCTACAATGGTCAGTTCTAGACTGGGGCTACAGCTGGGAACCAGAAAACTCAATTCAGGTCCCCAGTAAATCTAGCAGGAACCAATTACTTAAGCCAGGAGTGAGGAACCTTTTTTCGGCCAAGGGTCATTTGGATATTATTACTATCCACAGGACATACAAAATTATCAACTTAAAAATTAGCCTGCTATAGATTTTCAAGTCCTACCTGCAGTCACCTTGTCAGGGCCAGACCAAGTGATTTCAAGGGCCTTATGGGCCAGATCTTTCCCATCTCTGACTTAAGACATTGCCTCCCGGTGTCTGCACCGGCAAGAAGCTGGACTGGGGAACTGCAGCTGGGAATGAAACCCAAGTACTCTGATATGCAACACAGGTGTCTTAATCCCTACGCTAAAGCAGATTAAATCTTCTGTGTTTATTTTAAACTATCCAGAAACGGTGAATGCTAATTACGGTGCTGCAAGACTAGAAGTGCATGTGGATTTCAAGCTGATTGTTCTAGAACATGCCCACATTTGGAGAACAGTATACTGTAAAGAATGGACAGGAAGAGAATAAAAGTTTCAAAACCATAAAGATTGGCTACAGAGAGACCTGGTTCTGAGAAGTTAGCAGCTAAACTCCAAACCTTTAATTATAAATATGTACTTAAAGGAAACAGAGCTATATGTCATATGGATTCTTTTGAGCAATCTATTACCCATCAGAAATGTCATCAAATCTTTAAGAGCTGTGGTATAATAGCTAACCAGGAGAGGGCATTCCTTGTATTTTAGTTTATTTCCAGTGCTTAGAACTGTGGCCATACAGTGGTTCAATTCCCTGGCCAGGAAATGCAAACCTCTTCAAGCCCATTTTCTCGTGTAAGGTGGGCAGTGAACCAATTAAATGGAGTAATGTGGACTAGGCACTGTGGTGCAGCTGGTTGAGCTGCCACTAAGATTAAGGCATCCCACACGGGAGAGCCTGGTCTGAGTCCTGGCTGCTCCATGCTTATGACCCAGATTCCTGCTATGCTCCTGGGAGGCAGCAGAGGAAGGCCCGAGTGCTTGGGTCACTGTCACCCATGTGGGACACCTGGATGGAGTTCCTGACTCAGGTACGGCCCAGCCCCAGCTGTTGAGGAGCTTCCCAGGGAGTTTACCAGTGAAAGACTTCAATGGTTCTCTCTCTACCTTTCAAATAACTTTTAAAAAAATATACATGGAATAGGGACCGTAGCGGGTAAAGCCACCGCCTGCAGTGCTGGTATCCCATACGGGCACCAGTTCCAGTCTCAGCTGCTCCTCTTCCGATCCAGCTCTCTGTATGGCCTGGGAAAGCAGTGGAGGATGGCCCAAGTCCTTGGGCCCCTGCACCCACATAGAGACCTGGAAGAAGCTCCTGGCTTCAGATCGGTGGCACAGCTCTGGCCATTGTGGTCATCTGGGGAGTGAACCAGCGGATCAAAGATCTTTCTCTCTGCTTCTCCTTCTCTCTCTGTGTAGCTGACTTTCAAATAAATAAATATCTTTAAAAATGGGATAATGTAAACCAAACACAAAGTATACAAAGAATTCCGTGAATGTTCTGGAACAAAAACACGTCACTGCCCGTTGGCTCATTATCTCACCATGTTCTTGAAGCCCAGCGGTCTAAAACTGGGTAATCGCAGACGCAGGAGGAAAGCAAACGAGCCTCTCTCCAGAAAAGCGCCACGGCCTCCAGAGAGGGGCGATCGTAACCAAGATCCACCCTCCCCCCGCACACCCCGGGGACGGCCGCAAGGCCAGAGGCACGGCTCCCCAGGACACGACGGCGGGGCCAGGCCTGCCCGCGGCTCTGCCAGGGCAAACTGCACTCAGACACCCGGTGCGGGGCCCCGCAGCTCCGAGCGCAGGCGGTGTAGCCAGAGGCGGAGAGTTCGCTCCCAGGCGGCAGAGGAGGAGCCGCGAGCAAGCGAACCCGGGCCGGGCGCAGCCGTGCGGCGGGGAGGGGGCAGCCCGGACCCGGCCAGGGCCCGGTGAGGCTCCCCGCTCACTGCCCGTGCGCCCGAGTGTGCCAACGCCTCGCCAGACCCCGCGCCCGGGCCGTCCGACCCTGAGGCCAGCCCACCGCGCCGCCGAGTCAGGAGTCCCAGCGGCCCAGATCGCCCACCCGCACCGCCAGGAAACCCCTACCGGACCCTCGGCCTTCGGAGACGCCAGGGACACGTAGCACGGAGCGCGTAGACGCTGGCGGCCGGAAGCGGAAGCGCGCCTCAGCCCACAGCACGCCCACTACCCGTCCGATTGATTCTTTGCGCGAGGCCCCAGTGCGCAGGCGCGGCGCAACGGGCGCCCCGGCCGGAAGCGCGTCCCCTGGACTTCCGGCAGAGGCGCGCGAGGGCTGGGCCGCGTCCTCTGCGTGCGGGTGGGCGCGCGCCGGGCGGCCTCCGTGTTCCGCAGGCCGGGCCGCAGCCTGGCTCCCTGCGCGGCGCTGTCCGTCGTGTAGCCTCTCGCTGAATTTCTGCCGAGTGACTTCGTGGGGAGGAGCGAGGCGTTTCTCAGACGTTGCCGCGCGCCGCCGTCCTGGCCGCTCGGGAGCGCTGCGAGGCGGACCGCACGACCTCCCCGCGGCCGGCCCACGCCGCCCCGTCTGACGTGGGTTCTGGAGTCCGCCAGCCCTGTGGCCTCCCGGTGTGGAGGGGAACAGGCTTGCCGCTGGGAGTGTTTTTAACCGGATGTCAGCCTGCTTCCTGCTGCGGTGACACCTCGCTAGGGGCGAGAAGCCGGAGGTGCCGTACCCCGGCGTGGGAATTCACGACGTGGAGAGGGTGACAGATAGTTCGTGTTGATAGAAAGTTCGTGTTGTGAGGAAGACTAAAGGATGCTAAGGAAAAGCTGTCTTGAGCGGGCACTGTAGACCTCTGAGGAGATAACAAATGGGCTGAAGTCCATAGGGATACAGTAAGTTACATTTTGATTCCATTTTCACAGACTTTGAAATACCCTCATACGTGGTGTGTAGACAGGTTACAGAGTATGCAGAATGTGTTAGAAATTTAAGTTCCCTCCTCTGGCCCAGACCCACAGAATCAATGGAATTAGAATTTTACATTTCAGAAGCTAGCAGGAGAGCTCAAGTAGTGTCATTTAGAAGCATGGAGCATTTTTTTTTTTTTTAAAGATTTATTGATTTATTTGAAAGAGTTACACAGAGGAGAGGCAGAGAGAGAAAGTCTTCCATCCACTGGTTCACGTCAGCTGCCAGAGCTGTGCCAATCCGAAGCCAGGAGCCAGGCCAGCAGCTTCTTCCGGGTCTCCCATTCGGGTGCAGGGGCCCAAGGGCTTGGGCCATCTTCCACTGCTTTCCCGGGCCCTAGCAGAGAGCTGGATCGGAAGTGGAGCAGCCGGGACTGGAACCGGCGCCCATATGGGATGCCAGCACTGCAGGCGATGACTTGACCCGAACCACAGCACCAGTCCCTGCATGGAGCATTCTGATACCTCCCTGAATCAGTTCTCAGCTGCTCCTGTGTTATATTGGTTCCTCAGTTACCCTGCTTATGTTCCACTGCAATGCTGACAAAGATGCCATGCTCAGGCTGCTGGACTAAAGAAGTTTTTACTGTACTGTGTTAGTAAAATGGTGCAGCCTTACCTACAGCATGATCTACACCCCAGACACCATCCTAGGCTCTGGCCCCTGCCACCATTGCTGAAAGTCAGGTGGCCACATGGCCCAACCACCAGTGTCAGCTTCATCCACATCCTAATGGGATTCCCAGCTCCTGCTTTCCTGCCCAGCCGTCCTCAGTTTTCAGAGGACCTGTTCCTGAACACGTGGCTCCCTTTCTCTCCATCTCCTGGTCTCTCTTGATCTTTCTCTCTCGCTCTTTTGATCTCTCTCTTACGCTCTCCTCCCTCTTTTTCCTTCCTTGCCCCTTCCCTCTGGTCTGTCGGGTTTCCCCCAATAAACCCTTTCCCTTACTCTGGTGTTTGGTGTGTTGTGTGGCAGCCTTACATTCTGTATATCCAGGACATTGCACAACCAGTGGTATTGCGAAACAAGTATTAAAGGGTTCCAGTGTTTTGCTCTGACATGGGATAAAAGCCATAGTCATAACATCACATAATTGGAAAACCTAGGATTTCATCTATTAAAAGTTATGCCCCTCCCTCTGTTTCACACACTTATTACAAGAAAACAAGGTGTCATGGAGCACCACACTGAACTGCTGGGTCTTCACTGTAGCCCCTACTAGAAGAAAAGCAGGTGTCACCACAAGACAACCATTGGATCCTCTCACTTGTATCCTCCATGTGCTTTCCACCATCCATCACCCTCATCAGACACCAGACCAGTGGAAACACCTGATCTTGGATTGTGACTCTCCAAACCTATGAGCCACATAAACTGCCTTTTTTAGTAACTTCTCTTCTGTATTTTTGTTATAATGATTAAGAGCTGAGTAATACATAGAATTTATTGAGACCAGGTAGTATTAGATAATGTGGAAGTTAATGGAGATACAAAGGGACACTTCATAATGATGAAAGATAAATTCATCAGGAAGTCATGACAGTTGTAACTTTGCATGCCTGTAATAACTTAACATTACATGAAACAAAAATTAACAAAAAATGAGATCTACAAACAAGTCAAATTTTTAAGACTCATCCTTCAGTGGTTAGTCTATGCCAAAAAATCAAACTCAGTGATGAAATAGAAGATCCAAACAACACTATCAGCCGCCTTGTCCTAATTGCTCTGTAAATGGTGCACAACTTCCTACACAAACCAAACTGTGAAATTCTTTTCAAGTGGGGCATCTTCCCATCCAGCTTTCTGTTAGTATATGTGGTAGGAAACATGATGGCCCAGTTACTTAAGTTCTTTACACACATGTGGATTCATAGAGGGGACTGATTGTGATAAAGCAAATGTAGTTAAATGTAGACTCTTAGTTGTGAATATGTGAGTGTTCATTGAACAATTCTTTCAACTTTATATCTGAAAATTTTTGTAAGATGGAAAAAAGTGCAGGGGCTGGTACTGTGTTGCAGTGGTTTAAGCCCCAGCCTGAGCACCAGCATCCCAGATGGGTGCTGGTTCATGTCTCATCTGCTCTACTTCCTATCCAGCTCCCTGGTAGTGCACCTGGGAAATCAGCAGAAGACGGCCCAAGTGCTTGGGTCCCTGCCACCCACATGGGAGACCCAGAAGAAGCATCTGGCTCCTGGCTTTGGCCTGGCCCAACCTTGATCTTTGCAGCCATTTGCGGAGTGAACAAGCAAATGAAAGATCTCTCTCTCTCTCTCTCTCTCTCTCTCTGTAGCTCTGCTTTCAAATAAATAAATAAATCTTTAAAAGTGGGAAAAATGCAGATTACTAATTTAAGTTTTAAAAATTATGTAAATAATGATGAATATAAATTGAATATTTGCATAGCAGAAACTTTAAATTGCCCTTCAGTTTAAAAAAAATCAAATGTTAATGTCATTTGAGATAAGAAGATGAATTAACATTAACATTCCATTTTGATTCTTGAATAACTGCCTAAAGCAGACAAAAGCATACAGAGATCTATGTAAAGACAAGAACTCCATAGCACTTGTCTTTTTGGTTTGCTACTTCATGGGAGTATTACAATACAGTGGAAAAAGTTACTTTTTAAAAAAAGAAGCTAACATTCAGATATTATGTGTATTATTAATATATCTGAAGTTAGAGTGGAATAAAATTATGAAAATATTAACAGTTCTGGAAAAATCAAAGTGGACATAGATACAAACATAAAGAGTCTTAGGATATTAAGGTTAAATGTGATCAGCTCAAATAAAATTTTATCCCCCAAATCCTTTTTGAAAGAAAGATTGTTTTGATATACTATAAAAGTTAATGTATCTCATTTTACCAAAAACCAAGTAACTGGAATAGGTCAGTGAAGATGAGTTGAGATTTCAATAGCATATACTTAGTTACCAATGACTTGTGTTGCCAACAGCAGTAAACAGTTTTTGACTACTTCCTCTTGAAACTCTATACTCCTTTTACTTCATGATAATTTTCTTTAAAACAAAGAAATAATAAACTTTTCTGACAGTTTCTGAGTCTCCTTAATGAGTTTCTTTTCCTGTATTGATCCTGTGTTAGTCAAAGTAGGTAACTCTTAATACACACACTCAACATCTGGTTTAACACAATCCACGGTCGAAGGTGGGGTGAGGTAGGGATGTGGTCGCTTTCACAATCGCTCAGTGTTTCAAGCTCCTTCCATTGCCCAGTACTATCTTTTTTTACAACTTTGAAAATACACTTCATGAATCACACAATTCACCTATTTAAAGAGTGAAATCCAATAGTTTTTAGGATGTTCAGTGTTGTGCAACTATTACCAGAATCAATTTTAGAACACTTTCATCACATGAAACAGAAACAAAATAATTTGTAGTCATTTTACATTTTTCCCTTTCCTCAACAGTCCTTGTCACCTCTCCCTAATCCCAACAATAACTAACCAACTTTCTTTTTTTAAAAAAAGATGTATTTTGTTATTTGAAATGCAGCATTACAGAGAAAGGGATAGACAGTCTTTTTTTTTTTTTCCCACAGGCAGAGTGGATAGTGAGAGAGAGAGACAGAGAGGAAAGTCTTCCTTTTTGCCGTTGGTTCACCCTCCAATGGCCACTGCGGACGGCGCATCTTGCTGATCCGAAGCCAGGAGCCAGGTGTTTCTCCTGGTCTCCCTTGCGGGTGCAGGGCCCAAGCACTTGGGCCATCCTCCACTGCCTTCCAGGGCCATAGCAGAGAGCTGGCTTGGAAGAGGGGCAACCGGGATAGAGTCCGGCGCCCCAACCGGGACTAGAACCCGGTGTGCCGGCGCCGCAAGGTGGAGGATTAGCCTGTTAAGCCACGGCACCGGCCACAGTCTTTTTTTTTTTTTTTTTTTTTAAGATTTATTTATTTATTTGAAAGTGTTACAGAGAGAAGGAGAGGCAGAGAGAGAGAGAAAGAGGTCTTCCATCCACTGGTTCACTCCCCAATTGGCTACAATGGCCAGAGCTGTGTCGATTCAAAGCCAGGAGCCAGGAACTTCTTCTGGGTCTCCCACATGGGTGCAGGGGCCCAGGGCCTGACTTGTTTCACTGAACCTGATGTTCTCCAGGTTCATTCATGTTGTCCCAAATGACAGATTTCATTCCTAGAAATGGCTGACTAGAAACCCATTGTGTGTATACAGTATACTTTATCTATTCATCTGTTGATCTTGGATATTGTAAACAATGTTGCAATAAAACAGCATATCTCTATTTTATTTTTTTTATTTGAGAGGCAAGATTACAGAGAGAGCGAGGGAGAGGCAGAGAGGTCTTCCTTCTGTGGGTTCGCTCCTCAAATGGCCACAACAGCTGGAGCTGGGCCAATCAGAAGCCAGGAACCAGGAGCTTCTTCCAGGTCTCCCATGTGGGTGCAGAGGCTCAAGCACTTGGACTATCTTCCCCTACTTTCCCAGTCTATTAGCAGAGAGCTGAATCAGAAGTGGAGCAGCCGGAACTTGAACTGATGCCCATATTGGATACCAGTGCTGTAGGCAGAAGCTTAGCCTACCATGCCACAGCACCAACCCCAAGCATATCTCTTTTGATGACTTCTTTTCTTTTCTTTGCATATATATCCAGGAATGAAATTGCTAGATGATATGGTAGTTCTATTTTTAATATTTCATACTGTTTCCCATAATGGCTTTATTAATTTGCATTTCCACCAACAGTGTGTATGGAATTTCCTTTTCTCCACATCCTTGCCAACAGTTACATTTTATTTTTTATAATAGTCATTATAACATATTTGAGATGAATCTCATTGTAACTTTCATTTGTATTTCTTGGAAGATTAGTGATATTGGGCATTTTTTCATATACCTGTTGACCATCTGTATGTCTCCTTTCATCCACTTTAATAGAGCTATTTGTTTTCTTATTATTGAGTTGTCTGAGTCCCTTATAAATTTTGGATATTGGCTGCTAATCAGATGTATACTTTGCAAATATTTTTTTCAAAACTGTAGGTTTTCTCTTCATTTTGTTGATTGTTCAGAAGCTTTTTAGCATGATGTAATCCCATTTGTCTATTTTTGGTATTATTACTTTTGCTTTTGAAGTATTATCCAAAAAATCATTTTCCAGACAAATATTTTAAAGCATTACCCCTATGTTTTTCTTCCAGTGCTTTCATATTTTGGGACCCTACATTTAAGTCATTAATCCATTTTAAGTTGATTTTTATGTATAGTGAGAGTTAGGGGCTAATTTCTTTTGCTTGTGGGTGTCAGTTTTCTAAGCACCAATTTGACTACCTCAGAAGAAGGAGGTTCTGCATAATAATTAGACTTCTGATTCTTCATGGTTTTAGTTGATATGACATTTAATTTTTCTAATTTTAAAATTTTTAATTTATTTATTTTTAAAGCCAGAGAGCCAGAAAGAGATAGAGATCTCCCAGTCACTGGTTAACTTACCAAATGCCCACAGATTCAGTTCTCCTAGATGGGTAGCTGGGACTCAACTCTTAAGTTTGCACCCAGGCCCTCCAGTATGGGATGCTGGCGTCTCAGGTCCGTTTCTGGTAACCACTGCCCCAAATGTCTCCCCCAAAGTGGCATTTTAATCCCTCAGGGGCAGATAGGAGATGTTAACTCAGTGTTTTCTACCCAATTCTTCAAGTTATGTAGTGCTGCTGCAAAGGGTAGAGCATGTATAAACGAAATGTCAGTGTCAAAAATATTAACCTTATAATGTGCATTAAGAGCAAATCCCATCCACATTTAGACATTTAGCTATTTTCTTAATTTTGTAAGTTATTTAGTACATCTATAGATATTTATAACTACTTTTGAAATAATATTTTAGTAAAAATAATGTTAATTATTTTTAAAAAATTTAGATCATATGTACAAGTACAAAGAAAACTGCAAAAAAACAACCATTATTCTTTATCTGCTAAAAGCTTCACAGGTAACCCTTACTCCCAGGTCCTATTTATATTTAAATATGTGTGTGGGGGGGGTCATACATATATGTGATATCTAAGTAAATAACTAGAAAACAATAAAATTTAGGCTGGCGCCGCGGCTCAGTAGGCTAATCCTCCACCTTGCGGCGCCGGCACACCGGGTTTTAGTCCCGGTCGGGGCACCGATCCTGTCCCGGTTGCCCCTCTTCCAGGCCAGCTCTCTGCTGTGGCCAGGGAGTGCAGTGGAGGATGGCCCAAGTGCTTGGGCCCTGCACCCCATGGGAGACCAGGAGAAGCACCTGGCTCCTGCCATCAGATCAGCGCGGTGCGCTGGCCGCAGCGCACCTACCGCGGCAGCCATTGGAGGGTGAACCAACGGCAAAAAGGAAGACCTTTCTCTCTGTCTCCCTCTACTGTCCACTCTGCCTGTCAAAAAAGAAAAAAAGAAAAAGAAGACAATAAAATTTATACTAAACTCATATATACAATGTTTATTTTATTTGATTCAACAGGAGAAAAATGAAAATGGAAGTGTTTTAAAATTTCTGCATGTTTGATAAATATTTTTTTTACCATGTCCAACACTGCTCCTTAATTATAATTCTTAGGTTAGGTAAATTATGAAACACATTAAGATTAAAGTTATGATTTATATTCTAAAAATGTTTTAATTTTAGACAGTAAAATTGGCAACATGCCAGGATGAGAAAATTCATGCACTTCCTCCCTCCAAGTTTTATAAGTGTTTTTGGAATATTGGAATATTCTTTGATTGAAGGATGATTCTATTTAAGCCCACTTTATTTTTTTAAAAATTTTTTTTATTTTTATTTGAAAGTCAGAGTTACACAGAGAGAAGGAGAGACAAAAAGAGAGGTTTACTCCCCAATTGTCCACAACAGCCAGAACTGCGCCAATCTGAAGTCAGGAGCCAGGAGCTTCTTCCCAGTTTCCCACATGGGTACAGGGGCCCAAAGACTTGGGCCATCTTCTACTGCTTTCTAAGGCCATAGCAGAGAGCTAGATCGGAAGTGCAGCAGCTGGGACACAAACCGGCGCCCATATGGAATGCCGGCACTGCAGGCGGCAGCTTTACCCACTACGCCATAGTGCCAGCCCCTAAAAGCCCACTTTAATCCTTTTTAAATAGTGAGATAAAAATTGTAATGACCCCAAACTTTATTTATTCTTTTCCTTACTGGAAGTCCTACCTAATGTAATAAAACAAGAAGGCAAGGTGTATATATTGGAAAGGAATAAATAAAAATTCTCTTTGTCCAGATATGACATAATTTTCTACATGTCACATAGAACAACAATGAAAATGGAATCTCGAAGTAAAAAACAAGACCTATTTTTATTTGACACCAGAAAGAAGTAGGGGGAGGGAGACAGGGAAGGAGAGAAAGAGAAAAGAGAAGAAACAGAAGAGGGACAAGGAAAGTGAGAGTGAGAGCCGGATGTCTGGCGTGGTGGTTGTTGAGACACTGTTTGGGACACATGCATGCCATATCAGAGCGCCTGGGTTGGAGTCTTGGCTCTGTTTGTCACTCCAGCTTCCTGCTCATGTACCCTGGTAGGCAGCAGATGATGTCTCAAGTTCTCACAAAGGGAAAAGGATCGTAGTTTGTGTGTGTGTGTGTGTGTGTTTAAGATTTATTGATTTATTTGAAAGGCAGAGTTTCAAAGAAGTAGAGGCAGAGAGAAAGAGAAAGGTCTTCCATCTACTGGTTCATTCCCCAGATGGCTGTAACAGCAGGAGCTATGCCAATTTGAAGCCAGGAACCAGGAGCCAGGGAATTCTTCCTTGTCTCCCACACGGGTGCAGGGGCCTATGAACTTCGGTCATCTTCTACTGTTTCCCAGAGAGCTGGATCATAAGTGGAGCAGCTGGGTCTCGAACTGGCGCCTATATGGATGCTGGCACTGCAGGCAGCGGCTTTACCCACTATGCCACAGCGCCCACTCCAGGTTCACAGTTTTTAAGCTTAAATGTTTAAAATCATTTCTTGGTTAGTTTAAATTTTATTGTCAGATAGTTTCTTCTTTTTGCTGAAGGGGCTTAGAGACTTATTTCCTGAGTTCATGCAGTTTAAATATAACTGTCTTTATAGTTTAGTAAGTTGGGTGGGTATAAAACTGAGTATCCCAAGGCCAGCGTTTTGGTATAGCAAATCTAAGCTGCTGCCTGAAATGCCAGCATCCCAAATTGGAGCCAAGAGAGTCCCAGCTGTTCCTCTTCTGATCCAGTTGCCTGCTAATGCACCTGGGAAGGCAGCAGGTGATGGCTCAAGTTCTTGGCCTCCTGCCACCGATGTAGGAGAACAGATGGAGTTCCAGACTCCTGGCTTCAGCTTGGACTAGCCCCAGGCCATTGCGGCCATTTGGGGAGTTTTGGGGGAGTGAACCAGTAGATGGAAGATTGATTGATTGTGTGTGTGTGTGTGTCCTGGCCTCTCTGTATTATTTTAAAATAATACAACTTGATAAATAGAATTACCCTATTGTCTTCTAGTACCAATTGCCTCTAAGGGAAATATGATGCTAGCTTGGATTTTTCTGTCTTATTTGTCCCCTCTGTTCCTCTTCTACCCCTGAAATTCAGCGAGGCCTACCATTTCCCTCAGTGAAAGGTGCCCTTCTGACTGATTCTTGCTTCAATTCTGGGAGATTTTATGCTCTTATGTCTTGTAAGATGTTCTGTGTGATCTATTTGGGTGTCTGTTTAATAAGACTATGCTTTTGTTAGCATTTCTGCCATTGATATGTGTTCTTAATTGTTTCTCCTTGTTTATTCCTTTATACTCGCATGTTTTACTTCAAACTTGTTTCTTCCTGGTTAATTCAGTTTTAAATTGCTTGGTTCTTGCTGTTTTCAACTCATTCTCTCATGTTATTTGGGTTCTCAATTTTATTCTGTAGGAGGACAATCTCCCTTTTTATTTCATTTCAGTTTTTACTTACTTAATGATGGGAAATCATGTTTTTGAGTCCATGTGCTGATTGTGATTCCTTTTGGAGTTTTCTTCTATCTCTGCCTCCTGTATGCTATTGTCGTCTCTTCATGTATGTATCTTTCCATGGTATGTTTGCATAATTTAAATTTCAAAATCTTTTTAAAAATCTTATTATAAAATATTAAAACCTCAAATGAAGAGAATAATGTTACTTTTTTCCATCTTACTCAAGCAGGAAGAACATGAGCAGCTCTGTTTGCCTTTCTTTTTGCCTGCTGCAGTGGCCTGCATTCTCCTCAGTGCCCTTTGTATACATTCAGAGTCATATTCATCTCTGTGGAACTATAGTGTGGAAACTGAGTCGCCTCCACCTACTTCTCTGTAGATGCTGAGCATTATTAACTAACAGGAAAGGCAAATTAAACTCATTATGAGTTGCCACTAAACACCCACTAGAAATGGATAAAATTTAAACACAGAATGATACCAAATCTTGGCAAAGATATGGCTCGATTGAAACTTTCATTAATTACTGTGCACAGTCAACAAGAAAATGGCACAACCATTTTAGAAGACATTTCTGTTGTTTCTATAAACTTAAACATCTTACTTTAAGACCTAGCAATCAGGGTCAGCACTGTGGTTTAGCGAGTAAAGCCACTGCCTGCAGTGCCGGCATCCCATATGGGCACCGGTTTGTGTCCCGGCTGCTCCACTTCTGATCCAGCTCTCTGCTATGGCCTTAGAAAGCAGTAGAAGATGGCCCAAGGACTTGCACCCACGTGGGAGACTGGGAAGAAGCTCCTGGATCCTGGCTTCAGATCAGCACAGCTCCAGCTGTTGCAGCTAATTGGAGAGTGAACCAGTGGATGAAAGACTTCTCTCTCTCTCTCTCTGCCTCTCCTTTTCTCTGTGTGTAACTGACTTCAAATAAATAAATAAATCTTAAAAAAAGAGCTAGTAACCTACTCCTAGGTATTTACCAAGAGAAATGATAACATTTGTACACACATGTTGTATTCATTTATATTTGCTCATATAACCTTACTTATAATAGTCAAAAAGTGGAGACAACTCAAACATTTCTAACAGAAATTGAGAACACAAACTAGGGCATATTCATACAAGGAAATGGTATTTGGCAATGTGAATCAAGTGCTGATAGATGTAACAGCATGAATACATCTCAAAATGTGTTGAATACAAAAGCACACACATACACAGACTTTTAAGAGCACGTATTATACGCATATAATTCCATTTATTTGAGTGTCTAAGATGACAAAACTGATCTATAGTTACAGAAAGCAGTTAAGTAGTTGCTGGGGCAAGGGCTGGTGGTAGGATTTTCTGTAATCATGAAGGGAATTTTGAGAGATGACAAAAATGATCCATATGTTGACTGGGTTTGGTAGTTGACTGGGTGTATCCATTTGTCAAAAGTCCTTGAAGTGTTTTAAAGGGTGCATTTTACTGAGAGAAAATTATACTTAATACAATTGCAAGTACTTATATTCTCTTGAACCTTCTCTTGAACCTTGAAACAAAATATCATTTTTTTCTTTTTTTGAGAATGTTTATAAGTGTTGACACAAAGGTTTGCATATTCTTCTCAGAAGTACCTAGAAAAGACACAAGATGGCGATGTTACACTAAGAAAGCATATGTTTAAACAAGCCCCAACTTCATCTGGCAGTGACAGTATGTCATTTATGTTATTGTCCTTGCTAACTTCTTTATTTTAATGAGAGAGAGAGAGAGAGAGAGAGAGATTTTTCACATGCTGGTTCACTACCCAAATGGCTGCAATGGCTGGGGTTGGACCAAAAACCATTCACAAGGGTTGCAGGAGCCCTAGTTCTTGGGTCATGTTGTGCTGCTTTCCCAGGGGCATTAGAAGGGAGCTGGATAGAAAGCGGGGCTGCCAGGACTGGAATGAGCTCTCTAATATACATGGGATGCCAGGATCGACATTGTGACCTAGTGGGTTAAGCCACTGCCTGCGATGCCAGAATCCCATATGGGTGCCAGTTTCAGTCCCTCCTGTTCCACTTCCAATCCAGCTCCCTGCTAATGTGCCTGGGAAAGCAGTGGAAGATGGCTCCAGTACTTGGTTCCCTGCACTCATGTGGGAGACCCGGAAAAAGCTCCTGACTACTGGCTTCAGCCTGGCTCAGCCCTGGCCATTGTGAGTGTGTGTATATGTATATATTTTTTACACACACACACACACACACACACACACACATATATGGGATGCCAGTGTCCCGAGTAGTGGTTTAACCCTCTGTGCCAAAAAGCTTGCCTCTATCCTCACTACTTTCTTGTCCAAGGTAGAGTCTTATCTAATATTCTTAATTATTGTCTACACCCAAGAACTGCTTCAAAAATTCTTCAAAGTGCTGCAGATTTTTTTAAAGATTTATTTATTTGAAAGGCAGAGTGACAGAGAGGAAGAGACCGAGAAAAATCTTCCATCCACTGATTCATTCCCCAAGTGACTGCACCAGCCAGGTCTGAATCAAGCCAAAACCAAAAGTTAGGAACACCATCCCGATCTCCCACGTGGGCGGCAGGGGCCCACGGGGCGTCTTCCCCTCCCTTCCTGGGTTCATTAGCAGGAAACTGGGTTGGAAACAGAGTAGCCAGGGCTGAACTGGCTCCCCCACATCAGATGCCACTGGCACTCCAGTATGGGATGCCAACCTTCTGCACCACAACACTAGACCCTCTATGTTATTTCTAAGAACGTTCGTTTCCTGTTGTTTTTAATAAAAGCGAAAAAGCTGAACAGTTCACACTCAGTGAGAGTCCTTGTTATTAGAGTTGCGAGGGCACTCTGCACCACAGTGCGGCAGCCACCTGAGGGCAGTGCAGAGGCGCAAACACCCCGGTGCGAACGTGGTGCAGGGCTGCCCGTGGAACTGGCCTCTGGTGGACGCTCTGTACCAACTAAATCCACAGAAGACCACGAGTGTCTGTGTGAGCGCCAGGAGCATTCATTCTATCAAAGCTAAAGGGTGGGGAGGCAATGAACACACGAGGGTCTTCAGAGTCCATGGAAAATGCATACGATAAAAATTATATTTGGATTGAAAAATTTATTGTACCAAAATAAACTTTCCTTTTAATTCCATTTTCAGACTTTTTGAAGTACTTTTATATTTCTAGAAACTACCTATTTGATCCAGAATTTTTTTATTTAAAACATTATTTCTCATTAATGATGAATTTGTTGGGGCTGGCCCTGTGGTGTAGCTGGTAAAGCTAAAATGTGTACAAATGTTATCATTTCTCTACCCAGGAGTAGATTGGTAGGTCTTAAAGTAAGATGTTTAAGTTTATAAAAGTCTACAGCAACAACAGAAGTATTTTCTAAAATGACTGTGCCATTTTCTTAGCTGTGCACAGTCAATAAGAGTTTCAATTGAGCCATATCTTTGTGGGCACCAGCATCCCATATGGGCACCAGTTTGAAACCCTGCTGCTCCACTTCCAATACAGCTCTCTGTATGGCCTGGGGAAGCAGTGGAAGATGATCCAAGTGCTTGGGCCCCTGTACTCACGTGGGAGACCCAGAAGAAGCTCCTGGCTCCTGGCTTCAGATCAGCCTAGCTCTGGCCGTTTGTGACCATTTGGGGAGTGAACCAGTGGATGGAAGATCTCTCTCTGCCTCTACTTCTGCCTCTGCCTCTGCCTCTCTGTAACTCTGCCTTTCAAATAAATAAATAAATCTTTAAAAGAGAGAGAGAGAGAGAGGGAGAGAGAGAGACATTGTTATCAAGCCAAGTGTCCTGTATATGTAATCCTTGGACTCAATATTTAAAACAATTCAATGGAGGCTGGTGTTGTGGTGCATCAGATTAAGCTACCACCTGTAACTCCAGCATCCCACATGAGTGGGATGCAAGCAGATGGAAGATCTCTGTCTCCACTTTTCCCTCTCTCTCTCTCTGCCTTTCAAAACACATAAATCATTTAAAAAATAATAATAAAACAGTGCAATGAAGACAGGAGAGAAATGCAGGCAGACTAGAGGGAGGTGATACTTGGAAAAAGAGGCACTTGGTGAGTTTCCCATTTTCATGAAGTTTGCCCATGGGCAGATTCCAGTCTTTCCACCGCCTTCCAAACCACCACCCCCAGGCAGCCCTCATCAGCTCAGGCTTTTCGCTGGGGACGTTTTGAGTCTCCTGCTCCTGGAGTAAGCTCTTTGTGCTATGGGGAGATGGGTGTGGATCTGGAGTCTGCAGCCCTGGGCAAATGCCTTGAGCTTCTCTCTAGGTCTCTGAGCTTCACTTTGTGCTCCCAGGGATAAGAGGGGCCACACCTTTCTCATGGGGCTGTTTTGCAGAACTAACAGATAACGTGGGTAAGGCCAGGCACCCAGGACTCTGCATGATGAGTTTGCTTCCCGCCTCCCTTTAGTGGTTTGCCTGCGATCTTGTGAGAAATTTTCAATTCTGAAGGGAAATGCTGCTGGCTCACCTCCAAGTCAGCATAAACAGCTGTGAGTTTTGTGTTCACAAGGCTGTGGCTATCTTATCTGCCTTCCTTTAAAATCCAGGCTGCAAGGATCTTCTGCCCCCATCTGTGGTGAACCTCCTCGCTAGACCACCCCAAAGCGCCAGCAGATGGCCCCTTCCCAGGAGCATTTCAGAATCACTTGCCTTTCTCAGCCTCTCTGACTTCTGGTTCCAGGAGAGTCTCCCAACCTTGTTAATCCTCGGTCCCCGCTGCCTCCTGTCTTCCCTCTACATGATTTGTGTGGTCCTGTACACCAGTCATCGAAAGGACTGTAGTCTGTCTACCAGGTGGCGTCTGTTCTTGGCCTCTACCTCTGCTATCCAGTCAGGCTTGCCCACAGGCCTGCAGCCCAAGCAGCCCTTGCTCCTCCCACCCTCTCCTCTAGTTTCTCTGCTTCCACCAGGACTCTGCTTGCTGTTCTCCAGATCCGAGAGTTAAAGCTTTAAATACGCCTGTCACGTCCTATTACTCTTTCCTTGTTAGCTTCTCCCCTCGCTTCTCATTGCATGTAAAATAACATCTCAAGCCTCACACATCCCATGGTTGCCCTCTTCCAGCATCTGCTACGCTTTCTTCCTGTCCCACAAACATGTCAGGGTCCCCTGTCATCCAAGCACTTGCCAGTGCAGCTCCTCTGCTTAAATCTTCTCTCTTTGCTTGGCCACCTGCTTTTCTGTCCCCCCTGTGAGTGTCCTAACTACAGCAGCCCACGTCCAGCTCAGCTCCTCTCCAAGCCTTCATGCTGCTGTATTTCCTTTAAAGTACTCAGCTCTATTGGAATGTATCTATTTGTCTGTTGCAGCATCATGAAGTTTAGATACAAAATAGTTTAATCAGAGGAGTACCATCTCCCAAACTCTTATTTCTAATTAGGGTGTGAGCTACATATAGATGACCTGTATGTAACAGAGGCTCAATAAAGGAGGACAGTGCCCCCACGATGTTCTAGATTTGTTTGTATCTTATTTATGGCATGTCTTGGGAGGAATGGGTGGGTCAGGGAGTATCCCTGAGACTACATAAGTTCCTGGATGGGGAGGTGGCCTTGTTGATAAAGAGAGAGAGACTTCTGGCTAAGTAGAGAGTGACCAGTGACCCCGCCCCAGTCTTCTGAAGATAAGAAATCCAGCAGCCACTTCTGTACGTGCGGTTGATGCCAGGTGCTTGTCCTTATCATCGAGGATTTTCCGTACTGTTGTAACTGATCTAGATAACAAGAATTCTGTGAGGCTTGTGGAAAGTTTCATGTGTTTTCTGTTGACTCTTGATTGGAACCACCATCCAACTGACCAATGAGAAAACCATCTCTTTACTGGACCAATCATGAGAACCTCCCCTTTTATAGCTCATGAAGCCCTAGACAATTGGTCTGCAGCACAGCTCCCTCCTTAGCAACCTCTCTCAGTGCTGGGAAATTTTTCTTTCACTTCCACTTTCTTTAGGGATCCCCACAGTGTTGCTGAGGGTTTTTTTTCTTCCTTCACTTTTTTAATTTCTTTTTTAAAGATTTTTATTTATTTATTTGAAAGTCAGAGTTAGAGAAAGGAAAGAGAGATCTTCCATCTGCTAGTTCATTCCATAGATGCCTGCAAAGCCCAGGGCTATGCCAGGCCAAAGCCAGGAGATAAGAGATTCATCCAGGTCTCCCACGTGAGTGGCAGGGACCCAAACTTTTGGGCCATCTTCTGCTGCGTTCGTAGGCTCATTAGCAGGGAGCAGGATTGGAAGCAGAGCAGCTGGGACACCAGCCAGCACCCATATAGGATGCCAGCATCACAGGCTACAACTTAACCCTCTGTGCCACCATGCCAGGCCCCCACTTTGGTTTTTTGAATAAACCACTTCTGCTTTATACATCCTTCCTTGTCCGTGCTCCTCATTTTTCATGAACAGAAGACACAAATCCAGCAGAAAAAAAAAAAAAAACTGTAAGAATTAACTGCAGACTCCTGCAATGTTGTGATGAAAGATTCTCCAGAATCTGATAGGCTGTCATTTACCTATCTTGTTCAAAGGATGGAGATCTTAGCACACTCTCTTCTGAGCCACTGAGAGAAGGGAGGAAACGCACCTCCAGCTTCCTCTCCCCTTGCTGGAAAGTAAGCACCATTCAGGCAGAAACTAGAATCATTAACAGAATGAGTAATGGTGAAGGAAATGACGAAAAAGGAACTGAAATTCAGAAGCTATGACCCTTTACTTGAAATTACGTCTCAGCTGGGGACTGAAAGCTGATTGGTCAATGGATGTCTGAACATTCACAGTGCGGTGATGAGAGCAGAAGCCACAGACAGCAGCACTTATGGGACTCCAACCAGCATGGCTCTTCCACCGCCTTTACACACCCATGTCCACCTGTGCCCACACCATTTACGGAACTGCAGCCAGGATAGCAGGTGCTGTCCCTTAGATCACTCAGCTGTGGAAATCAGGGTTCCATGTTCACTTTTGTCAAAGTAACAGACTGGAATTCTTTGGAGACATGTACCAACTGCCCTTCACAACAAGAAAAATCTCTTTTCATCCTGTTTTGTTAATCCCTAACCAAGATCACGGTGTGTCCTTGAATGATTTTGGCAACAAGAGTGATAATGAGGTCATTTCCACTATGAGAAGGTCACTGCTTGCTGCGTTATGATTGAGCTTTTGATACACTTCTATATTAGAAAACTTAAAATGTTAAATGAAGGAAAGCTATGTGATGAGCTAGGTCCCAAGGAGAGTGACCAATTTTGCTGCATGAAGCATTCACCAGGGCTGGATCCAATCCCCATAACACAGACTGCTATACAGTCTAGGTCAGCATTCTTGTTGCCCTTCCTCCACAGATACCCACCCTCGGAATAGGTATTACTGGCTTGTGAAGTTAATAGGGTTTATTTTCAAATGTCAGTACAAACTATAAAGTAGGCAAAACAAAATTTAGGAGTTTCCAC
Source organism: Lepus europaeus (assembly GCF_033115175.1). Classification (NCBI taxonomy): domain Eukaryota; kingdom Metazoa; phylum Chordata; class Mammalia; order Lagomorpha; family Leporidae; genus Lepus; species Lepus europaeus. The sequence continues at coordinate 68,860,353 of NC_084846.1, forward strand.
CACAGCACACTACCAGAGTCATTTCCTCCACCAATGTAATATCTGTGCTTAGGTCTCTCAGGAACTAAAAAATTACACATAATGGAGAAATTATACAAATTAGTTAACTACGTACTTCTGCAAGTATTCAGTTGCAATAATTTTAAAATAATTTTCTTAAACTAAAGAATTTTAAATTCTGAAATTTTATACTCTTGAGTATTCTTTCTCTAAATTTTCTACATCTTTCTTCATTTTTTTCTGTTTTTTCACTGCTCTTTCTGGGATGTTTTAATGATTTTTTTTCTTTAGGACAACCTCCTAAACTTTACTAATAACTCCATGGCCAACCCATACTCCTATTGTGCTTTATATTTTTATAACTCATCTGGTCACAAAGCTTCAAATTTCACCTAAGTTTAGGCTTTATGTCAAACTTTTGAATAACCTATATGTAAAACTGAGCACTTTTCTAGTTCTGTGTCCCCCAGGTTCTTCACATTGAATTCACCCTCAAATCTCCATCTCTACCCGCTGTTTTCAACATAATGATGAGCATCACTCACCACTCCTTTTCATATCTGACTACCAAGCCTAGTAGCATATATTTTATGTATTTTCCTAAAACCTGTCCTGCCTTTTCTTTCTTTTACCTCTTCAGGCTAATTAGCTGTAAGTTCATGTCAGTGATCACTCAATGTCCACAGTGACTGGGAGGCAGTGTTCCCAACAGCTAGGTCTCAGCTCAGGACAACCAAGGTCAATTGTGGAAGATGTGAGCTCCAGAATGTCAATAAGGCTCCATATTTGTTCTGCTTAAATTATGGGGAACACATGAGATGTGTTAATTTCTGCTCACAAATGTTTCTTTAAAAAATGTACATGAATTTGGTAGGAAAAAAAAAACCCTTGGAAATGAAAGATATGAATCCTAACCTCCAGAAAGTGGGAGAAGAATAGAAAGTTAAAGTCAGAGTGATGTGAGTGCAGTTCCAGCTCTGTCTTTGCTGTGATTCTGGGCCAGAGGTTTGGTGTCCATCTCTGTATAACAAGCGTGGTAATAGCTCCCTTGAAGGAGTGTTCTGACAGTCAAACAACACTCCATCTGAAGTTTCCTTCCCAGAAACTAGCACGTGGTGATTCTCATGAAATTATAACCAGTACTAACAAGAGTTTTAGGAAATCATTATGAAAATGCCATGGAAACAATACACCCTGCCTGCCAGTCAATCATGCTGACAGCCACTGAGGAAGGGCCCAGGTGAACAGCATTATTCAAGGAACCATGTACACAATGCTACCTGACTCCTCATCTCCTGAAGAAGATGTTGATGAGTGAAGCAGAGAACTGAGGGACTTTTGTTCGTTTTTATGGTGTCTCAAAAGATCAGTCTAAGATCCACTTCTCACCCATACCCAGGGGCTGCTAGGTTTGAAAGCATTTCCAGCCATCATAGATTATCTAAGAGAAACACTGGGGGAATACAGATGAAGGAACCTTCCCTTTGGGTGCCACTCACTGGGCCACCAGACTCACTGGGTGTGGGCCAGGTGAAGAGGATTAGAAGCTGCCATTATGTCTACTGCAGACAACTGTGCAAGAGACTTGAGCGTGGTTCGAGATTTTAGAGGGCATTTAACCTAACATTTCATTTACCAAAGAGGAAGCCCAAGCCCAGAAGGGCTGAGTGGGACAAAGTCACGGGGCCCTGAAAAGCAGAGCTAGGCCTACAGCCCAGATCTCTGGGCTCCTGGTCCAAAAACTTTGTTCTACCTCCCCACAGCTGCTTCTCAACAGTACTGAGGTTTGGGGATTTTACTCATTCAAATGCAAATGCTTTGTGTGCTTCTTCAATAGCACTGGCTTTGTCTTACTTTACAAGCTGGGTCTGCTGTACTAAGCAAATGAGTGTGGGCTAGAAATGTTAAAATCTTCACCCGCTTTTGAAACGTCATTATTTCTCCTTTGTTTCTCTCTGTGAGGTGGAACACTTGCTTCTGTTTCCTTACAGATTGAGTTAGAGACAGCAGCACCTATAACCCAATCTACTTGTTCTGTTGGGGACACAGTGGTAAGGAGGAGATTAATTAAATCAGTGGCCCTCAGGAAGTCTTCCCCACCCCCACTCCCACCCCTCCCTCGGATGAAGTCCAGCCTGTTTGTTGCTATGAAACAGTGCTGCAGCTGGGCTCTGTGGGGGTCTGGGTGGTCTCACAAAAGCCAGCAATGTCTGCAGCTCTGAGAAGGCTGGAGAAGCTGTAGGTGCCAATAGCACACCCCTGGGACTGAGTTGTGGTCAACATGTGTCTTCACAAAGTCCTCTTTATCCACTCCTCAGTTACACTACATGGCCCAGGAGCTCCTTTAGGGTTAGGGATACGCTGTTCCTGCCCCCTTTGTCATGAGGCATAGACAGACAGAGACAGCGTAGCAGTAATTGCAACATAGTGTGATAAATACTGTGATGGGCTAAGATGAAGTTAAGACCTTGATGCCCCAGAGCAGCATCTATTTGTTTTTCAAGATTAATGAAGCTGTATGTCAAAGGCTGGACAGACATCTTGTGGACATGGCCAGTTTGAATCAGTGATAACTTTGTTATAAAATACAAACTGTGCTTGCCCATGATCATCCACATCGGGGCTGGTGGGGACTGAAGGAACGGGGTGGGGGGGGAGGCAAGTTCCACTGAGGAGTGGGATCCAGAATCTTCTTGGAGAGCTGGGAATAATATTTTTACCTTTATTTGACAGTATGCATAGCTCAAAAGGCCTGAAAAATAATTATCTTAGCACCAGGAAAGCTATTTGCACAATCTGGACGTGAGTATGAATGAGAAGTAGGATTGGGTAAAGGAACCATGCTACCCTCAGCAACCGCATCATCGGACAAGGAGTTTGGCAGTAACAGCAGCAACCCCTTTCTCACTGTGCTCAGGCACCATCCTTGCTCTTAACAAACACTAACCCACTTAATCTCCACAATTGTCCTGTGAGGTAGAAACAGTCACTGTGCCCATTTTAGAACTGTTGATTCAGTGATGACATCAACAACAGGCACTCAGGGTGCTAACCCCAAACAGTCTGACTCCAGAGCCCACGTCCTGGCCATTGCCAGCCACACCAGGCCAATATGTGCAGCAGGTGGGCTGCCTGCCTGGGTTCTGCCAAGCTGGAGCAAGTGAGTGATGGCTTCCTTGGTCAGTGTTGGGCTAGAGGGGGTGAGGGCATACTGCTGGCAACCCAGATGGGCCAAGGTTTGTAATGAGCCCACACGGATGACTGAGCCGACACCTGTGTTGCCCCATTTGGAAAGTCTCTGTTGATACTTTCCTGCAACCACAGCCACTCTCTGGTTCCCTGCCCATGCTGGGAGCAGGCTGTGGCTTTCTCTGGCAATGGAAGAGCTCCTCTGGCTGTGGTACCACTACCTACTTACCCTCATTCTCACTCAACAGTAAGCCACCTGCAGGATCCCAGTGATCGCCATGCACCAACTCAGCACAGACCGCACGAAGGGTCATGAACAGTGAGAGGAGCGTGCCAAGCTGGAGAGGGCGAAACAGAACCGAAGAAGAAGCTGCAGCGACAGGAGAGAGGAGAGGAGGAAGGCACGACTCACAGCCAGTTAGTAAGACACAGTGGTGCTTCCTGTTGAGTGCTGAAGCGCTTCACCTGCTGGGTAAATGGCACTGCCCCGAGCCTACCCGCTGCGCCCCGTCACCCAGCCACCTCTGTCCTCCATCCTGCAGTGGAAGCACTGCCGTCCGCTTGGTTTGGAGTGATCAGGCCCTGTCCAGCTGATTAATCTCTGAGACTCCAGAGAGGACTTTCCAGGGAGCCAAGACCCCGTGTGGGAATCCTGCTCGCACTGGTGTCTTGCAGGATGCAGCCCTGGTGTGGATGCCTGCTTTCAGGCCCTCCAGGGCAGAAACACCGAGCAGAGAGAATGGGCACTCAAACGCCTGTAGCCATCAAGGTGGCCTTGCTTGTAGGACTTTCCTGTTCCCATGAGGAGACAGGAGGAGGCCTGTGCCTCTTCTCCAAAGTGGAATTAGAATGTTCCAGCATTCATCCACTGGGGCCCTGTGTGGCTTCATTCATGAAATTAATAGGTTACAGCCCAAAGAAGCAGTTCTACCACCAAAGTAATTTAAAAATATTCCAGTCAATGGGCATGATGTGATGATTTGATGGACATTCTGTAATGATTACCACAGTCAAATTAATTAACACAGGCATCACCACCCATAGCTGTCGTGCATGTGTGTGTGAGTGTGAGAGTGTATGTGTGTAGTATGAGAATGTGTGTGTGTGAGCAAGTATATGAGAGTATAGGAGTGTGTGTATGTGTGCTGAGTATGTGTGTGTGTTGATTATGTATGTGTGAGTGCTGTGTGTGTGTGTGTTGAGTACGTGTGTGTATGTGTATGTGCTGATTATGTATGTGAGAGTGTTGTGTTGTGTGTGTGTGTTAAGTATGTGTGTGTGGTGAGGACAATTAAAATCTGCATGATCCAATTCCAAACCAGGAACCTCTCCCCTTCAGCCCCTTGACTTCCAAAGCTCATCTTCTGTCACAAACCCCCTCACTCCTTTCTTCTTAAGCCAATTCTTTACTCTGCAGACAAAGGCCTCTCCTTCCTCTCAGGCCTGGTTTCTTCTCATTTTTCCCTGTTTTGATGATTTGTCACCGGAAAAGACACACAGATGCCACAGTGGGGCAGGAGACTGGAAAGAAGAACCATGCACGCCTCGCTCCTGTGTGGTCTCCTGGAAAATGGTGCACCCCGAGTCTGTCCTTACCATGCCGCTCTGTGACTCCATTCAGATCAGGGAAGATTCGAGATGTTAAAAAGAACTTTGAGGGGTTGGCGCTGTGGCACAGTGGGTTAAGCCGCTGCCTGTAGTGCCGGCATCCCATGTGGGTGCTGGTTCAAACCCAGCTCCCAGCTAATGGCCTGGGAAAGCAGCAGAGGGTGGCCTAAGTGTTGGGCCCCTGCACCTGTGAGGGAGAACCAGAAGAAGCTCCTGGCTCCTGGCCCAGCCTGGGCTGTTGCAGCAATTTGGGGAGTGAACCAATGGATGGAAGTCAGTCTCTCTTTCTCTCTCTCTCTTTCTCTCTCCCTCTATCTTTGTCTTTCACAATAAATAAATAAATCTCTTTATTTAAAAAGAAAAAAGAACTCTGAGAACATCAGCTTTTATGCATTGAAGCAGCTGAAGGTGAACTGTGCTCAATTGTGAACACCTAGAAAAGTATGTGACACATGATTGTCAGAGGGACTCGGGTGGGGGGTGGGGGTCACCTTGGTGTGATTACCTCAGCCATTGAAGCAAACCTGCTTCCTGTGTGTAACACAAATTAGCTTTCCTGTGACCTGTGATAAGGAAATGGCCTTTGGGCCTCAGATCCAATACAGGCATTTTTTTGTCTGTGCTGAGCCCAGGGGACATGGAGCTCTTATTGCAGTAAACCTGGACACGGCTCATGTCCACCCCAGGCCCATGTGCACTCCTAGCCCATGCCCTCTGCTTCTTTATTCCATGCTTTTATTATGAAGTATTTAAAATTCAGATGAAAATGTAAGAAAACCTCCCATTATCCTAACTCACTAACAGAACTGCTTTAGCATCTCAGTGTACTGTTTTAGTGTTTGTCCATAACCATGTAAATCACAGCCTTAATATATCATCTCAAATGTTCTCACGTTGTTAGAGTTACAAATTACCATTTTAATAGCTTAATGTGCCACTGAGCTACTATATCCTAATTTCATTAACCTCTCCTTATTGTTAGATATTTTATTTTTTAATTGTTTTGTGGTAACAGGTCATCATACAATTTACTGCCATGGACCAAGCCTTTTTTCCTTTCTACAACTTCCTCAGGGGGAATCCTGGAGGGGTAGGGTACTGTACCAAATTTATGACTACTTCCATGAAGACTTTGCAGGCCGTTACGGCTGTAGCAGTTGTGCTGCTTACTTCACTATACATGTACATTCTATACATACGTGTTATCCAATCTTCTCTGGTGTTTTCAGTTTTACCCTTCTTTTACTTACAAAAATTTCACATTTTTATGTACTTGGATCGGTATTTTTCTCTCCCTTTTTATATCACTGTGATTCTTAGAAAGCTAGCATGTCAAAGTTCTAACAAGTTCCGCCTTTTTGCTAGCACATCTCTGATTTCTCTAACACTTAATTCTTTCATCTATTTGGAGATTTTTGAATATGAGTACACATTTATTTGCTCTTTGTGCCTTCACTCATATTCTTTCTATTTTCATCCGTATCTTTGCTTTAAATTTGATGCTTCACATCAGGTTTTTATTTCATAGAGCAGCAACACTCTTCCTGCGATTTTCCTCCAAATCTTCTCACACCCTGACCAGCTTTGCTTCCAGGCCCAGGCATCCACTCAGCCAGGCCCACGCTGTGATTGCCCCGTGTCTCAAACCCAGAGCCCTGGGCCCGTAGGCTTCCCTTGACCTGCTGCACTCTGATTCTGAGAAATGCTTCTCTCTGCACTGCTTGAACCCACTGCCCTAGTGTCTCATTTCACTCACCAGCCCAGCTGAGCAAAAATGATCTGTCATTTCAGTCATCCCAACACTTTGCCTTCTCTGTTCTCTGAGGTTTCCACCAAAGCTGTGTTACCAGTCTCCAACTATGTCTGGGCCCTCGGTTTCTGCTCCTCGCTGCTTAGCACGGCTCTGTGGATGTGAAGTGACTGCAAGTTGAGGCTGCGACAGTGCCATGCTGAGCATTTAGGATTGGTGGAAGGTGACAGAAAATCAGAGCTGGCAGAGGCAGGTAAAAGCCTCAACCCGTGGAAATAGGGCACTTCCTCAGTCTATAACTGTGTGAGCTAAAAAGTCCCAGAAAAGATTTTTTTTTTAAGATTTATGTATTTATTTGAAAGGCGGAGTTAAAGAGAGGCAGAGGGAGAGAGAGAGAGAATGAATCTTCCATCGGCTGGTTCATTCCCCAGAAGGGCTGCAGGCCCTTCTGTCTTTTCCTGCCTTATTCCCGCCCCCACCTGCGATGTGGCTGACCCCCTCTCCCACCCCTCCCTGCAGGCAGCTGGCCAGGTGGGCAGGTGCCAGCCATAGCTGTAAATAGAGCACTGGGCTTTTGTGCCGGTTTGTGCGTGTGCTGTATTTCTGTGTTTTGATAGAAGTCACACAAAAAAAGAAAGGATAAAAGAAACCCTCCCTGCTACTTCAAATGCTTGCCCCTCCATCTCCCAGGACCCAGGGACATGCCCGCCCACTGGGTGCCGTGTCTCTGCGTCCCTAAAGGTGTTGGTTCCTGTCCCCTCCCCAAGTGATGAAATGACATAGATGCCCCACACCACCCTGAGGTCAGACCACCGAGGCTTCTACCTGGTGAGCCCCAGCAGGGCGGCAGGGAGAATGAGCGTGCACCTGCACGCCTGTTAGCCCACGCCGGTGACACCGGGCCCTGGTTTTCCATTGCTGATGTCAGCGCCTCTGCTGCTACATCTTAGCCAGAACTTGAAGCCCTTTGTCCCATGCTGGGATGAAGGAGAGGAGGAGGAGGCAGTAGCTGAGTAGCTTCCCCCAGGGGAGCCATAGAGGGGGTGATGTGGCCCCTGCCCCCCCCAGTGGGAGCCTGTGGCCGCAGTATCCGTGGCCAGGTGGCCCCTGGGCCCTGACTCCTCAGAGCCTGCCTCCCACTTCTTACCAAAGAAGGAAGGAGCAGCGCTTGGCTGAGTCAGTGTGCTGCCCTCCAGCCTCCACCCCAGAGGGAGCAATGGGGAGTGCTAGGGGCGGGGGCAGCCTGCCCAGCACGACCAGGCCCCCTGCCCCGGGGCTCCGGGCTCCAGGCCTGCTCTCCCTCCCCTGGAGGAGCGCCCCACCCGCCTCTGGTCAGAGCTGAAGCCATATGGGACTCTTGGCCCCAGGAATTCAAAACTCCTTTTCTCACTTCCTTTCCTGCCTTGTGAGGGGGCGGGGCTGCTCTGGGCTTCAGCCTCTGGCACTCTGCCCCCAGGGCCAAAGGCCATTCTAAACAGAGTATCTTCTGCCAGGGCCCCGCCCCCGCCCCCCTGGCCTGCAGGGCCTGGTTTCGCATTGGCAGCTGTAATACAAAGGGAATTCGCCCCCACTTCTCCCAGTCTGGTGCTGTCCACTCAGTCCACCGTCGGCCCGGTCAAGCGCCGCTCTGCTTCCTGTGGGGCTGGCTGCAGGATCCTGACCCCCGCCCCCACCATCTCCCAGGGGCTGAGGCTGGGGCCTCTATGTTGGGGAGCACCTGCCAGGCGCTGTGCCCGCCCTGCCTCCACCTGGGCTTTGCCAGGGAGACCCCACTCCTGTCCCAAGACTGCCCTAAGTGTCTAACTCTGAGTGTGTCCTGCCCCGAGGGGAGAGAGTGCAGGCTGCAAAGGGCTCCACGCCCTCCCTGTTCCCCTCCTCTATCCCTCCCCCACCTCTAGCTTCCCAAGGTGAACTCTACAGGCCAGCCTACTTCCCTCCATCCATGGCCATACCCCCAGCCATTTTGTACCTATATATAAATATAAATATATAAACACACACAAAAAAGGACTTATGTATTTATTTGAAAGGCGAAGTTAAAGAGAGGCAGAGGGAGAGAGAGAGAGAGAGAGAGAGAATGAATCTTCCATCTTCTGGTTCATTCCCCAAATGGCCGCAACGGCCAGAGCTAGGCTGATCTGAAGCCAGGAGCCAGGAGCCAGGAGCTTATTCTGGGTCTCCCATGTGGGTGCAGGGGCCCAAGGACTTAGGCCACCTTCTACTGCTTTCCCAGGCCATAGCAGAGAACTGGATTAGAAGTGGAGCATCTGGTTCTCTAGCCGGGTCTTTACCTGCTATACCACAGTGTTAGCCCTCCAAAACAGTTTTAAAAGATGTTTTAGTTACCAACTAGGAGACCAAAGAAGTACACCAGGACTGTGACATGTAAGAGAAAATCTGCTTTTTTGACAATACAATTAATTAAAATAGGAAAAAACAGAGGGACAAAATATATGGGGATAGGCAGAGATTTGAAGGCTCCTGTCTCAAAACACCTGATCTGCTGGATTGCTTGTACATTGTGTTTTCCAACCCGACAATGACCTCAGCTTGCAGAGGAGGCCCTGAGTTTAGAAAAAGTCAGCAAGTTGATTGCAGAAACTGTGACTGGAGGAAGCAGGGTTCCTGCATGAACCTCTGTGGCCTGAACCTCTGTTCTCTGCTCCCACATGCCTCCGTCACGCTCATGGGAGCAGGAAGAAGAAAATGAATGGAAGAATACTGTAGCGGTGGAAACTCGTGTCTTGTTGGAGAGATGAGATGCTGCTGCTTCCTCCTGCAGGATCTCCAAATTCATAAAATGGCCCGCCGTGCACAACACACAGCTCCACAAACTCAGTGCACCCCAGATGTTCCTCGTAGTCCCGGCCTTCTGGCCTCAGTGACTGTTCCCCACCCCATCTAGGGGTTCAAGCCAGAAACGAGGAGTCCTTCTTGAGGTCAGCTGCTCCCCAGGGCTCCTCTGTGCTTGCCACCATCCTGGGGGCATGGACTCTTCTGCACCGCTGGCTCCAGCTTGCCTCATTGCCTGACAATCCTCCTTTCCAAAGGTGATTTTGTCTGTTCAAAACAGCAGAATGGCTTTCTGTTTGGGGGAGGGGGCCACAAAGTTCAAAATCCTTTCCCTTGGCTTGCATAGCTTAGCATGGCCTGGCCCCTAGCAGCGCTGCTCCCTCCTCTCACCCGGGGCCCTGGCCCTTGCTGAGTTCCCACAGACTTCCTTTTACTAAGACCCCACATCTGCCGCCTTCCTCCCACCTCAGACTCAGGGCATCTGGCCGGTTAATGACCCTTGCCTCCATTCTTACAGGTTTGTGACCTGCTTTCTGGCGTGTTTACTATTTTACTGCTTGTTGTCTGTCTCTCTGCACAAGAAGGTAAATTCCACAAAGACGGATGGTATTGTTCATTATTTCACTGACACCAGAGCAGTGCCTGGTTCTTACCAGTTACTTAACTGGCAGCTGCTGTCTCATTCACTCTGACTTCTGGCATGGAGGTGCATAAAGAATATGCTCACTGTGGCCGGTGCTGTGGCACAGTGAGTTAAAGCCCTGGCCTGAAGCACCAGCATCCCATACGGGTGCCGATTCTAGTCCTAGCTGCTCCTCTTCCAATCCAGCTCTCTGCTATGGCCTGGGATAGCAGTAGAAGATGGCCCAAGTCCTTGGACCCCTGCACCCACCTGGGAGACCAGGAAGAAGCTCCTGGCTCCTGGCTCCTGGCTTCAGAACGGTGCAGCTCCGGCTGTTGCGGCCATCTGGGGAGTAAACCAGCGGACAGAAGACCTCTCTCTCTGTCTTTATCTCTCTGTAACTCTGTCTTTCAAATACATAAAATAAATCTTTAAAAAAAAGAATATGCTCAGCAAATTCTTGGATAGCCTGTTCCCCTACCTACAAGAGAATACTGCATATGTTGGGCAACAGAATCAAGGTAGAAACTGTTAGGCTGGTGTAGTGAGGCAATAAATGAGTGGCACAGTTTAACAAGGACTATGTAAAAGGCCTGGCTTTAAGTTCAAAATGTACTAAGGAAACAAATGATTAGATGAAATTGCATGGTAGAAGGGATTATGAAAAGTATGCTTGGTTTTCTTTGGGGATTGTTTTATTAGCTAATATTTCTATTAGCACTTTGCATCAGAATGACACTTCTGTTGCAATCATTGAAGCAATACGCATGCATTCTTACTGACATCTGTAGTTAACTCTCTGTGGTGTCACACACCCATCACAGCTTCATGCAGAGTGGTTTCCTGCCCCAGCTCACAAGTTCTGAGGGCCCCTGGTTTTTTTCCTATATATGTAGAGTTTTCTCCCAGAATGCCATACGTTTGGAATCACAGAGTAAGGAGTCTCAGCAGACTGCCTTCTTGTGCTTGGCAATGTGCACTTGAGGCTCCTGCATGTCTTTTTGTGGCTTGGTAGCTCTTTTTTGTTTATTGTGGAATAATATTTATTGTCTAGATGTACTACAGTTCATTTACCCATTCACACATTAAAGGGTGCTTTGGTTGCTTCTAATTTTTAACAATTATTAACTACGTTTTTAGTAGAAAAGACATGACATTAACCAGTGCTAACATCTGCTGGTCTGCCCTGTAGATACCAGCCCACCACAGGCTACAGCGGTAGAGACGTCTTCACACAGCAGTCCTGCCCTTGTGCGCACCTCAGACCACTCGTGAATGTTCTCATGGGTACATGTCAAGGAATATTACGTGATGTTCCAAGCCTGAAATTTTCTGACAAACTGGCACATTCCATGGGAAAAAAACAACTAAGACAAGTGAAGAACTCCAAGTCCTCTGCTTAAAGAAGTACTAGAGATGCTAAGGACATTTTGAATGAAGAAGAAAGCACTCAGAGACCCTGGCAACCATCCTGAACATCGTAAAAGGCATCTACGGCGAGGCCGGCATTGCTTCCTGGGACCGTGAGGGACAGAGGTGGGAGCAATGGGTCAACACAGCGTGGGCAGGTCCCAGGTTGTGAGAGTGACGACGATTCCCATCTGCTTGTTGGAGACCGTTCCCTATGTCTGCCAAAGAGCAGGGAACAGTCAACATTTGACAACCAAGTTCCAAAATATTGCAGCCATTCTGTGTCCTCCCACGTGTACACTTGAGCATGATTCAAAAAACTTGTCAATGTAAAAACTTCTGAGTAGGATTTCTTAAGATGATCCTGAAATTGTATCCAGTACCTCTTATAACAAAATTCCACATCCCAAATACCTGGAGATGCCCGTGAATGTTACTGACGCTGGTTTTTGTAAAGTGAATTTTTAAAGCCCTTAAGCAAGAACCTCCCCAGTAGCATGGGGTCTGCATTCCTCTGGCATTCGCGAGTTTGTTGCAGCGCTGTTCCCTCTCAGCTCAGGTTCAGAATCGTTTCTGCGGTTGGCATCTGAAGCCATAGCAGTAGGGACCCTCGCAGTGGGTTTTTCAGTGACAGGGGGGCCCATGCATTTCTCTTTGCCCTGGGGAGGCGAAGGCACCTGTGTCACACGTGCTGTCACACATAGCAGCCCCCTCACACCTGCATTAGTCACCTCTTCGATTGACTGCTTGTGCCAAGCTGACTCCCACGGCCGGAGGTTCCAGATCCTGAGAAACAGCCCTTGCTGTTTTCTGCGTCAGTTACTCGGGGCCTCCACCATGTGCCTGCGTCTCCCTTCACTTTCTGAGACTCGGCTTCTCGGCATTTTCCTTGATAATCTCTAAATCATCTTAGCTCATCACTTCCCCCACTTCTCTATTGTGGCCACAGAAGCAGGCGTCCAGACATGACAGATTGCAGTCCCACGGATGGACATTGGCATTCTTTGCCTTGAGACGCCTGGTGCAAACTCACAGTGGCCGAAGCCTGGCATGAAGGAAGCGGTTTTCCATGTCTGAGAACAGTGCCCCGGACCTGCCTCTATGAACTCAGCCTGGGCTCCTCACATGACAGTCATAAAGGCGATTTTGACTCAAAGCTATATTTCTCTTGGCTTCCAGGGAGAACTCTATAAACTTTCATTTGGCTATGCAGGTCAGGAAAGTAAATGTCACTGCAGGCCCTCATTTAGGATCAGACTTCTATTGGACACCTTTTCTGTCACAGCGAGGTATGTAGAAGTAATGAGCCATGTTCTAATGCAATCAGTTTAATTAGTTTCTTCATGCTAATAAAATATCAAGCATTGGCAGAGCAACCAACTCCTCACCGTGTCCAGTCCACGTGAATGCATCACTGTCACCCATCCAGCTAGTGTGAAAACATTATTTCATCATTTCCTGGTCCCAAATCCTTTATTTGTTCCGTGCATCATGCCAAAATAATTGAGAAAGAGAAAAGGCAGTCTACAAGCACAAAGATGACCTTGTGTAACATGGGATTAATGGCCATTTTAATCTCATACCATTGCTGTATTTTCTTCCCTGGGTAGTAACTTGAGGAGTCTGAGGAAACTTTATTATGTAAAGACCTTGAGGAGACAGAATTCCAGAATTTATCCCGAATATCAGAGGTCAAATCAGAAATCATGGTGCTTTATGTGTCAGAGGTGGGTGAGAGGAGAGCCTTTGGCTCAGTCTACCTGATTCACGTGGTTCCAGACAGGGTACTGAATGTTGCAACAAGAGACGAGGAAACAGCAGGTGCTCTGACTGGCTTGGGAGTCCAGCACAGAGAGCCCCATCCCAACATGGGCAGCTGCCACCAGGCCTAGGAGCAGACAAGAGGGGCCATTCCTTGGCTGTGGGGCTACGGTTGGTGTCGTGGGAAGGCCACTTGGAAGTACTCCTTGGTTTAGTGAGCTACACACTTGGGAGGAGGAGGCTCTGTCAGCACCGTCAGACACAGAGGCTTAAAAGGTTAGGGAGCAATCAACTAGGGTATGGAGTTTGTGACAAACATCCCTAAAGCACTGGCTGTAGGGTCAAGTACCTCTTTAGATTGGTCCTCTCTCCTAGCTGTGCAGAGACAGTACCACTTGTAAACAGCTCTGGGTTTCACGGATGTAGAGGAGACCATGCCAGCAGCCCCAGGTTTGTATTGGAAGCCACTGCTGGGCAGTGTCCCTCCTTTCCAAGAACCAAGCCAGGTACTCAGTAGATGAAGATAGCTACTGTCTGAGCCCTGCTCACAAAGTGCAGAGGTGCCTGTTCCCACAGACAGCTGCTTTAATAAGAATCCAACCAAAAGAGGATTAAGATCATCTGAATACTAGAGGAACCTGAAGAGATGAATGAGTTTGGCCTCAATTCCTCTGTAGGGGGATGCTGTTTTCAGCCATCCCAGATGGATGTGTGTTGGTTCCATTCCAACATACTCTAAGCCAGGAAGACCATGCTCTAATATTTTTCTCAAAGTACTTTTATTGAATGAGGTATTTTCTCTTGTAGTTGAAGTCACTTGTTTTCCTCAATTCCCTGTACACACTAAGAAATATTCATCAGGACTTCCTTGAAAAAAATTGGTTATTTGTCCATTTGTCAATGGATTCTGATGTATGCTTGTGGATCTGGATCAAGACTAGAATAAAGCAATAATTTCATCAACATTCTTTATATTTTTAAATCTTATATATCCTAATTTTTATTTGAAAGGAAGAGGGGAGAAGGGAGGGAGGAAGAAAGTGAGGGAGAGAGGAAGGGCAGGAGGGAGAGAGAGAGAGAGAGAGAGAGAGAGAGAGAGATCTTCGCCATTGATTCACTGCCTAAATATCCTCAACAGCCAAGGATGCCCAGAACTCTGCCTGTGGATGCAGTGACTCAAGCACTTGAGCTATCCTCTGCTGCCTCAAAGGTGCACAGTAGCAGGAAGCTGGAATGGCAGCAGGAGAGTCGGAGCTGACCCAGGCGCTTGGAAATGGGCTATGGGCATCCCTAGCAGCACCTTGGCTGCTGCACCAAATGCCCACCTCCGCCAGCACTCTAAAATGAGTAAATCATGTTCTCCAGCAAAGGTGCACACAGCAGATCAGAATGTGCTTCTTTAGCAATGTCTATCATGCTGTCTCCACCTTGCATTGATGTTGAGATTTTGACTGGGAATTGTGTTTCCTTGTGCATGCCTTTTGAAAATGACGCAGTGCATTTTCTAGAACCTGTATTTTAATTTCTGCCATTCAGCACAGCATTGCTCTGTGTCTGTTTAAAGCAGTCACAAGCCTAATTCTTTATGCTTTTTAAAATGCAGTTTAATTCAGTAATTAATCCACAAATGTTTACAGAGATTCTTCCTATGCATGTCATTATGTTCTTGGAATCACAAAATATTTAAAACCTTTAAGTATACCATGACAATATACTGTTTGGGTCCATGTTTGGGTCATCTGGGGTGTTATGTGATGAAACAACTCCCTGAGTGACTTCTGTGTGGCCAGCCCTTCGATAGAAGAATGGTTATTCCATGGGGTAGCATGAAAGTCACCACGGCACTGGAAAAGCAGCAGAAAACTCAGTCTCTCTTCAGTGTTGGATGACGTAGCTGTAGTGCTAGCCCTTCAAGCCCCAGCTCACTGCTGGGCAGGAACAGGGCATGCTGGGAAGCCGGCAGGATGCTTGTGTGTGCAGTGAAGGGCCCTTGGCCTTCTGGGGAGGCAGAGCTGGCCCTCAGGGACTCTGTGTTAGAGAAAGACAAGGGTGGCTGCCAGTGGCCACATTCTCCATCATCTCCTAAGCAGCACTTGCTAACCTTCAGAAACACTGGACGGAAGACAAGAAACACACATTTCCAGAGACTCCAAATTGTTATTCTGCCCTACATTAGCTTAAGTCTTTTTCGTTGTCAGTGGCATCTGGATGAGGGGCCCTGCTGTCCAGGAAAGGCAGAACCAAGGAGCTGCTGTGTCCCCTGCAGAGCCCTCTCTCAACGAGTCTTTGCTGGGCCAGCGTACTCTGCTATCACCTTGTACTTCGCCGCTGGAGAAAGTCCTGGTCTAAGGTGACAGAGGTGAAAGTGAGTTTTCCCACAGAGCAGCACTGTACTAGGAGATACACTCGGCCCAGGGCATCATACAAAACATTTTAGGGACATTTGTTACTCTGAATTCAGTCTAGGCTCTCAGGTGTATCTCAAATACTCTTCAAGAACAAACTTGAGTTATTGAGGAAACATGCCAGAATCCTACTCTGGAAACGTTTTGTTTTTATAGAAATAGACAAGCTGGAGTAGCATTCCAGAGACTCTCTTCTTTCATATTTCCTTCATTGATTATTATTTAACAAGGAGGAAGTGGAGGTGGGGGAGGGGAAGAAAAAGGTTCAATTCTGCCTCCATACTCAGTAGAGGCACATGCCCAGCTTGCGTTTCCACCTGGTATCCCGAAGTATGCGCACAGTCACACAGGAGCGCACATCCCCTCACTGCTAACTTGCTAGCCTCAGTCAGGGCACTGAACCACCCCCAGTCCCATACTGGAACATAAGGAAAGGTGTAGTCATTTCCTCCAGAACCATCAGACTGCTCCCTCAAAACCTGTCCCCGAAGAGCTTCCAGGCCTAGCACAGTGCTTGGCACAAGGCTGGTGTTTAATGTTTGCAACAGAAACGAGTGAACAAGCTGTTGACCTGATCGCTCACCTCATCTAGGTCTATATGTCCCTAGCATGGCTGCCCAGGACAAGCACCAGGCACCTGAAAGAAGAAATGTCTAGCCTTAGGTGGGATGGGCATCATGGTACCAAAGCAGGACACTTTTCTGCACCTGATCCAAGTAGACACCAACACCAAGACACAAGAGTCTACTCGGTCAAAACTGCCAAAGACTGCCAGAGGGGCAAGGAAAGGAAGTATTCATAGCACACAGCATTAAGGGTGCAGAGAGGTTAGTGTTCTAGGATTTGGAATTTTTATCTAAGGTCCTATTGGTTGCTAACAGGTGAAGGCTACTACGTAGTGTCCTTTTCTCATTCAGAGTCAGGAACATATGAGAGGGCTTTTGGAAACCCACCATCTAGGCAGACCACTGAGGCCCTTGGACACCATAGTTCAATGCCACTTTACCTTCTAATGATTCAGCATTGCTCTCTTGAAGATCCCAAACCACTTAAAATGTATTGATTGTATGGCTAGTGCTGTGGTACAACAGGTAAAAGCCGCCGCCTGTAGTGCTGGCATCCCATATGGATGCTGGTTTGAGTCCTGGCTGCTCCACTTCCAATCCAGCTCTCTGCTATGGCCTGGGAAAGCAGTAGAAGATGGCCCAAGTCCTTGGGCCCCTGCACCCATGTGCGAGACTCGAAGGAGTCTCCTGGCTCCTGGCTTCAGATCAGCAGAGCTCTAGCTGTTGCAGCCATCTGGGAAGTGAACAAGCAGGTGGAAGACCTCTCTCTCTCTCTCTCTCTCTCTCTCTCTCTCTCTGTAATTCTGCCCTTCAAATAAATAAAAAATTTTTAAAAAGGTAGTGATTGTAGCAGTGAGTATACCAATAGAAAAAAAATGAATGGCTGATTTCTACATCAAGTCCCGTATATCCTGTGATGTGGTAACTAAACTATTGTTACGAAGAAAGAACACTTCTGTCTCCCACTGGCTTTCCCACTGAACAGTAATCACTAACTTTAGACACACTGGCAAATACATTTTGAAAGCATCTTCCGGCCCCCACTCCCTCGCCCTCTCTCGCGGGTCGGGGTTACCTGGCAGCGACTGCGGCAAAGCGAGAGCTGCCGCCAGCACAGCCGGGGACCTGAGTGGACACTGGGGGCTGTCTGCGAGCCCCGCACTCCCTCGATGAGTGGAGAAGTCCCGTTGTATCGGAGTAAGATGGACGGTAGCTTTGATTGTGATTGTGGTGAGCTGGAGCCACCTGATCACTAACAAAAGACAAAAGGCTGTTAACCTGGCCGGCGCCGTGGCTCAACAGGCTAATCCTCCGCCTTGCGGCGCCGGCACACCGGGTTCTAGTCCCGGTCGGGGCACCGATCCTGTCCCGGTTGCCCCTCTTCCAGGCCAGCTCTCTGCTGTGGCCAGGGAATGTAGTGGAGGATGGCCCAAGTCCTTGGGCCCTGCACCCCATGGGAGACCAGGAGAAGCACCTGGCTCCTGCCATCGGATCAGCGCGGTGCGCCGGCCGCAGCGCGCTACCGCGGTGGCCATTGGAGGGTGAACCAACGGCAAAAGGAAGACCTTTCTCTCTGTCTCTCTCTCACTGTCCACTCTGCCTGTCCAAAAAAAAAAAAAAAAAAAAAAAAGGCTGTTAACCAACAGCCACCAGGGCTTCCTGTTGAAATATATAGCAACAAAAGAAGAAAAGAAGCAAAACGGAAATAGTGCTTACCAGCACCTTAGAATGATGCTGCTCAGGACCAGTCCAACACTGAATGTATCTGCACTGTGAGGAGAATGTTCATAGAAGCCTGTTGTGTGCATATTTATTCACATTTTTGTTAAATGTTAAATCGTTTAGCACAGTAAATCTGAGTGCATAGTATGCCATTTCATTCCTTTGAGTTTCTTGGGTGTTTTCTTTAGATGTCTGCAGAGTTGCTGCCCCTTTCTTGAACTATGAGTACTGCAATCTTTTTAATTCTCAGTATGAGTAGAGCTTTTTGAGCTTTAAATCTAAGGGGAACTCAATAGGCCCGGTTACCATATGCAATGAACATCAAGAAACCATCTTGCTATGGAAGCATAATTATTTTTCTTCTCCCTTTTTGAAATATCTTTCCTTTTGATGCCAGTTTTCTTCCTTGTTTATACAAGTTCAACAATTTGAAAGGAAAAGGCAATAGTAAGGGTTTCAAAATGGCAGAGAAATTTGAAAGTCTCATGAACATTCATGGTTTTGACCTGGGCCTTAGGTATATGGACTTAAAACCATTGGGTTGTGGAGGCAACGGCTTGGTTTTTTCTGCTGTAGACAATGACTGTGACAAGAGAGTAGCCATCAAGAAAATTGTCCTTACGGATCCCCAGAGTGTTAAACATGCTCTACGTGAAATCAAAATTATTAGAAGACTTGACCATGATAACATTGTGAAAGTGTTTGAAATCCTTGGTCCCAGTGGAAGCCAGTTAACAGACGATGTGGGCTCTCTTACGGAACTGAACAGTGTTTACATTGTTCAGGAGTACATGGAGACAGACTTGGCCAATGTGCTGGAGCAGGGCCCTTTACTGGAAGAGCATGCCAGGCTTTTCATGTATCAGCTGCTACATGGGCTCGAGTATATTCATTCTGCAAATGTGCTGCACAGAGATCTCAAACCAGCTAATCTTTTCATTAATACTGAAGACTTGGTGCTGAAGACAGGTGACTTTGGTCTTGCACGGATCATGGATCCTCATTATTCCCATAAGGGTCATCTTTCTGAAGGATTGGCTACTAAACAGTACAGATCTCCACATCTTTTACTTTCTCCTAATAATTATACTAAAGCCATTGACATGTGGACTGCAGGCTGCATCTTTGTGAAATGATGATTGGGAAAACCCTCTTTGCAGGTGCACGTGAACTTGAACAGATGCAACTGATTTTGGAATCTATTCCTGTTGTACGTGAGGAAGATCGTCAGGAGCTTCTCAGCGTAATTCCAGTTTACATTAGAAATGACATGACTGAGCCACACAAACCTTTAACTCCGCTGCTTCCGGGAATTAGTCGAGAAGCACTGGATTTCCTGGAACAAATTCTGACGTTTAGCCCCATGGACCGGCTGACTGCAGAAGAAGCGCTCTCCCATCCTTACATCGTTTCCAATGGATGAGCCAATTTCAAGTCATCCTTTTCATATTGAAGACGAAGTTGATGACATTTTACTTATGGATGAGACTCATAGTCACATTTATAACTGGGAAAGGTACCATGATTGTCAGTTTTCGGAGCATGATTGGCCTATACATAACAACTTTGATATTGATGGAGTTCAGCTTGACCCGAGAGCTCTGTCTGATGTCACGGACAAAGAAGAAGTACAAGTTGACCCACGAAAATATTTGGATGGAGATCGGGAAAAGTATCTGGAGGATCCAGCTTTCGATACCAATTACTCTACTGAGCCTTATTGGCAGTACCCAGATCATCAAGAAAACAAATATTGTGATCCAGAGTGTAGCCACACTTGTAACTACAAAACGAGGTCATCATCATATTTAGATAACTTAGTTTGGAGGGAGAGTGAAGTTAATCATTACTATGAACCCAAACTTATTATAGATCTTTCCAATTGGAAAGAGCAGAGCAAAGAAAAATCTGACAAGAAAGGCAAGTCAAAATGTGAGAGGAATGGATTAGTGAAAGCCCAGATAGCTCTACAGGAAGCGCCACAGGAACTGGCTGAAAAGGAAAGGGAAAAGAATCAGGGATTTGATTTTGACTCCTTCATTGCAGGAACTATTCAGCTTAGTTCACAACACGAGCCTACTGCTGTTGTAGATAAATTAAACGACTTGAATAGCTCAGTGTCCCAACTAGAATTGAAAAGTTTGATCTCAAAGTCAGAAAGCCGAGAAAAACAGGAAAAGGGAATGGCAAATTTGGCTCAGCTCGAAGCCTTGTACCAGTCTTCGTGGGACAGCCAGTTTGTGAGTGGCCGGGAGGACTGTTTTCTCATCAATCAGTTTTGTTGTGAGGTGAGGAAGGATGAACAAGTTGAGAAGGAGAACACTTACACCAGTTACTTGGATAAGTTCTTTAGCAGGAAGGAAGATACTGAAATGCTAGAAACTGAGCCAACAGAGGAGGGGAAGCTTGGGGAGAGAGCAAGTGAGGAAGGATTTCTGAGCAACAGTGGTGAGCTCCTGTTTAACAAACAGCTTGAATCCATAGGCATCCCACAGTTCCACAGCCCGGTTGGGTCACCACTAAAGTCCATAGAGGCCACATTGACCCCTTCTGCCATGAAATCTTCCCCTCAGATTCCTCATAAAACCTACAGCAGCATTCTGAAACATCTCAACTAAAACACTCAGCAGACATAGCTCTGTATTCTTCATGAAATGTGTTTTGTCTTTTTTTATTACTAGTGTTTAAGTCATTTTTTTTACTTGAATCAGATGGTGTCATTTAGTAAGGATTTTTATTAGTTCTTGTTTTTTTGTTTTTGTTTTTTTTTTGTTTTTTTTTTTTTGTTTTTTTTTTTTTTTGACAGGCAGAGTAGATAGTGAGAGAGAGAGACAGAGAGAAAGGTCTTCCTTTTGCAGTTGGTTCACCCTCCAATGGCTGCTGCGGCCGGCACATCACACTGATCCAAAGCCAGGAGCCAGGTGCTTCTCCTGGTCTCCCATGCGGGTGCAGGGCCCAAACACTTGGGCCATCCTCCACTGCACTCCCGGGCCATAGCAGAGAGCTGGCCTGGAAGAGGGGCAACCGGGATAGAATCCGGCACCCCAACCGGGACTAGAACCTGGTGTGCCGGTGCCGCAAGGCGGAGGATTAGCCTGTTAAGCCACGGCGTCGGCCAAGTTCTTGGTTTTTAAAACCCAGACTTTTTTTCTACATGTGAGATAGCTTTCATTTTAACTGGCATGTCATTTGCACACAAAATAAAGAATAGAGCAAAATAATGCAATACAGGAGGAGACAAAAGAAATGCACTAAGACAAGTAAAAAACATTCTCATAGAACAATGATCTGTTTTACAGGAAACAAATCTTGCCTTGAAATTTACACAGTGAGACTGTACATAATTGCATGAAAATATCTATTTTTTTCCTCAAACATTTTTCATTCATGAGTATTTTCAAGTTTTTCATACTGTACACATTTCTTAAACACATGATACCAGCAGCAACTGAAAACGAATGCTGAATTTGGTACACATGTGTTATCTACCACAAGGTAACAAGAGTATGTGGTGAGTATACAGCCCTCCCCTAGCGCTTCACAGTCTGCACTTCTTTTAGCCAGCGTTGGTGTAGTCAGCTCTTCCTAGTGAGACTCATTCACCGTTCCGTAATGTTCTGGGATTCATTCAAGTGTTAATACATCACATCTTATTAATTTTAGCAAATCATATTTCTGTATTTAATTATAAAAGTTAACTTAGTTTTAAAAAATTTATTTGCAAGTACACTTTTTCCATTTGGCACTATGGTTTGTTGCCTACCTAGGTGAATACATGTCAGCTCGGCCTAAGGCTGTCCACGTACTTAATTTACTTAACTGTTCGTTTTAATTAAAGTGCTCACTGTGTGTAGGAATTTGTATTTTGGAGGTGCTTGATCTATCTACAAAGAAAAATTAGGAATTACTTTATTACAAAATGCTCCTAGAAGTCTTAAAAAAAAAAAGAAAGAAAGAAAGCATCTTCCTTCCATTGAGCTCCTGAATTACAGAAGCATGGGAGGGATTTTCAGGAGCTGAACTTTTCCAGGTCTGTGCCTTTTTCTCCAATCAAGGGCAAAGGTCATGTCTTAGGGCAGAGGTCTGGAAAGTTGTTAATTTATAACTAGGAATCTTTAATCTCTGGAACCTGGAATATGAGAGCACTTCTAGCAGTTTATGAGAAAATAGAATTAAAAGACAAGTTTGTATAGGTACAAAGGATTTTTGAAATCCATGAAGATTTTTCATAGCATGCATTTTTCATGAACTTTCTGAAGACCCATTGTATGAATGGATTTCAGAACTGCTTTGCATCAAAACAAATTATCTTTTAACTTCGTTTTCCATGAGCTTTATGCCATTCCTCAGTCACCCTTACCTCTGAACTGGCCTTACTCCCTTCTCCGGGCACTGCGGTTCTGCCTTTAGTCATCCTTCAATTCAAGAACCAAAACGCAAGAGGAATCATTAACCTCAAAGCAATGTTTTGAATTTTTCTCATAGGAGAAGTTAAGCTGAGCAGATTGTTAGATGTTGTGAAACTGTAGCTCACAAAACATGAACTGGCTTGAATTAAACTATGATAACAGAGAGTAAGTTGCTAGAAGACTTGTGCTCTTGATTTGGTTTTGTCTGGTTGAACACATCAACTACCTCTTCAGGAACTTTTGTGGTGAGCAGGATAGACAGAAATTGTTGCTCATGTGTCAAGCATTTCAGCATTTGGGCGGTAACTCTATATGGAAAAAATAATCAAAAAGGAAAGTGCTGAAATAAGTATTAGCAAGTTCTTAGCTATGAATCAACTATGAAAAATTCATGTAAGTTGGAGACATGGAAGTCAAATGAGAAGGAAGAAAGGAAGTATTTCCAATAAGCTTGGCCAATTCAAAAATACACCAACCAACTTGGAGGCAAGTGTCCTTTAACTCTAATCTTTAACATAGTATTTGGGCTTGGCCAGGCCTTACTTCCTTTTCCACCTACAACCCCATCTTGGTGTCTTTACTCAGCACTAGCCCAGTAGAGCCCAGCTCAGCTATGCCTTCTCTACTCCAAGTGGACTTGCTGATTCCTGGCATGGGAAAACATAACCCCACAGCATGGCAGGACTGTGGCACTAAACCTGTGTTCTCAATATTCAGCTGGCCTTAATTCACAAATTGTCTTTGGTCAGGATTTTCTTTTTGAACTGTATTTTTAACTGGCAGGTAAAACTTGTGTATATTTAGTGATTCTTGCACCCAGCCATGCACCTCAGCAGTTTTAGCAGTATACTTTGTCTACTTCAAGACGCTGAGAACAGCAGGCATGATTACCTCCAAATACCTGCCCCTAAATTTAGGTGAACCTGTGGCATGCATATTTTCTTTATGATTAGACAATACAATCCCTCTGATAAAGCCCATATCCTAGCTTTTTCCTCCCCATATCATCTGACACCTGACTCTACAATCAACTCCTTTCTCTCCTGCTTGACCATGCATCAGGCTCTGCCCAACCCTTGCTGGGGTGGAATGAGAAGGCCATGCCAAGATGGCCACTGGCAAGTGAGCGTCAGTTACTCAGGAATGGCTTTGAAACCCACCTGGCAAAGGAGCCTGCCTGGCAACAGGCTGTGATTGGATGGCTTCGGAGCCTGCCTGGCAACAGGCTGTGATTGGATGGCTTCGGAGCCTGCCTGGCAACAGGCTGTGATTGGTTAGGGCATAGACCGCCCCTTGACCGGATTGGCTGTCTTGGCTATATAAACTGTTGTACCAACTGAAATAAACGAGTCTGTGGGCTGCTCGCCTCTGGCCTGCTTTCACCGGACTCCCGGGGTCTGTGTGGTGACTCCGCACCTCTTGCCCCCACCACTCTCCTCTTTTCAGAACGAATCCACAGCAACATCTTGCGGGCCTAGCTTCCTCATGGGCTCCTCTTTTTCTGTTGTTCTTCAGACCTAAATTCTTGGATTCCCCATTCATCTCCTGTACCAGTTGCATTTCTGATAGCTGGACTGACTATTCTACAGTTTGGTAAATTGGCCTTCCAGGATGTAAATACAGCATGAATTAGGTTAATTGCCTTACACTTCATCATCACACACCCACTGTCAGCACTATGCTTGCTACCCTGTACTGCAGCCTCTTGTTGAAGTGTCTCCCTGGCCCACCTCTAAGGCCCTGGAGAGTGAGACTCTGGCATCTGGCAGAGTGGTTGCCACAAAAAAAGATGCTTGATGCCTTTTGTTGAATTAATAAAATTAATTAACCCTTTATCTGCCACCTCAGAGGACTCTTTCTGTATTATGACAGGAATTACAGCTTTTGAGCTTTTAGCCTGGATGTTTGGCAGACAAGGGATGCAGAAGTATGTTTTCCCAAGAATCAGAACTAATAAGAGCCTTCGTTCGTCTCCTGGCATTGCCCTGGTCAGTAAGTCCGAGCCCCTTTCCCCTGGCCGAGTGTCAGATGCATCTCCCTCCTCTGGGAACTGTTCCACACTGCCCTGGGTGTGCAGCCCCAGACCCTGCTTTGATGTGTGGACTCTGAGTGTCTTAGTCACTCCCTTGCACTGTTGACTGACACTTTCTTCTTCTAAGTACTGGCTTTTTGATGCCTGGGTCTATTGGACCAGGACAATTTGTGAGATAAGTAGCAAAAATGTTTTACATGCTGCTGTGCCTGAACTTCTGTGTTAAGTCTTGCTTTGCACTCATAAACTTGGATGTCACCTTAGTCCCTTGTGGTGAGACAGGGGAGCCGTTCCGGCCTTTCCCTGACTCACACTTCTGCAGGGAAGCTGCAGCTGGGCTGGACCTGGCCTGACCTCCAGAATGCGTGGCCAGTGCCCCGCTGCTGCACGTGCTGCATCTGAGCTGAGGGCAGGAGGAGAGAACTCCCCCAGGCTGTGGACAGGCCCCCTGCTCCAACAGCGGCAAGTGATTTTTCCCACCAGTTACACTTCAAAAGTATATTGAGCATTTGTGGAAAGTGTTTCTGAAATACAGGATACCAAATGTTGCCCATTAATTCTTATGCCATAATTACTGCCATAATTTGAAATAGTAATTAGAGGAATATGCAGAATGTGAACCTCTGATAATCCAATTCATTTTTAATAACTGAGTGCTGAGAACCATAGGCTGGCTGTTGCCAGGCAGCTTCCAGCAGCTTCTTGGCACCCACTGCATGCTGGGCCTCTTCTGTCCCTCCAAGAATTTGGCTTCCTGGGGAATGAGCCTCTGACTCCGGTGCTCCTCCTCCTGGAGTGCGGCGCAGGAGTGTCAGCAGACCCTCTGGACCTAAACAACTCTCTGACTTGTATCGCTTGCTGAGTCCTGTGTTGTAAATATTCCCAGCACGGCTGACTTCAAGCTATAGCCAGTTTAAGAGTTGGCTCACAAAATCCATGCATATCTGATAGCTGCGTGGATGTTGGCTGCAGTGTGACACTGGTTGTGATTTCTGACCAGCTGTCCTTTCCTTATCTCACGCCCTGCTGAGCACCCACCAGTGTGCTTGGTTTCTCTATGTGCAAACTGGTCTCAGCAGTGAGCTAAACCTCTCTATAGAACTGCACTATCACAGCAGGCTTTCTGATTTACATAGCAGACTTCATGTTTTCTGCATGATTTTAGTGGACACTAAAACAAGACCATACCTTCTGTGATAAAGAGGCATTTTTGATTCCCTCCACTGCTGTTGTATCAAAGCTGCATGGGATATTCTGCTTTATTTAAAGCAGCTGCTGCAGCACAGCCATGCTAAGAGCTCAGGAAAGACCGCAGTCTTGAGGAGGTGCTGCTCTTCTGGAGTGCTGGGACTCCCTGAGCTGTGGTTCCAACAGGCGGGAGGACCCAGCTCATCCAGAAAGATGACCCAGCCATCAGACACAGGGAGAAGACGGAGCGACTCTGTCACAGTCTGCAGCAAGTCCTCAGTCTCTGCATGTCCACGCCTCACAGACCCACTGCAGAGCGCTCCGTCTGTGTGCTGAGTGTCGGCCTGGAAAGCACGTTGAGGCCCCCGAATGTGAGAAAAAAGGGGTTTAGTTGGCCGAATCGAGGATGGCCACCAGGAAACACGCATTCTGGCTGCCTGGAGTAGGCTGATGATGCCACTGGCTCACAAACAACACAAGCTGCTGACAGCCGTAGCTTACTATGTGTGACCAGTCCAGAAGAAGCAGTGAAAAGTGGGGACATGTGCTTCTTGGGAAGTTTTTAGTTTTATTTATTTATGTGAAAAGCAGACACACACATGCAAACACATATGTGCATAAGAGAGAGACAGAGCGCTCCCATCTGTTGGTTCACTACCCAAATGTCCACAAGAGTGAGCTGAGCCAGGCCAAAGCCAGAAGTCCAGAACTCAGTCCAGGTCACCTTTGTGGGTAGCAGAGACCCAACTACTTGAGCCATCCCCTGAAGCCTCCCAGGGTGTGCGTAACAAGAAGCTGGCATCCAGAGGCAGGACTCAGTCCCACACTCTCGACGTGGCACGTGGGCATCCCCAGTGACATCTTAACCACCATGCCCAACACTCACCCTGGGAGCATGCGCTTCGCTTGAGTTACTTACTGTCCAGATGAGGTCAGCTAATCAGCGAGGATCAGCCAGTACCTTAGGTCCTACTGACTAGGGAGTCCCATCTCTCATTTTCCCTCAGGGTAGTGACTTTGGGGGGTCTCAATCATAATCTGGTTTTAAATTCATTTCTTGCCAGGAAGACTGTCTTCCTACAAAGTGTACCCACTGTCCTTGCTGGCCTGGTGGCCTGCTGTGTGTCAAGATCTAACTGTATTTTCTCTCTTGAAAAATCAGTGTGTGGAGGTGGTGACAGGAGTGAGAGTGAACATTTTAATCTCATTTGTAATTTCTCAAAACAAGTTTATCCTAACACTTTCTGAATAGTAACATAAATTCTCCCTCACTACAGTAATACTTTGCTGGTATTACATATTCAATGACCTCATTCCCAAAACATTTGGAGCCGTATTTATTCCATTTGTGATTGTGTAGGAGAGATATTGAAATAAGACAGAGACAGTTTTACAATCCAACTCTGGAGATTCAGAAGAGAGAGAGAGTACCAATTCACACATTCAGAGCAATGCTCTCTACCTATGACAAGTAAACGAGGTGAGAGATGGAAGATTGGGTCTCAATTCTGGTGCTGATGGTAGGAAAGAAGGGGTTCCTGAGTAGAAGAGGGCGGGGATCCTGGGGGAGTGGGCTGGGGCATTCTGCCTGTGCCCCTATAAGCCCTCCTGTAGCCTCCAGCCTGCCTCTGCCAGGAGCTGCTCTCTGGGAATGGAGGGCTGGGGCCTAGTCAGAGCCAGGCAGCACTGCCTCCCATGCATATGCAAATGTTTCCTGGGGCTTGTGTGCTAGGCAGGGAGTGTGAGGTGCTCACTGCCCATACAAGGGCTCCTGCTACTCACACAAACTTGCACGCTCAAGATTAGGAACCCCATACTCTGCTTTCTCTTCAGATCGTAAAGATTAGGAACCCAAGCCCCAATCCATGGACTCACACCCATCACATGAAAGTATGCAAGGTTCTTCTGTCATTCTTAGAAAGACAGAAACTAATAATTTTGAAAGAGTGATAAGGAAATAAAACCTTAAGTATGAATCAGAACGAGACAGATGTAAATATAAGAACAAAATAAGAACATGTCAGAGGTAGTGTAAAAATTAATCTACTCATAGGGAAGTTTATAAAAAGGAGGAAAAAAACTAAAACATAGTAAGCTGAAAATGTGAAATATGTTTCCTGAATTAGAAGTAAACAAGAAACACAGGTCACCACCGAATTCACTAACAGAGCAGGCAGAATCACCATGCAATCAACACAATGACAGGCCTGAGTTCTTATCTAAAATTAACCATGAATGTAAATGGATGAAATTCATCAACCAAAAGACTTAGGTTGTCTGAATGGATTAAAAACCTTGGCCCCGCTATATGCTTCCTATAAGAAACTCACTTCACCAAGATACACAGACTGAAAGTGAAGGGTTGAAAAAAGTTATACCAAGTAAGTGGAAACCAAAAGCGAGCAGGCATAGCCATCTTGGTATCAGATAAAACAGACTTTAAATCAAGACTATAAAAAGAAATAAATAGCCAGCGCCATGGCTTAACAGGCTAATCCTCTGCCTTGCGGCGCTGGCACACGGGGTTCTAGTCCCAGTTGGGGTGCCGGATTCTATCCTGGTTGCCCCTCTTCCAGGCCAGCTCTCTGCTATGGCCTGGGAAGGCAGTGGAGGATGGCCCAAGTGCTTGGGCCCTGCACCCGCATGGGAGACCAGGAGAAGCACCTGGCTCCTGCCTTCGGATCAGCACGATGTGCCGGCCGCAGCGGCCATTGGAGGGTGAACCAACGGCAAAAAGGAAGACCTTTCTCTCTGTCTCTCTCTCTTTCACTATCCACTCTGCCTGTCCAAAAAAAAAAAAAAAAAAAAAAAAAAAAGAAAGAAGGACATAATTTGATATAAGGTTCTATTCAGCAAAAAGACATAACAATCATAAATATATATACATCCAACACAAGATTACCCAGATATATACAACAAATACTATTAGACCTAAAGGGAGAGACAGACTCTAATACAATAATAGTGGGTGACTTCAACACCTCACTGTCATCAATGGACAGGTCATTAAGACAGAAAACCAGTAAAGATACACTGGAGTTCACACATACTGTCGAGCAAATGGACCTAACAGAGGTTTGCAGACATTTCACCAACAGCTAGAGAATACAGATTCTTTCATCAGCACATGGAACATTTTGCAGGATAGACCACATACGAGGCCACAAATCAAGCCTCAGCAAATTTAAAAAGATCGAAATTTTACCGTGTATCTTCTCAGACTATAAAAGAATAAAACTAGAAATCAACAAGAGTAATAGAATGCCCATAAATACTTGGAAATTAAACATGTTACTGAATGATCAATGGGTCAATGAAGAAATTAAGAAGTAAATCAAAAACTTTCTTGAAATAAATGAAAATGAAGACATAACACATCAAAACCCGTGGGATACAGCAAAAGCAGTAGCAAGAGGGAAGTTCATAGCATTAAGTGCTTACATTAAAAAAACAGAAATGTCTCAAATTGAAGATCTAATGATGAAACTTGAAGACTTAGAAAAACAAGAACAAACTAAATCAGCAGGAAGCAAGAAATAATAAGAATCAAAGCAAAAATAAATGAAATTGAAACTAAAACTAATAAAAGGTCAACAAAACAAAAAATTGGTTTTTTGAGAAGATAAACAAAATAGATAAACCTTTAGCCAGACTGACAAAGACAAAAAAAGAAAAATTCAAATAAATAAAATTAAAAATGATAAAAGGAGACATTACAACTGACACCACCAAAGCTATTATAAAAAACTATACACTAAAAAACTGGAAAAGTTTGAAGAAATGGAAAAATTCCAGGATTCATATAACCTAGCACAATTAACTCAAAAAGACATAGACAACCTAAATAGACCCATAACAAGCAATGAGACTGAAGCAATAAGCAAAGTATTTATCAGGGAAAAGACTGGGACCTGATGGTTTTACTACTGAATGCTACAAAACATTCAAAGAGGAAGTAATTCCAATACTCTTCAAGCTATCACAAAAATTTGAACAGGATAGAACTCTGTCAAAATCTTTTTTTTTTAAACTTTTAAAAAATTTATTTGACAGATAGAGTTATAGACAGTGAGAGAGAGAGAGAGAGACAGAGAGAAAGGTCTTCCTTCCGTTGGTTCATCCCCGAAATGGCTGCTATGGCCGGAGCTACACCGATCCGCAGCCAGGAGCCAGGCGCTTCCTCCTGGTCTCCCGTGCGGATGCAGGTGCCCAAACACTTGGGCCATGCTCCACTGCCTTCCCAAGCCACAGCAGAGAACTGGACTGGAAGAGGAGCAGCCGGGACTAGAACCAGTGCTGATATGGGATGCCGGCGCTGCAGGCGGATGATTAACCAAGTGAGCCATGGCACTGGCCCCCTGCCAAACCTTTCATGAGGCCAGCATTACTTTGATACCAAAACCAAAGACACGACTTGAAAAGAAAACTACAGACCTATTTACTTAATGAACATAGATATAAAGATTCTTAACAAAATACTAGCAAATTGAATCCAAAGCCACATCAAAAAGATATATCATGATCAAGTGGGGTTTATCCCAAAAATGTAAGGGGGGTTCAGCATTCACAAATCAATAAACATCATAAACCATATCAACAGAATGAAGATCAAAAACCATATGATCATCTCCATTTGCAGAGGGGCCAGCACTGTGGCATAGCGGGTAAAGCCACCGCCTCCTGATCTGGCATCCCATATGGGCGCCAGTTAGAGTCCCAGCTGCTCCACTTCTGATCCAGCTCTCTGCTATGGCCTGGGAAAATAGTAGAAGATGGCCCAAGTCCTTGGGCCCCTGCATCTGCATGGGAGACTTGGAGAAAGCTCCAAGCTCCTAGCTTTGGATCGGCACAGCTCCAGCTGTTACAGCCATCTGAGGAGTGAGCCAGCATATGGAAAACTTCTCTCTCTCTCTCTCTCTCTCTCTCTCTCTCTCTCTCTGCCTCTGCCTCTCTGTAATTCTGCCTTTCAAATAAATAAATAAAATCATTAAAAAGAATAGATGCAGATAAAGCACTTGATACGATTCAACAGCACTTCATGATAGAAACTCTCTACAAATTACGTATAGAAGAAACATTCCTAAAATTATAAAAGCTATACATGACAAACCAACAGCAATATCATATTGAATGGCAAATAGCTGAAAGCATTTCCATTCAGATCTGGAACAACACAAAGATGTCTACTTTCAACACTCTTATTCAATATAGTACTGGAAGTTTTAGCGAGAGCAATTAGAGAAGAGAAAAAAAATAAAGGACATCAAAACTGAAAAAGAGGAAGTCAAATTATCCATGTTTTCAGATGACATGATGTTGTACATAGAAAAACCTAAACCTAAACACTCTACCAAAAAAGCTGTTAGAATTGATAAACAGTTCAGTAAAGTTGCAGCTGACAAACTAAACTTACAAAAACAGTATCTACTGTTATCCCATTCACAATAGCTGCAAAAAAATAAAATATTTAGGAATAAATCTAACCAAAGAAGTAAAATATCTCCATGATAAAAATTATCAAATATTGATGAAAGAAATCAAGGGCACAAAAAAATGGAAAGATATTCTTTGTTCATGGATCAGAAGAATCAATATCATTGACGTGTCTATACTATCTAAAGTAATCTAAAAATTCAGTGCAATTCCTACCAAAATACCAATGACATTCCTTACAGCACTAGAAAAGCAATTGGAAAATTCATATGGAATCACAAAAGACCCAGAATATACAAAGTGATCCTGGACAAGAAAAACCAAGCTGGAGACATCATAATACCTGACTTCAAAGCACACTACAAAGCTGTCATAATGAAAACAGCGTGATACTGGCATAAAAACCGATACACAGATCAATGGAACAGAGTAGAGAGCCCAAAGATTAATCTATAAACAAAAAGCCAACTGATTTTTGACAAAAGTGCTCAGATCATACACTAAAGATAGTCTCTTCAACAAATAATACTGGCAAAACTGGATTTACATGTGTAGAAAAGCGAAATTAGATCTATACCTCACCATATAGAAAAATCAACTCGAGATGGATTGAAGACCTACATTTAAGACCTGAGACTATGAAGTTTCTGGAAGAAAACATAGGGGAAACTCTCCAAGACATTGGTGTAGGGGACAACTTCTTGGACAAGACCCCCCAAAGCACAGGACACAAAGCAAAACTAAAGAAATGGAACTATATCAAGCTCAGAAGCTTTTGCACAGCAAAGAGAATGATCAAGAGAGTGAAGAGACATCCAACAGAATGGGAAAAAATATTTACAAACCACCTATCTGACAAAGGGTTAATATCCGTAATATATTATCAACTTAAAACTCAACAACAACAAAAAATCCAGTTGAGAAATGGGCAAAGGACTTCAATAGACAGTTCTCAGAAGAAGAAATACAACTAGCCAAGAAATATATGAAAAAATGGTTAATATCACTAGCCATCAAGGAAATGCAAATCAAAACCATAATGAGGTATCACCTCATCCTTGTCAGAACTGCTAAAATCCAAAACACAGAGAGCAATAATGCTGGTGAGGATGTGGAGAAAGGAAGCACTTTTATACTGTTGGTAGAAATATAAATTAGCACAGCCACTGTGGAAAATAATGTGGAGATTTCTTAAAAAACTAGAAATAGGCTTGCCATATGATCCAGTGATCCCACTACTGGGTGTACACCTAAAAGACTTGAACACAATGTGTTGACGAGATTCCTGCATTACCATGTTCATAGCAGTACTGTTCAAAATAGCCAACATTTTGGAGTGGATAAAGAAAATGTGGTATATACACCATGGAATATTATGCAGCTATAAAAAACAATGGAATCTATCCTCTGCAGCAAAATGGATGCAACTGGAGGAAATCAAATTGAGTGAAAAAAGCCAGACCCAGAAAGACAAATACCACATGTTCTCCCTTATATCTGGGAGCTCAAATTTAAAAAAAAAAAAAAAGAAAGAAAGAAAGAAGAAAGGAATGTCTGTGTATATCAGCATTATTGCAAATATAGTTTGTGTGCACTTACTCCTCATGTAGGATCTCTGTCCTTAATGTGTTGTACAATGTGAATTAATGCTATAACTAGTACTGAAACAGTATTTTATACTTTGTGTTTCTGTGTGGGTGCAAACTGTTGAAATCTTTACTTAATACATACTAAATTGATCTTCTGTATATAAAGATAATTGAAAATGAATCTTGATGCAAATGGAATGGGAGAGGGAGCAGGAGATGGGAGGGTTGCGGGTGGGAGGGAAGTTTTGGGGGGGGGAGCCATTGTAATCCATAAACTGTACTTTGGAAATTCATATTTATTAAATAAAAGTTTTTAAAAAACTGTATCTACAAAGCACATTGAATCTGCTAAAAACTAATCGAAAATTAAAATTTTAAAAATGTGAAATAAGACAAGAGAAATAAATCTCCACGTAGCACTGACCAAACACAGGGAGACCATGCCACTGGTGTGTACATCTGAGACGACCGAGAGGCCGAGGACGGGGCTGAAGGACACACACTGGAGTTGGGGTGTGCAGGTCAGCGTCCCTGTGGGCACAGCACCAGGGCTAGGAGGAAGGTGGAGGGAACCTCTCATTTGGCAGCACATTCTACCAGGGAACCCGGTCTCCTACATAACTAGGAAGGCATAATGTCAAGGAAAGAGGGGAGAATGGTGTATGTAGCATTCTGTTAATTGGATTCATAATTTAAATATCTAGACTGATGTGTATGAGGGCCCCTCTTGGAACACTGTATCTGGGCATGGAGCTGCCGAGGGTGGGCAGCTCCTGGCAAGAGCTGGAAACACAGCCAGCAGGCCTAGCCTGGTGGCTTGGCTGTGTGTGTCAAGTCTGGGTGGTGGGGGAAGCTGCTTCCACAGAGACAGAAAAGGCAGTGGGTGGAGCAGATTTGGGAGCAGTATCCAAGATTTCAGTTTTGCAAGTATTGGCCATGAGACAGTGTAGTTGTCAAATGGGCACCAGGTAGACACATCCCAAGGTCAGGAGCAAGGCCTGAGCGGACTTTGTCACGTGGATAGAAGCCAGCAGAGACAGGTTCCACAGCCATCACTGAGGTGAATTCACCAACGGCATGGCTGCAGATGGACAAGAAGAGTGAAGACCAAGCCCCGAGATTTCAGCATTACCCAGGAGCTAAGCCGTTCAACACAGCAGCACGTTCAACACGTTCTTGTTCTGAGGTGTTGGAGAAAACCTAGTGCTGTCCAAAGCCAACTGGAATCTACTAAAATTTTTCAAAACTTTCAAGTTAAATTGTTTCTTCTATGCTCTGTAACACAGAAGCTTTCACTTTCATAAACTCTTACTCCTTTTTTAAACAAATTCTGAATTTCTGTACACAAAACTGAAATTCAAGGACATTGCCTTGGGTGCCCTTAAGTCAGTCAGTCTCTCTCTCTCTCTCTCTCTCTCTCTCTCTCCCTCTCTCTCTCTCATAATATTGATGATGAAAACCCCAAACTGGAAGCTTACTCTGTTTATTCATTCACTCATTTTTAAAAAATATTTTTTCACTTATTTGAAAGTCAGTGTTATAAAGAAACAGGGAGAGAATCTTCCATCTGTTTGTTCACTCCCCAAATGGCTATGACTGCCAGCACTGGGCCAGGCCAAAGCCAGGAGACAGGAGTTTCATCCAGGTCTCGCATGTGGGTGGCAGAGGCCCAGATGCTTGGAGCGTCCTCTGCTGCTTTCCCAGGCTGGATTGGAAGTGGAGCCGCCTGTCACAAACCAGCACCCATATGCGATGCTGCTGTTGCATGCAGCGCTGTGCTCACTGTGCCACAATGCCTGTCCCTCATTCACTTTTGTTGCAAAGAGGAGATTCCCAACCTAGGAGACCATGACACTGTTACTCTATTCTTTCAAATAAATGTGGGTTTGCACATTTAAGTACATTCTAGTATCTTCCTGTCTTTCTTTGTAGTTTCTATACTTCAGCAGAAATTTTTTTCACAAAATTTTTTACTTGGTCTATGGTTTTTTGGGAATAAGATTCCTAACCAAGTATGTAAGGACAATTTCCTGTAAAATTTCATGACTTCATGCAATTATACATTTGAATATCGACCAGTAAATCTACTATGTGAAACTACAGGGTCTGTCATCTCCACTTTACCCGAAACTCATTTTCTGCTAGATGAAACTCTTGAAATAGTTTAAGTAAAATAATCCTAGGAACACATCAAATTATGTGCTGATCCCAGAAGAGAACATTAAATTCATACTTTGCCAGGAGTTCATTTCTAAATAATGCTAAGATAGCCACTTGCCAGAAAACTGCCATTTAATGTTCACTTGAGGAGTGATTTATTTTCAAAAACATTTCCAGATGTTTAAACTCACCCTTACTTTAAAGGGCCACATTCAAAAACCAAGTGACTTGGGCTTGCAGCTGCCCCATCAAATTATACCATGTTGAAAGATGCCTGTTCGTCTGCCCTGGGATTCTTGTAGCCCAGGAAGTCCCCACCTAGGTGCACTGCCAGCCAGTGAGGGAACAGCAGGAGCTGTGTGGGGAGCCCTGTGCCACACCTGCTTCCAGGCTGTGCATCAGTGGGAGCTGCCACCTCTGCTGCTCGTTAGAACTGTAGCTCTGGCGGCCACCCAGCATGGAGGACTGAAGGCCACAGCACCAGATGACCTTTATCACAGCACACACTTCTCTACCTGAGCATATTTCTGGGACATACTGGAACCAGAGTGGAGTAGCTTGACTTTGTTAGAGTGACAGAATGAGTGGGTGCTCACCATCCACGGATGAACTTTCAATCATGGCTCTCACTCATGCGTGAAATGGCTGTAAATGGTGTGCTCATCAATTGTCTACTTTTTGGATGTAAGCAGAGAAAAACCATTTTCCATGCAGAATTCATTTATTCACATTGAATGCAAATAAAGTTCTACTTTCCTTATTGAACCTACTGCTGAACAGTTGCTTAAGATATTTTAACATCAGATGTAGAAAAAAATGTTATGAAAAAATAAAATCTTATACAACGATCATTCTCAGTAGGAAGTCAACTAGCAATGGCCTGCAATGGGCTAATTAGATTTGTTGACCTGAAGGACCCCCTGAGTTGTGCCCCAGGAGGGACAATTTCCCAGCTGGTCATCTTTCTCCTTAAAAGCTCCTGCCATGCCTGCCACACAGAACACAGACAGATGCACCCATCGTGTGCACATGGGGCTCCCCCAGCTTGGAAGCCCGTGAAGCCTCTCTTCAGGTGAGCAAAGGCCTTTCATGACTTTGGCAGGAGGACTTACAATTTGGCCTTAGAGTTGGCTAGACACCAATTCAAAG
This sequence comes from Lepus europaeus, assembly GCF_033115175.1. Lineage (NCBI taxonomy): Eukaryota > Metazoa > Chordata > Mammalia > Lagomorpha > Leporidae > Lepus > Lepus europaeus. The sequence goes on from NC_084846.1 coordinate 68,896,139, forward strand.
AAGCTCTACCATCCACTGCCTAAACAAACTTGGGCTGGTTTCTAACACTTCCCATGCTAAGGTGCAGATCTTACATCTTCTCACCTGTACTGTGAGCAGTGAGGCACCAGCAGAACAGTGCTGAGTCCAGTGCCTGGCACACAACAAGTGTTCAACATGTAGCCTTTAATTATTTATGATATTGTTTATTAACTCTGGTTGTCTCAATTATCCACTGTGGCTATATATCCTTGAAAAAGAATTAATTTTTATAGAAAAAAAGCAAAGCTAGTATTCTTTGCTGACGTTGTGTCTTTTATTCAGTCATTATTGAAATATCATGTTCTCTTTAGTTACCTTGAGAACATGCTTCTTCTGTTTAGGGAACATTTTCATCGGGGAGCTTTTGCGATTGGGCATGATTTTTCCCTTTCTGCAGAGTAGACAGAAGTTAAAAGGCCACAGCTGCAGGGGACAGCTGGCGGTGTGGCTCTGAGCAGGAGGCGGTATCCTGACAGCCTTGCTCTGATTTCTGTCCCTGTTACACCACTGCCTTTGGCTTCAGCCACTCCATGTGCATGTGTAAGTCACAGAACTTTGAATGTAAGACTGGAAAGCTCACAACCCGAAACTCTGTTGCCAGGGAATGTGGAGCTGTGTTTGTCAGACATAAATGGTGTGGAACAATGGAGGATCCATCAGCAGCTCTGACGCCAAGCAGGAAGCAACTCTTCTTGCCAATGAGGCTCAAAACATCCAACTCCCTTTTCAGCTCTGCCTTCAGCTTGGCCTGTGTGCTCCCGTTTTGTGTTCATTTTGTGAAAGTTATGCTTTCCTGTCTCATTTTGAGGACTTCTCAGAGAGTTTTCCCAGGGAAGGTGGTCATTTGTTCCCCTCCTTGTCTTTGTTTTGCTGCTGCTTCTAATAGGACCTGGCTGGCTTAAATCGATTGCAGATTTGTAACTAGGGAAAATTCATAGGTATACTCTTGGTAGAGTAGCCAGACTGTACCTCTCACTCTGACATAATTCAGAAGTTTTACTAGCAAAGGGATCGAGTCTACAAAATAGAGTATATGGTTTCGCTCTGTCAGCCCCCAGACAGAGTGAGCTCGAAGCCTCGGCTTCTCTACTGCTCACTGCCTCACTCCCTTCTAAGGAGATGCAGGACGGAGTTGATTTGCATCTCTCTGGCTCCTTCAATTTGTCCTTCTGTTTGTGCCCTTTGTTTTGTGTCTTGGAGTAGCTGCAATGCAGTGGGGTCTTGGCCAGTTCCCTTTTTGCCGGGTGCCTAATGCTGCCACTGATTTCAAGGCCACCTGCAGTTCCTTGAAAGGGGTTCGGAGTGAAAACCTGCATTCATTCCTGTCAGTCACACGATGTTTCCGGCATGTCCATGACTGCTGCCCCTGTTCGCATTCTTGGGTGGGAATCTGCCCCCACCAGTTACGACATCTTAGGGAGACCTAAGCAGCCTGGGAGAAGCAGGCGTGAGGGACGTTCCAGTGATGGCCCCCTCTGAGCTGCCCTGACAGCAGGGGATGCAGCTCGGCCTTCTGTCCCGTGGACACTGCACATTTTGGCCTGCAGGGGAGGACTAACACACTTCCCTAAGCAGCTTTGCACTCCCCACACTGTGTGACCCCGAGAGCCCAGTGCGAAGCTACAGAAAAGCATTTACGCCGTTTCCGCATTGCCGATGCAGTTCTTAACGCTTTCTCGATCTTGGAGTGTGACCGTCTCCATTTCCCAGTAGCATTGCTGGGGTTTTTCCTTGTCCATGACCGTGGCCATCCATTTTTCATGGGCCTTTCATAGTAGGTAAATGAAGCACCATTACGCTGACATCAAGTTGATATCAAATTCCCAAATTGGCTACATTCAGACCTGGTCGTTTTCTAGTCTTTAGTATTTAAGAGTTTTTTTTAATTCTGTAATCAGATGTGAAGTGCTTGCATGATTCTCTGTTAATGCTGTTGATATGACGAAAAATAAAAACTGACACTGGCAGGAAAGAAGGAGAGACTTTTTGGAAATGTGTTGGAACTGTTCACAGAACCCAGGGTATAACTCGACCAAGGCCAGTGTGCCTCTGAGGTCTCGGGCAGCAGTGCTGAAGGCCTTCCCTCCAGAGCATCTCACGATGCGGTAGTGATGCACGGCCTAGAAAATCCCACCTCGCCAGTCCATACATCTCTGGATTACTGGCTCCAGATCATACCTTCCTGGCATAAAATCGGACTGCCAGTTCCAGTCAAGTGTCTCCTAGAACAGCATGGGGACAGGCCGCTTAACAGAGACAGCACTGTTGGCAGAAACTCCTGCCCGCTGGGGCATTTGGAAAGAGGAGGGACCCTCAATGGTGTCCACTCTGTTTTCAGTGTATGCTATCACAGTTACGTTTTTGTATCAGAGCTAGTCTTGAAATATGAAATGTTTGTTCTCTATGTATTTTCCTTGGCCATCTCCCACAAACATCCATGCCATCTGTGCTGCTTGCCCAAGGAAAGGTTTGGGATAGTTTAAAAAGAGAAAAAATGGATTCTTTTAGGAAAAGAAAATTTTGTATGAGATGGTAAGAAAAGTATTAATAGTGAGACTTCCCCACTAAGATTGTGAAAATGATTCCCTAATTTGGAGAAGGGTAGAGATATGAAAGGAAAACTTGGAGATGAAAATATCAGTAGGAGGGGCCAGTGCTGTGGCATGTGGGTAAAGCCACTGCATGCAATGCCAGCATCCCATGTGGGCACTGGTTCATGTCCCAGCTGCTCCACTCCCAATCCACCTCCCTGCTAATGACCTGGAAAAGAAATGGAGGATGGCCCAAGTACCTGGGCCCCCACCACACACTTGGGAGACCTGGAAGAAACTCCTGGCTCCTGGCTTTTGCCTGGCCCAGCCGTGGCCCTTGCAGCCATTTGGGGGAGTGAGAAAGCCAATGGATGGAAGTTCATGCATGCCCTCTCTCTCTCTCTTTCTCTGTCTCTCCCTCTCTCTGTGTAACTCTGCCTTTCAAATAAATATATAAATCTTTAAAATATAAATATATATGCATATTTATTTATTTATAATATAAATAAACATATAAATCTTAAAAAGAACAAGGCAAATATCAGTAGTTCCCAAAAAGACTGGCCCAGCATGCTGTCCCCCAGATCATGCCTTGGTGAGAGACAGACACCCTGACAGTCTGTGGATCTGACACCCAAGGAGTTTCCTGCAGAGAAAGCCACACTGCAGAAGAAATCCATCAGTGAGCTTCACTACAGATCAAATGGACACCACGCCATCTGGTGAGCTCTCTAGGACTCAGACACTAACCTGCGGAAACTGGAACTCAAAGGATGCCCTCCTGCACTGAGAGAGAAAAGCAGGGAGGGGCCGGTGCTGTGGGGTAGCAGGTAAAGCTGCTGCCTGCGGTTCCGGCATTCCATATGGGTGCCAATTCAAGTCCTGGCTGCTCCACTTCTGATCTGGCTCTCTGCTATGGCCTGGGAAAGCAGTGGAAGATGGCCCAAGTCCTCGTGCCCCTGCACCCATGAGGGACATCCGGAGGAAGTTACTGGCTCCTGGCTTCAGATCGGGGTGCAGCTCTGGCTGTTGTGGCCAAATGGGGAGTGGACCAGTGGATGGAAGACCTCTCTCTCCCTGCCTTTCCTTCTCTCTGTGTAACTCTGACTTTCAAATAAGGCAGGCAGGCAGGCAGGCAGACAGGAAGGGAGGGAGGGAGGGAGGGAGGGAGGGAGGAAGGAAGGAAGGAAAGAAGGAAGGAAGGAAAAGAAAAGCAGGAAGGTTTTGCCGCAGCAGTGGAGTTGCCATCTGGGCCACCCTCATCCCATACTGCAGTGCCTAGTCGGAGTCCCGGCTCCTCCACAGCAGTGACGGCTCAGCTACTGGGTACTGCCACTCTCATGGGAAGCCAGGACTCAGCCTGGCTCAGTCCTGGGTGTTGCAGGCATTTGGGGAGTGAACCAGTGGATGAAAAATCTCTGTGTCTCCTTGCCTTTCAAATAAAATCAAAATAAATTTTGTAAAAAGGAAAGAAAAAGAAAAACATAACCAAAGAAAGCTGCATTTCTTTTGTGGTCAAAGTCATATGCTCAGATCTATGCTGGTCATGGGCCACCTAGCCTTGATGTACCACCAGACGGTTTGTTCACCAACTTCTGGAGGGCTTGAGGGCCCTGCCGTGACTGCTGCCTGTGCACAGGGCAAGACCAGCCGGGGGAAATGGACAGAACACTGACAGCGTTTTGTTTGTTTTTTAATGGAATAATATAATTTCCTCTTTCCTCTTACTGGATGAATACAACTATTTTCCCATATTATGAAGTGATGTATCCATGTAAAAAATTCAGAAAATTCAAGTCAAACAAAGCAAAGACATTTAAAATTACATATGATCAGAAAAAATACTGTTGATTGTTATTCATTATATAAAATTCTTAATATATAATTTTAAAAATTTTAATCATATATATTTCCATATATTTCCTTTTTTAGACATTTAAATTCATTATTTTATAATTACATATAGCCTTTTCTTATATGTTATATTTTTAAATATTTTATATTGTTACTATTATTTTTGTAATCTTAATATGTGTCTTTATATTTTGGAAACACACAAAAAATATAAATAACATAATAATCATTTGTAACATATCAAACAGAACAATTATGAATATTTTGATGTTTTCCTTTTAAGTTTTTGTGCATATACACACATTTGGATTACACTTTGTATGGTTTTAAAACTTGTAAACTTAAATTTTTGTTCATGTATATACTTTCATTCTTTTTTCTTGAATAGATTCACTACGAATTTGGCTGTTTAAGTTACCTTCTAAAATAGATTGTAATCTTAACAGAGTAACTAAAAGGTAATCTATAGAAGTGAAATTGACACTCTGAGATGTAATGCTTTATCAGTTGCATAATTCGCAAATATTTTCTCCCATTCTGTCTGTTGCTTCTTCACTTTCCTGTTTCTTTTGCAGTACAGAAACTTCTCAATTTGTAATCCCAATTGATAATTTTGGCTTTGACTGCCCATGCCTCTGGGCTCTTTTCCAAGAAGTCTTTGCCAGTGCCTATATCTTGCAGGGTATCTCTGATGTTCTCTAATAATTTGATGGTGTCGGGTTGTAGATTTAGATCTTTAATCCATGTTGAGTGGATTTTTGTGTAAGGTGTAAGGTAGGGGTGTTGATTCATATTTCTGCATGCGAAAATCCAGTTTTCCTAGCACTGTTTGTTGAACAGACTGTCTTTGCTCCAGGAATTGATTTCACCTCATTGATCAAATATAAGTTGGCTGTAGATGTTTGGATTGATTTCTGGTGTTTCTATTCTGTTCCATTGGTCTATCCATTTGTTTCTGAACCAGTACCATGCTCTTTTGATTATAACTGCCCTGTAGTATGTCTTGAAATCTGGTATTGTGATGCCTCCGGCTCTGCTTTTGTTGTACAAGATTGCTTTAACTATTTGAGGTCTCCTGTGCCTTCATATGAATTTCAGCATCATTTTTTCCAGATCTGAGAAGAATGTCTTTGGTATTTTGATTGGTATCACATTGAATCTATAAATTGCTTTTGGAAGAATGGACATTTTGATGATATTGATTCTTCCAATCCATGAACATAGAAGATTTTTCCATTTTTTGGTATATTCTTCTATTTCTTTCTTTAAAGTTTTGTAATTCTCATTGTAGAGATCTTTGACATCCTTGGCTATGAGATGTAATGATTTTGAACAGCCCTGGTCTCAACTGTTGAGGAACAGTTTTTTTTTTTCATACTATTTGTTGAACTCTTTATTTAGTGTATGGTTAATCTTAAGAGTATAAAGTTAATTGAAAATAGTCTTTGTAAAAAATAAGAATGGGAATAGGAGAGGGAGGAGGAAGAAGTATGGGAGTGCTGGTGGGAGGCAGGTAGGGTGGGAAGAATTGCTATGTTCCTAAATTTGTATATATGAAATGCATGAAGTTTGTATATCTTAAATAAAATGTTTCTAAAAATAGATTGTTACCAATTATTACATATATTCTGTTTAAATTATTGCCTGTTTAGATTTACTATTTTCTTACTCCTGTTACCTTAACACTTCTTGGTTGTAAATATTTTTTGTTAGGTAATTGATTTAGTTTTTTAATTTTATCTAGAAGTAGGAGGATATCTGTGACTATCACAAAATTAAAGACAAAAGCATGTAAACAGATAGATGGACAGATAGCCCCCATTTGCTGGTTTACTCCCCAAATGCTTGTAACCCCCAGGACCGGACTATGCTGAAACTGAGAGCCAAAAACTCAATCCAAGTCCTGTAAGTGACAGTAACTAAGTAACTCGAGCCGTCACCCCTGCCTCCCAGAGTCTGCATTGGTAGGATGCTGGAGTCAGAAGCCAGAGCTGCGACTCAAACTGCTAGGCCAAGCACCCATCCCTGAAATGCCATTTATGCTTCCTAATGCAGCGTGAATATTTCACCAGACTGTAACTTTATAAGGATCTTGTAGCACTGACTACAAGATGTGTCCCTCTGCCTATGGTCAGTGTTTCTCTACAAACAGCCAGCTGTCTGAGTTCTGCTGCTTTCTGGATTCAATAGCTTCCACCTCCCTCATCCCCTCAGGCCTCCCACCCCACACTGCGCTAACACTGCTGTTCTCCACACATTCGCTTTCGTACATACTTCCTCTTCATCCATGTGTCTCCTTATGATCCTTCCTTTTCTCTCCTCTCATCCCCTCTCTGTCTTCTCCCACTAGAACACAAACTACATGAAAAAAGTGGCCAGTGTGTCTTGGGAGTGACCGTTGTTACCTTTTAAAAGGCCTTGCTAAGTAAATATTTGTTGAACGAATACATGAATAAAGAGCAAAATTTTGGCCAGGAAAAAAGTCTGACTTGATTGTAGACTAATAGATTTTTTTAAAGAAACCTAAAGAAAACTAGGAAGGGCGAGCTTCCCAGTCATTTTATAAACACACGGCTTCCAGGACAGAGTCCCTCTGCAGGGTCTTGTCAACATGAGGCCAGTAGCTGGGCTGCCCACAGAAGATGACCAACACAGCAGAACTGTCTGCAAAGCTGTAATAAACACGGATTCCCAGGATTCCACCAAGACCTGCTAAGACCAGACCTCTGCGAGCCATTCTGGAAATCTCCACCTTTCAAAGGCCTTTATGATTTGTGATTTAATATGGTGACTTGGTCCTCAGCACAGCCCCACTGCTGCTCCGCTCGCTTCACACTCACTGCAGGTCAAGCATGGGGTCAATAGGGTTGCAGGAGGCACATTTTAAGCAGCATCTGGATGGGAGTTCTTTGTCTTGGTCTTTGAAAAGCAAGCATCAGTCTATCACTACATTCAAAGGCAGAATCCAGTCTTCAGATTTGGCAAGAAATTAAAAACTTATGGGGCCGGCACTGTGGCGCAGTGGGTTAAAGCCCCTTCCTGCAGTGCTGGCATCCCATATGGGCACTGGTTCAAGTCCTGGCTGCTCCACTTTCAATCCAGCTCTCTGCTATGGCCTGGGAAAGCAGTGGCGGATGGCCCAAGTCCTTGGGCCCTTGCACCCATGTAGAAGACCTGAAAGAAGCTCCTGGCTCCTGGCTTCAGATCAGCTCAGCTCTGGCCATCATTTGGGGTGTGAACCAATGGAATGAAAGACCTCTCTCTCTCTCTGGCTCTACCTCTCCCTGTAACTATGTCTTTCAAATGAATAAAATAAATCTTAAAAAAAAATTAGTAACATGAAGTCATAGTCCCTACAATGAATTCCTGGTATTCCTGAAAAAAAAAAAGAAAACTGCTCTTAACATTACCCTGGTTAAGAAGACGACCTTTAGGGTTATATATTGTGGTGCAACAAGCATGAGTCAACACAGCTTTTTATCTTGAAGAAAAACCAAATGCCAAGCAGTGGTGTGGTTAACAATGTCATCGTCCATGGCCTCAACATGCTTCTGCAGTTTCTCCACACCCTTGTCTGCACCCCAGCTACCAGATGGATTCCAAGGACAGTCTGATCCCCCACAAGGGATTTCAGTCTGTGTCACATTCCAAATCCCTGACTGTAAACCAGGTCTTCCCAAAGCACAGCTCTAGGTCAGGGCCTTCCACCTGTTTAACCATGTCCTTAACCCCACCATCTTCCAAATCCATTTTTTCATATCCCAACCTCAGTTTGATTCTTCAGTGACAACTCCAGATTCTCAGTAAAGGAGGGAGTCCGGTGCAGCCCTGGAACAGGCAGACTGAGGGACGCACCAGGGGCTCTTTCGAAGATGGCGTTTCAGTTTTCTTTACCTTTTTATTGCAGCCCCACTGTCAGGGCTTGGTGGATGGATTCAAGCTTTATGATTATGGGGTGTGTGGAGGGCGATGCTCAATTCTCTTATAAATCACAGCTTGGTATGACCATTGATTTTTAAATCTCCCATAATGCACTCATTCATCGCTTTACCTGTCTAGCGTCTGCACATTCTGCAAACCTATCTTAAGTCCTAACTCCTTACAAAGTACTCTCGAAAAGCTAGGATGACTTCGCTTGTGGTCTTTGTTTTACCTCCATATCATTAATTAACCTTATAAAAGTATGTGGTTTCTTAGGTTAATTAATGATATGGATATCTTTACCAGATAACAACTAGATTGAGTATGTGGAACCTATTTCCGAAATATTTAACGTGAGTCAGGTAAGATGGCAGACATTTGACTGGCATTTCCTGTCCATTCACTCAAATAGTTAAAATTGCTATGGGAACAAAAAAGATTTGCAAGAGAGTAAAGATCAACCTGAAAGTGTTCTGAAGACACCTTGAATTTGGAGGGTCAATTCCACCACCATGGCTTTGCTAAGTTAGCTACACTCCTGTCCAGTGTTCCAGTGTTCACAAACCATTTATCTGATAAGGGATTAATTTCCAAAATATAGAAAGAATTCCTACAACTCAGTAGTAAAACACTATTAGTAAAACACACTAATTTAACAGTTTAAAAATGGGCTAAGGGACTGAAGAGATATATATTCAATGATGTACAAATGGCCAACAGTTGAACTCTTTACTTATTACAGAATTATTCTTGGGTGTTTAAATCCAATGGAAAATTGATCCCAGTTAAAAATAAGAGTGGGGGCCAGCGCCGTGGCTTAACAGGCTAATCCTCCACCTTGCGGCACCGGCACACCGGGTTCTAGTCCTGGTCAGGGCGCCGGATTCTGTCCCGGTTGCCCCTCTTCCAGGCCAGCTCTCTGCTGTGGCCCGGGAAGGCAGTGGAGGATGGCCCAAGTGCTTGGACCCTGCACCCGCATGGGAGACCAGGAGAAGCACCTGGCTCCTGGCTTCGGATCAGCGCGATGCGCCGACCGCAGCAGCCATTGGAGGGTGAACCAACGGCAAAAAGGAAGACCTTTCTCTCTGTCTCTCTCTCTCACTATCCACTCTGCCTGTCAAAAAAAAAAAAAAAAAAAAGAGTGGGAATAGGAAGGAGATGTACAGTTTGGCACACATTCCCTCAGACTTTCCCCTAAGGATAAAGCTAAAAACTTGCCATGGGAATCCAAATTCCACCAAGTGGGCAGGGACCAATGCATCTTACTAGTTAAAGTGATCAGTTTAAGTGCATAACTGATCATAAAGATAGGAATAAGTGTCAAATGGATCACATTAGTGTCTGCTAATACTGATAGAATTAAAAAGGAGAGAACAATCCAACATGGGAAGCAGGCCACACAGCAGACTCTTGGAATGACAAATGCCCTAAACAGCACTCGGGCATCAGAATCAGCCCTTAAGGCATTCGGATCTGGCTAAAAAGCCCATGAGAGCATTTCAGGAATGGAAAGCCAAGACACTGTGGCAAAAAATGACCTACATAAAAGATCTCTGTGAGTGAGATCCCAGTGGAAAGAACAGGCCCTCAAAGAAGGAGGTACCTTTCTCTGAAGAGAGGAGAGAACTTCCAAATGATTATGGCCCTAATTAATGTCAGAGTTTGTGGACTCGAAAGGCTTCCATAGCCTTGGCAACTCATGACAAGAGCCTTGGGTGATTACTGACGTCATAAATAAGAGTGTCAATTGTTAAATCAACAACAGGAGTCACTGTGCACTTGCTCCCCAAGTAGGACCTCTGTCCATAATGAGTTGCACTATGAGAATTAATGGTAAAACTAGTCTTCAAACACTACTTTATACTTTGTGTGTCTGTGTGGATGCAAACTGTTGAAATCTTTACTTAGTATATACTAAGTTGATCTTCTGTATATAAAGATAATTCAAAATGAATCTTAATGAAGAATGGGATGGGAGAGGGAGTAGGAGGTGGGATGGGACTGGGGGTGGGAGGGTAGGTATTGGGGGGAAAAACCACTATAATCCAAAAGTTGTACCTATGAAATTTATATTTATTAAGTAAAAGCTTTCTAAAAAAACAAACAGCCAATAGGTATTGGAAGAGACACTCAGTGCTACTAATCAGCAAGAGAAATGCAAGCAGCACAATGAGATGTCACCTCACCTCACAACTGTTAGGATGGCTATTAGTCTCTGTTTTTGTTTTAAAGACAAGACATGGAGAAAATGGAATCCCTATTACACTGGTAATGGCAATGGAAAATGGCACAGTCATTATGGAAATCAGTTTGAAGGGTCCTTTAAAAATTAAAAACAGAATAACCATAAGATCCAGCAATTCATCTTTTGAGAATTTATCCAAAATAATTAAAATAGGAATCTCAAAGATATTAATACTCCCATGTGTACTGCAGCACTATTGACAATAGCCATGATGTGGAAACAGCCTACAACTCTGTCAACAGGTGGATAAGCACAGCAAATCTGGGTTATAAACGCAGCGGAACACTATTTAGCCTTAAAATACAAGAGAGAATCCATGGTGCAGAACAGTATGGATGAGCCCTGAGAAACTACACTACAGGGTCAGTCACAGAAATAAACACCACGTGGTTCCACATACTTGAAGCAGCTGAGCAGCCAATTGCATGGGGGTGGACAATGTGGTGGCAGGGGCTGGGAGAGGCCCTGGGCAGGTGACTTCATCTGTTGGTGTTTCCATCAGGCGTGATGAGTAGGTTCTACAACATCTTGACTGCAATTAGCAATACTGAATGGTGCACTTACAACCTATTGAGAGGATGCATCTCCAGTTAAATGTTCTTATCACAACAAGATAGATTAAAAAAATAAGAAGGAATGAGGAGGAGTGATTGTTTGACAAGGCTAGAATGATGATCAAAGGGAATTATGAAATGAAAATACTTCATAGCTGTGAAACTACACAAATGATGATCTACAAACTGGATCATATTTTTTAAATCTATTAGTCCTGATTTCTTACTCTTCAGCTTACACCCCTTCAAATGTGGTATTTTACCTTGAATAGAAGGCTCGTCCCAGCCTTTCTGTTTCTGCAGTTACACACAGGTGCATACACTTGTGTACACGCAAGGTGCCTGTGTGCACTCCACACTCCAGCCAGTCAAGCCTCATTCTCATTCTTGCAAAATTTTAAGCCCTTTCTGTGGCCAAGTCTTTCTTCTCCTTCAGCCCAGCTCAAACATGCCCCCTATGAAAGCTGGCCACACCATCCTGTTTAAATGTCCCCTCTTGCCCCTTCCTGGTTGTTCATCACATCACCTTCTTAATGCCCACCATGAAATCATCTTGCTCACTTTGTTTACTGATTCGCAGTCTTCCAGCTTTGTGGGTTAGGAACTTGCTGACTTACTCCGTCCTCTGTCCCCAGTAACGGAACAGGACTTGCTCCATTATGAACGGCTGTGAAGGGTGAATGAATGACTGGACGATTTAAATGATAAAAAAATCAAAAATAACAGGGCAAGAGGGAAAACAGAAGCAAGTTCAGAATGTATTAGCAATTGTGGACATGAAGCTGATGGATTAGCGACTGTGGAGAAAAAACAAGGCAAGATAGGGAGAAACACACAATAAAATGAAGAAAGAAATGACATTCTTCTGGGTAAACCAGAAAGTTATTCATTTTACGAACTAATGCATTATGTAGCAAAGTAGCTTTCCAAAAGACACATGGGAGAGTGCTGTGTTATTTACACATTTGAGCTGCGCGTTTGCCAACAGCACATTTCTAAGCCCACGGACAGATGAGAGGATTTGTTCCAGATGCCGGCCTCTGGGAGGAGCCTGGAGCACACAAACCCACGGGACACACTTGGGGCCTGCTTCTCGGGACAACTAAACTCTCTCATAATACATTTTCTCCTGAAAAAGCCAAGTTTCTTTCCAAATTATGATTTCCCAGGGCAGAGTTCCACTGCTAATGCAGTTACACGCCTTGAAGACTTTATCAGAGTCTTCCTCATCCTGTCACGTGAAACAGACCCATCTTTGGAATTAACGTAGGCCTTGCATCCAGCCATGACCTTAGGGATCAGAGGCATGGTGCACTCTGAGTACTGAAGCCATGGAGTCTCTTGGTCTCCCCTCTCATTTTGCTTTCTGCAGTTCTTGTGTTGGACTTACTGTTTTCACTCACATCACTCTTCACGCATGGAATAGATCAAGGCCAAGATGAGGTGATTAGATAATGAAATCATTGAAGTTTCTTTTTGATTCACCCTCAGGCTTCCTAAATTCAACCTCTCCTAAAGAAGACCTTGGTTCCCTGGTGTGGCCGGCTGCCCCCAGCGCCTCCTTTGCTCTGTGCCTGCGCTCTCATGTCTCCTGGGTCCTGGCTGGAGCACATGGCAACCTCTGGACACTGAGAGACATTGAAATGGGCAAGTATTTCCCAGCAGCAGTGCACAGGAACACAGCGGCTTGGCAGCTAACAACAAAGCCCCCCTGGGGAGCTGCAGAAGCTGCAGGTGCTGGTTCATTCCAGGGCTGTTTCTGGGATGTGGAGGTTGTGGGATTTCCAAAGTCCCCCAGGACTCCACTGTGCAGCACAGGTTGTCAGCCTAGGTTTGGCCACAGCCTGTCACCCCGTTTCCTTGGTGCTTGGGTCCTGGCACCATCCTGAGTGCTGCTGTGCTTCCTGCTTCGTCTTGGTCAAGCCTGGGGCTGAGGACTGGCCTGAGCATCCTGCTTCTGGGAGTGCTGCCTAGATTTAGGAAGGGCAGTGGTCCAGCCATCAGTCCTGTCCAGAGCACCCCGGTGTCCAGTCCTGTCCAGAGCACCCCGGTGTCCAGTCCTGTCCAGAGCACCCCGGTGTCCAGTCCTGTCCAGAGCACCCTGGTGGCAGCAGCGCTCAGGGACATATGGGCACAGGAGTTGAGTTACACTTCATTGCCCCAAAATCGCAAAGGCAGAGAATAGGGTGGAACTTGGAGCTGGAGACCACAGATCACGAGCAGGGAGTCAGTTGTGACTTGGAGCTACAGACCATGGTTCACTAGTACTGTTTTACTTATAAAAAAAGCACTCCAAAAAGTTTGCAGAAAATCGAATAGAAAAGATAAATTTAGGAGCAAGCATCTGGTGCAGCAGTTAAGCCCCTCCTTGGGATTCCCGCATGCCCCATCAGAGTGCCTAGTTCAAGTCTTGGTTCTGCCCTGGGAGACATCACTGATGGTTCAAGTACCTGGGTCCCTGCCACCCTCATGGGAGACCTGGATGGAGCTACTGGCTCCTGGTTTTGGCCTGCCTCAGCCCCAGCTGTTGCAGATGTTTGGGGAGTAGGTTGTGGATGGAAGACTTATGTGTCTCCCTGCCTTTCAAATAAAATGAAAATTGCTTTAAAAGATAGGCTTATTCTGGTGAAAAAAATTTGTGAAATCACAAAAGTGAAGAGTCTTCAGAAAACTTCATTTAAGAATGTATTATACAAAAATGCATGGATTTCAAATTATTTTGCACCAAAATAAATGTATCTTTAAATTCATTTTCCATGAATGTAAAGGTATTCAATTCTATTGAATCTTTAGCTTCATTGAAATGCCCTTGAACCAGTGTCCTTCAGTCCTTTCAGCCCTACCTCTGGCCATGCACTTCCACGCACCCCTGCGCACTTCCCAATCCTTGGTAAACCCAGCCCTGGCCTTCATCTGCCCAGAGCTCCCTGCCCCACGCTGTAGCGCACAGTGGCGAGGACGCCCTCCACCGTGTCTCTGCCTTTTTCCTCTTCCTGCTCCTGCTGAGCGCCTCTTCCTGTACCATCTGTGTCCACTGTCACCCTGACCCTCCACTGTAAAGCCTCACCACACCGTGCAGCAATTTGTCAGGGTAGTTGCCATAGACAGGAACCAACTTGCATCTGGGAGGTGTAGTGGCCACCCCCTGCAGACCGTAAATTCCCAGGGGTTTGAGCGGCATCTCCCCTGTCCTCTCCTATGCCAGCAGCCAGCACCTTGCCTGGCAGAAAGGCTTCTCAAAGATATGTGCTTGGTAAAATGTGCAGAATGCACAAAGCAAGATTCTTGGACTTGGCGTCTTTAAAAATCAGTTTCAAGTTCGAAAGGACACAATGTCCACTTGGCCAAGGATCTTCACCTAGCTGGCTCACTGGTGAGACCCAAGTTTCCATCGCAGGGACCTTGAACTTCAGAGCGAGCACTGAGCCTGGCCCCTCAGGGGAGGTGTCCAGAGCTCCAGGCTGTTAGAGAAGTGGATGCCAGTCTTCAACTTCCACACAGTGTTTGCTTTAACCTTTATAGCCCTTGTTACAGGCTTATCACTAAGCAAACTGAGTGCAAGATGCACTTCCGTCTCCGGCTCCGTCTGCTGCAGGCAGAGACTGGGCCTAAGCTCTGGAGGCCTTTGTGTAACTGCTGCCCAGTCCCACGGTTGTCCTTGAGCCCCTTGCTCCTTACAGGAGCGTCTTGTTGCCGGATCCCAGTCCTCACCACTGTCTTGTCGGCTCAGTCTTTTCCAACCTCCTTCACGTGACTGCTTTCTCCTTCCTTGTCTTTACCTATGATGGCTGAGTCGTTGTCCCCACTTCTGATTTTTGGTCTTATTCCCAGGCTCCTAAAATCAATCATTTCTTCTGACACAATAAAGTAAGTTTTTTTTTTTTTCCACAGTGACCTCTTCCTGGAAAATAAGAGAGGTTATTCAAATAAGAAGAAATATCAGCAGTCAACACTCATGGGCAACCAATTCTCTCCTTGCTGATAATCAAATAAATGCAAATACAAACTTCAAGGAGAAGCAGGTTTTCACCGATGTTTATGACTGTAAGGAACCCAGGAGAGTGAGCTGTGAAGAGGACCTCCTGTTCTGCAGACGGAGTGAAAAGGAAGGAAGCCCCGTCTGCACCTCAAGGGTGCTTTCATTCTCATTTCTAGTAACTCCCAAAATATTTTGAGAATGTACTCAGGAAGATTAAATATAAATGTAGTTTTTATTATAACAAAAAACTGTAAGTGGTCTAAGTACCATGTTAGGAGAACAACAGAATAAAACATCAAATACGCTTTGATGGAATATTATGATCATATGAAAATAATGCCTGTGAATTTTTTTACTTTAGAAACATATGATATGAGGGTAGAGAAAAATAAGCTACATGCTAAAAGCTTTTAACTGTGCAAAAGATGTATAGAAGAAATGGGGAGCAGTTGGATGTGTTTTATTTTCTTTTATCTGAGCCTTTTTTTGTATTTTCCAAATCCTCCACAGATATCACAATTAATAAATCAAGAAAAAGTGAAAACAGTATTTTGTCTGAGGCCTGAGTCAACATCTGGGACTGATAAGGAGTAAAAGCATAAGCAACAAATCTCCTATAAGGCTCTGACTCTAATTAGGTGACAGGCACCATTTTGGAACGTGAGAAGAAGGTGCACATTGTTCCAGAGCTTCCTGCCCATGTTGGGGTGTGAGCGAGCAGGGCAAGCTTTTTCTGGGATCCTGCAGTGACTTCGGGGGCTCAAAATGCTGCTCCTCTTGGTTCAGGCGGATGGACAGACAGACTGGGTGGGACATGAAGCCCTGGGCACCCTATTTCTCTGTCTGAGAGATTCACAGCAGAAGGTGATGGAGGGGCAGGAATGGCCACAAACAGAAAGGCAGTGATGCACAAGAGACATTCGTAAAGTTGTGAGAAAATGAAATTGAAAGATGAGCTGATTTTGATGTAAAACTTGTGAACAGTTGTTTCATAAGATCCCTCATGTGCATGGATGCCAATTTTTAATCAAAATAAACATCTTTTAATTTCATTTTGACAAACTTTTTGAAGTAGCTTCATTCCACTGAGGATCTGACTGGTAGGACACATGGCCATCCACAGATAAGACTTCTCAGAAGGACAAAAATACTGATACCAGGGAAGCCCTCAGCAACCTTACGCATGGTCCTTGGGAAATAGACTCTGACTTCTCTTCGGTGTGAACTCTCCCTCTCTGTCTCTGTCTGTTAATTTCTGTCTCATTCCCTCTCTGTCTATGTCTCTCTCTACGCGCACACACACACACACAAAGTGCTCACATGCAGACACACACACACAAATACCAGCTCTCCTTTATTTTTGCCCAAAGTCCAATTGCTTCACGGATCTCCACACCCAGGCCCAGCACTCAAACTCAATAATTTTTTTCCAAAATACAACAATGGTTTTAATTATGTATGCTAATAGTATTTATATATAAGTATATATAAATGGCAAGCAATGATATAAACAATAAGAGTGATGAATGAGGAATATTTGTTAGGTTACTTGTGTAACAATTGAAGGCGTGGAACAGAATTATTTGAAAGTGAACTTGGATTAATTGTGAACATATATCATAGACTATAGGGAAATCACTAAAAAGTTTTAAAAAGAAATATAATTGATATGTCAATAAGGAAAGGAAAATTGATATTAAAAATGCTCTTCTCTCTGTCTCTCCCTCTTACTGTCTTTAACTCCACCTCTCAAATAAATAAAATCTTTTTTAAATGCTCAAAACTACAAACATAAGATAATATGGATGAGAAAAACAGAAAAAAGAAGGGAAACAGATAGAAAATAGTAACAAATGTTATAGATATTGATCCAAATATATTAATAGTCATTGTAAACATCAATGAACTAAAACACCAACTAAAAACAGAGATTGTCAGAGTGGATCAAAATCAAGATACAACTACATGTTGGCTACAAGAAACTCACTGTAAATATAGATATATACAGATTAAAAGTGAAAGAATAGGAAAGGAACATGCCAGCTCTAGTCAAAATAAAGCAGTAGTAGCTATACTAATTTCAGATAGAACTAATTTCAGAGCAAGGGAATCTATCAAGGATAAAGAAAATATTACAGAATGATTGTGAGGTAAATATCCCAAGAAGATGTAATAAACTTTAATGTATGTATGCCTAATGATATACCATCAAAACAGTAAGACAAAAAATGAAAAATTGCTTGCAGAAGTGGATGGATCCATTTTTATAGTTGGAGACTTTTTTTTCTTACAATGACATGCTTTCAGTTTATTTTATAACCATAAGATTAATCTCTACTAAGTAAAGATTTCAACAAATAGTGAGAAGAAAAAAAAACACTGTTCATCAACAGTGCAGACAAGGGCTGTAAAAAATAACCAATTCTCAAAATGTCAATTTTGCTCATATACATTACATTATTTTGTACTCTGTTAGCTACCACAGAACAGGGAGAATATATGGTATTTGTCCTTTTGGGACTGGCTTACTTAATTAGGTATAATAGCTTCTAGCTGCATCTATTTTGTTGCAAAAGACAGGATTTTATTCTTTCTTATGGCTGAGTAGTATTCCATAGTGTATATATACCACATTTTCTTTATCCAGTCATCTGTTGATGGCATCTGGGTTGATGCGTATCTCAGCTATTGTGGATTGAGATGCAATAAACACGGGAGTACAGATAATTCTTTCATGTGCTTATTTCATTTCATTTGGGTAAATTCCCAGGAGTGGGATAGCTGAGTCATTTAGTAGACCTATTTTCAGATTTCTAAGGAATCTCCATACTATCTTCCACAATGGCTGTACTAGTTTGCATTCCCACCAACAATAGATCAGAATACCATTACCCTGACATCCTCACCAGCATTTATTGCTTTTTGATTTTTGGATGGTAGCCATTCAAACTGGGGTGAAGGGAAACCTCATTAGGGTTTTTATTTGCATTTCCCTGATGGCTACTGATCCTGAACATTTTTTTTATGTGTCTATTGGCTATCTGAATTTCAGCATTTGAAAAATGCCTATTCAAGTCCTTTGCCCATTTCTTAACAGGATTGTTTGTTTTATTGTTTTTGAGTTTCCTGAGCTCTTTATAGATTCTGGATATTAATAATTTATCAGTTGGATAGTTTGCAAATATTTTCCCATTCTATTAGTTGCCTCTTAACTTGTCTGATTGTTTTCTTTGCAGTGCAGAAGCTTCTTAGCTTAATGTAGTCTTATTTGCCCATTTTTGCCTTTATTGCCTTGCTTCTGGGGTCTTTTCTTTGCCTATGCCAATGTCTTGCAGAGTTTCCCCAAATGTTCTCCTCTAGTAAGTTGATGGCATTGGGTCATAGATTCAGACTCTTGATCTATTTTGAGTTGGTTTTTGTCTAAGGTGTAAGGTAGGGGTTTTGTTTCACACTTCAGCATGCAGAGATATAATTTTCCCAACACCATTTGTTGAAGAGACTGTCCTTTCTCCAGGGACTGGTTTTGGCTCCTTTGTCAAAGATTAGTTGGGTATAGATGCATGGATTGATTTATGGGGTTTCTATTCTGTTTCATGTCTTTTTTGTTTTTGTTTTTTTCCAGTACCAGGCTCTTTTGATTATAATTTCCCTGTGGTATGTCTTTAAATCTGGTATTGTGCTGCCTCCAGATTTCCAACCACAATCTTCACCTGGGGGAAGCTGACAACTGGAACCTGCCTGGGAATGTGGATTTGGCTTTGGAGACTGCACCAGGGGTAACCCAGGTGCACCTAGAGAAACTCACTGGGGGCCACCACAGAGTGGGGCTTTATAATAGTAAGGGGCAGTGGAAATCTTAAACTATTTCTTCAGAAACACCTCTGGCAAAGCAGTCCTCACTTAGGGATCTTGCACAACTTGTCCCAGTGCATGATGGATTTTGAGTTTCTGACATTCTGTGTGTCAGAGGTTTAGAGTTATGAGGCCTGGCTTGATTTAATTGCTTTCTCTGCCTTTTTATAATTCTGAAGATTAAAGTCAGTCAGATATTTTGGCCTATTTCAGTTAAATAATTCTGTTTCAAAGCAAAACCAACATGCACTGTCCCCAGATGGTCCTTTTCCATGTTGCCTACAAACTGCACCTTTCGCACAGGTGCTGTCACAGATTTTGTGACAATGAAACAGACACCCAGGCCAACCACACAGTCTATGGTTGGAGTCACAGGAATTTTGTGAGTGACAGGGAGGAATTGAGGTGAGGGTGCTCCTGAGGTGCCTCACACTTAGGCGTGTTTTTGAAGTTACACTGATTTGGGATAAAGCAGATGGAGTCTGCCTTTGAATGAACATCAGCTCCCTGATCAGCCATGGTGCCTCTGACAGCAACATCTCACCTGCACTGACACCTGGGAGCCCTGCTCTTCACAGCACAGGCCAAAACACCGAGAGCTGCACCTGTGCTTCCAGTCACATGCCACCCATCAAGAAGCCAACACAGGGCCAACATTGTGGAATGGTAGGTTATGCCTTTGCTTGGGGCACAAGTGTCCCAGGTGGGTGCTGGTTAAGTCCCCGCTCCCTCCACAGGGGAGGCTCCTGGCTCCTGGCTTTGGATTGGCTGAACTCTGGCCATTAAGCCATTTGGGGAGTGAACTAGCAGATGGAAGACCTCTCTCTCTGTCTCTCCCTCTCTCTGCCTCTCAAATAAATAAATATTATTTTTTAAAAAGAAGGATAAAGCTAGGCAAGGTAGAAACTGAGTCCATAATTGTATGAAATCACTGCATTTTGGCTCATTAGCCAACAATAGCTAATGCACCCTAGTGGCCATCACAGTGTGACCAGCAGGGCTCTGGCACTGTGCTGCCCAACAGCGGGCCTGCAGCATCTGCTTCATGCCACACAGCATGGAGCCCTGGAGATGAAAAATGATGCTCCAACCTCATGGATCTTTTCGTACAACACAACAAGATGATTGACAAAGTAATGAGACGCACAAGGGGGCCAAAGCAAGCAAGGGAGAATACAGGGTGGGGAAGGCTAGGATTTCAGAAAAGGTGGCAGGGAAGGCCACTCCCCAGGGGACATTTCAGTAATGCTGGGGTTGGCGTGGTGGCAGCATGTAAGGAATGGAGAAGGGGGAGCAGAGGGTAAATTCAGGAAGGGTTGGCCTTAGAGGACCTGTCAAGGACTTAGGCTCTGCTCTGAGTGAGGGACCTCACTGTAAGACTGCAGAAACTGCTCATTTTAACTCCATTGCTTTATCTTCTCTCTCTCTCTCTCAAATTTATTTTACTTTATTTGAAAGCCAGAGTTACAGACAAGGAGGGAGAGAAAATGAGAGATCTTCCATCTGCTGGTTCACTCCACAGATGGCTGCAACAGCCTGGCCTAGCCCAGGCTAAAGCCAGGAGCCAAGAATTTCACCCAGGTCTCTCATGTGGGTACAGGGGCCCAAAGACTTGGGCCATCCTCTTCTGCTTTTCCCAGGCCATGAGCAGGGAGCTGGATCATAAGCAAAGCAGCCGGGATACAAACCTGCCCCCATAGGGATGCTGGCATCACTGGTGACAGCCTCACCTGCTACGCTGCAGTGCTGGACCATCTTCCCTTTTTGAGTCGGCTAATGTGGTTGTGTGTCTATGACGTACCAGACCTGCAATGGTCATTTTCCTACTTATCCTGGTTAACAGGCGGTGTGATCTCAACTTTGTCCTAGAACCCCAGGCTACAACTAGGAGCTGAGCAAGCCCAGTGAACCACACAATGATGGGATCCAGTCTGCTGCTTTCCATTCTAATGACCACGTTTCACCAAGTAAATGAATCACTCGGCAAAATTGGAAGTCCAGTCTTGAGGCCACAGAGACCAAAATGCAGGCAGTGAGTAGTGTGCAGTCACAGAGGACTCTTACACCCACCTCACTCAGGGTGAGCAGGCACAGTGAAGTCACTCTGGTTGTGGCTCCAGGGATGCACCTATTAGGCACTGGATGCAGGGTTGTGGGTCACCTGCCGGGATGCTCTTCTTCACAGTCCTCCTCTGGATTCTGGAGAAGAACAAGGACAGAGCATGACTGCAAACCATCTCCATATGACCTGTGTGTCTCAGAGGCTGGAATACAAGTCCCACTATTGGGCTTGTTAGCTGCAAGAGCTGAGCCCTTAGGAGAAGCCCTTAGGTCTGACCCAGTCCCAAAAGCTCGCCCGGTTGACTGCCAGCTTGCTCTGCCTTATTAGTCCTATGTTCTGTCCTCAGCCTCCGCAGGTCCACCCACATCTGTGTCCCCAGCTTGACCCGGCTTCCATGAGTAATCTGGGCTCCACCCTGGGGATCCCCTCCCATCTGTTAGCAGCATCTGTGCTATGCTGGGGACATCCTCTGGCCAGGGCCTGCCTCATTCTGCTTCGCTTGCTTCCCTCTGGTGGGCACCAGGCTCCATCCCTGGTAGCTGGGCCCTGGAGCAGACCTTCTGAGTCATGCTCACCTGCTGGGCTGCTAATATGCACACTGCCACTCACCCCAGAGCTGCTGCTGAGGGCAGGCTGTATGCAGCCTGAGAATTTACATTTCTTTTTTTTTAAGATCTATTTTATTTCTTTGAAAGACAGAGTTACAGAGAGAGGTAGAGACAGAGAGAGAGGTCTTCCATCTGCTGGTTCACTCCCCAGATGGCCGTAATGCCAGAGCTGTGCTGATCCAAAGCCAGGAGCCAGGAGCTTCTTCCAAGTCTCCCACATGGGTACAGGAGCCCAAGGACTTGGGCCATCTTCTACAGCTTTCCCAGGCCATAGCAGGGAACTGGATTGGAAAAGGAGCAGCCAGGACTAGAACCAGCGCCCATTGCTGGCGCTGCGGCTGAATAGGCTAATCCTCCACCTGCAGCGCCGGCACACTGGGTTCTAGTCCTGGTCAGGGCGCCGAATTCTGTCCCGGTTGCTCCTCTTCCAGTCCAGCTCTCTTCTGTGGCCCGGAAGTGCAGTGGAGGATGGCCCAGTGCCTTGGGCCCTGCACCCGCATGGGAGACCAGGAGAAGCACCTGGCTCCTGGCTTCGGATCAGTGCGGTGTGCGGGCTGCAGCGCGCCGGCTGCAGCAGCCATTGGGGGGTGAACCAATGGAAATGAAGACCTTTCTCTCTCTCTCTCTCACTGTTCACTCTGCCTATCCAAAAAAAAAAAAAAAAAAAAGGAAGAGGAGCAGCCAGGACTAGAACCGGCGCCCATATGGGATGCTGGCACTTCAGGCCAGGGCTTTAACCCACTGGAGAATTTAACCAGCTGGAGAATTTACATTTCTAATCAGCTTCCCAGGACACTGCCATTGCTGGACAGAAGGCCCCACTGAGAGAACAGTGCTCGGACTTAACTGGCCTACAGAAAGCCACATGGTGGATAAATACCCAGGCCACACCCAAAGTCCCTGACGCAGGCATCCACTTTACAACAAATGCTTATTGTGTGCAGTATGTCAGGTGCAACACACTGGGAGCACTCATGACCACTCCCAAGAACCTGCCATTGGAGTGAATAAAAGACTACCAGTGTAGAGCATTCAGATGCCTGCATCCCATATCAAAGTGCCTGGGTTCAAGTCCTGACTCTGTTCCCAATTCCAGCTTCCTACTAATGCAACAGGCAATGGCTCAAGTTCTTAAGTTGCTGCCATCCAAGTGGAAGTTGGGACTGAGTTCACAGCTCCTGGCTTCAGCCTGGCCCAGCCCCAAATACCATAGACATTTGGGGAGTGAACCAGCCGATGGGAGCTCTCTCTCTTTCTCTCACTTTCTCTTTCTTTATCTCTGTTTCAGAAAGAGGGTAAGAGGCAAATTCAAGCAGAATTAGAATGCCAAGTTGTGGTGTGTTATTTCTGAGGGACTCAGCCCTTCCTAGGTTAAATTATGTTGATCTGGAAAAATCCCCCTACCAATGGCAACTTCCAAGTCCATCATTAAACCCTTTGGGATTTAAAAATCATCATCATCATCATCGTAACAGATAATTTTGGGTTGTTGACATTCCAGGCAATTTCAACCCATTGACTCAGTTGTTCCACACAACAGTCTCTGCAAGTAAGGTTCTAATATCTCCCATTGTCCAGATGCGGAAGCTGAAACGTACAGGGGTGACTTGCCCAAGACCACACGGAGAGCAGGTGAGGAAACCAGGGTCACAACTCAGCAGGCTGAGTTTCAAGTCCATCCATACAACTATGACTCCCTTGTTAAAATGTACCACAAAATGTATAAAATATGAAGTTAGGTGACCTTCAGAAACAGAAGTCCAGCCATGTATTCCACACTCAGAGCTACCACATACTTTTTTGTGTGTCAGCTCACGAGTCATCCTTTTGTTGCTACAACTACAACACTAAAGTTAAGTTAGCTGGTTCATGGTTTTGGAGGGTCACAGCCCAAGGTCAGGAGGCCCCTTGGTCTGGCATCTGATGAAGGCAGATCACGTGACAGCAGGCAGCAGAGAGAGGCTGAGCCAACCTCAGCTCATAGAGCCAACCAAGTCTGGGAGCATCTTCTGGGAGCAGCCGGGGTCTCCCGCTGTGCCCACCTCCCAGACTCCACCATGGGGTCATGTCTTTGCCTTTAATCCATTAACTGTTAACTTGAGACTCCAGGGTCCTAGTCCCCAGTGCATAATATCAACTCTCTTTTTTGCGATACCTCTATGATATTTAATCGAGATATAGAAAATAGTAATACAAATTTTATATAATGGTGCTCAGAAACACAGCCTACATATAACTACACAAAATGCACATTAACCTAAAAAACTGAAATAGAGTAGAAAGCACAAGATAACAGTTAGTCAATAAATAATACCAACTCATACTTAGAAATAAGTTTAAATTCAAGAACATCTGTGTAGATGCAAGGTAATGGGAAGGTAAGATGTCTCCATACCAACACTCACTGAATTCTCGATTGACTTCTTTCCATGGACATTTTTGCTTTGTGCTTTTTGTGTTCTCATTGAAGGTGTACCTTCAGATTTAATTTTGTATTTTAATGAATTAAGGTAGTGGAGAAATCCTGACAAACTACTCAGACTTCTTCATTTTATAATTTTTAACTTTTCATCTTAACTCAGGACAAAAACACAAAGAGTTTATGAAATTAGAGGAAAGGTTTAACATAGAACTGGCAGAGGAAGACATGCAGATTGCTGATCTCTCTAGAGGATCACAGGGACTAAAGATACTTTAGCTGGAAGTTTACTCTGCTCTGTTTTATGTTTTACTTTGACCACTGCACTTGCAGGTTTTCTGTAACCTGCTGAAAGGTTAACCTAGAGCATATTTTTGCATGATTCCTCATTTGTGATCAAGGGCATGCCTTCTGACAGTAGTGTTGTCAGGGAAAATTTCTGGGTTCCTAGTCTTCCATGGTGCTCCACCACAGAAGGGTTCCGCCACCTAATGAGTTTGGAAGCACCACAGATCTCTGTCAGATAAATGCACATCCAAGAACTTCTACTGAAGAAAAGTAACTAACACCACTAGTATCATAATTTTGGATCACCTTGAGTGTCTTTAGCATAAACAGTGCCTTTTGTATTTGTCATTCACATGTTATGTGCTTTGTAATTCCAGATTCCAGCCATGGCAAACCAGTCACTGGCACTGAGGGCTGAGTCGTGTGAGCCAAAGCCTTCACTTGCTGGAGCTGAGTAGCAGGGCTTTTGTTCTCTCTTTGCCCACGTCCTGTGCATCCTGAGGATTCAAGGTAAACAAAGTTGTCACCCAAACTAGGGAAACTGCACGCACTCAGAAACTATAGGCTGTCCCGCATGCACAATGAATGAATATTCTTAGAAATAAGAATTTCACCTTTTAGGCAAAAGAAAGTGCTATTTAAGCTTCTCTAGACCATGATGTAGCCTTGCACGAGGAGAGATGCTTGCCCTTGATAAAATGAGCAAGAAATCAAAGTTGGACAAGTGGCTCAGGCAGATACAAAAGTGTGTTTGTTGCAACCAAGTTGACTTAACTTTCACTGCCTTTGAAACACAAATCCATTTGGTAATGGGGCCTGAAGATCTAAAAAGTACAGTTATGAGAAGAAACAGGATGCTGTGTCAGATTGATTTGTGAGAGCATCAGGTTACTGAAGGCTGAACCAGCTCACAGGAAGGCTCTCCCCTTCCCTCCCTCCTCCCTCACAGCAGTGGGAAGTCATTCCCACACTACAAAATATGCCTCCAAATCCCAGGCCCTGCATGAGACCAAATTTTTTGGCTTCCGAGGGGCTTTCTCCAGAGCCTGAAAATGATCCCAGCAGCAGCTCCTCTGTGGCTTTTGGCTCCACATACTCTCAGCAACTGAAAGAAGATCCCCACCAGTGCTTCCTGGCCACGGTCTCACTGCTGGGCCCCACGTGACTGTTCATCATTCACAATCACCATTTTCATTTGTCTAGCCATTTCAGTTCTCTTATGTTTTAAGAGTGATGTCAATAACATTGTTACTTACATAATGACATGTTACATATAAACATGGTAATGCAATGCATGTAACTTATGCTATATCTGGGTATTTTTAGTAAAACCATATGTGTGGTCTCATTAAGAGTACTTTCTACTGCTTTGGGTGAACTATATTTATGCAACCAGGAAAAAAACTTTCAAAATTACATTTAATCCCAGTGTGAAGAAGACTATGTTTTTATAAAAACAGATTTTCTTTAGCAATATGACTCTGGGCTGACAAGGGTTTGAGGGAAGAGAATTTCCAAAGAGACGGCAAATGTGCAACTAGGTAGAAAAGAATGACTCAGGAACTTATGTAGCACCTGAATGGCTTCCGTGAACTTCTCTTCCTGCTAACCATGTTTCATGAATGTTTTCCCTAGAGGGGAGCACTTGCCTTGATGCTCACTGTAGTTAT
Source organism: Lepus europaeus (assembly GCF_033115175.1). Classification (NCBI taxonomy): domain Eukaryota; kingdom Metazoa; phylum Chordata; class Mammalia; order Lagomorpha; family Leporidae; genus Lepus; species Lepus europaeus. The sequence goes on from NC_084846.1 coordinate 68,922,143, forward strand.
AATTGCAGTACTGTTCTTCTGATAGAGACATGCAACATTCTCAGTGATGCACAAATCTTCCAGATGCCAGTAAATACATTTTTAGTACCAAGAGGTTCTTTTCTTTGCCTGACGCAAACTACTGTTTGCCACGTCTTCTTGCTATGGCACTGATACTGGAAGAAGTCACTGGCTCATTACTGCATTGAGGTCATACTATGTATTAATAAAGATGTTTTCTTTGAAATTATAACTGCGGCCTTGTAATAACAACGGAAGTCATTGTGTGTTTACCACATTCCATGTTTGGTACCAACAAGCTTGCTTAACTGCAAGGTTCCCTATGCCGGGAAGCCATAGTTGTCACTACTACTACTGCCTCAGTTTCTCAGAAGAGGAAGCCAAGACAGTTAGGTAATGTGCTGGACTCTCAACTAGGATATGGCCATGAGGGTCCAAACCCTGGTGGTTTAATCCCTGGGATTTCAGCCTCTCTTTTAAAAACCATTATTCCTGTCTCAAAGTGAAAATTTCCAGTAATTTAATCCAAATACATTGAAGACTGACCTTTAAACACTCAGAGTGAGAATTAACAATCAAATTATGTACTTACTTTCCTTTGATGTTGAGCAATCAACATTTTTCTAGACGTTTTTCTATGTACTCAGATTTGAGGAAATGCAAGAAGTACTGGTAACTCAACTGAAGGTCTAGGAAAGTGTCCAGCAGATTGACACCAGTGGCTTAGTCACTGTCCATCCAGCTCAGCACCAGAAGTCAATATTCGTGATACTCTGTGAATAACATGGTGACCATTCATTGACAGCTACTTACCAGCACCTACCACTTTCAAACCTGCTACTTCTCAGTGATTCTAAGTAGAGCACTTCTAAAAACAAAACAATACAAATAGAAAGAAGAAATTTCACTTTTGCTTTGGAGCAGATGACATAATACAAGTTTGACTTACCTGCTTCTACCTTTAAAATCTGCTCAACACTTGGGGGTAGGCACTTAGCTTAACAGTTAAGTGCCCGTGCTCTAACTTCTAATCCCAGCTTCTTTCTAAGGCAGATTCTGGGAGGCAGCAGTGATGGCTCAGATGAATTGGTTCCTGACATTCACACTGAGAAATGTGGATTCAGTGCTCAGCTCCTAGCTCTGGCCCAACCCAGTCCCAGCCATATCAGGACCTATGGCAAGTGAACTAATGGATGGGAGCACTCACCCTCCTCGTCCTCACTCTCGCGCTCTCATCCCCATTCTCAAACAAATAAATAAAAATAAAACTATTCAGTAGTTAAACACTGCCCTTCTCAGAAATCAAACTTCTGGCTTTGAATTTAACCCTACTGCAAGTTCAATACAGCAGCCAAAGTAATCTTTATCAAATATCTACGATACCATTTTGGTCCCTTTCTCAATACTCTACACTGTCTTGTTCAAAGAACTCACTGTGGACTGCAGGGCAGTAGGTTATCTGGCTCCCCAAGGCATCTCTGACTTTATCTCTTCCCACACTCTTTCTGCTCACCCACTCCAACCATGGGCCTCTGTGGTTGGCAAAATATACCAGGCTTACCTCACCACACCCTACTTGGCCACAGAAATAGTCCCGGTTATTGTATCTGTTATTTCTTTAGACTTCACAACTTCCAACATCCTATATATTTATTATTTTTTCATATTTATGTATTATCTCCCTCACTTTGTTAGAATGTAAGATCTAAGCAAACGGAGATTGTTGTCAGCTTTGTTTGAACAAAACAAAACAATGCCTTGCAAACCACAGGCACACAATACATGTTTGTTGAATGAACAAAGAGATGAATGAAAGAATAACTGAATGCCAACAACTGGACCGTGCGTAAGTCACCCAGTTCCAGCAGTATCTTTACCAGACACTGATTCAAAGGTAGTGATGACCTTACACAATGAGTGGCATTGAAGTCATTATGACTGACTTCAAAGAAAGTAATACATGAAGGCAGAAACGGCACTGGCTCTGAGGCAGCCTAAACCCTAAGGGAGTCCTTTTTTGTACAATTTAGGACCCCTCAGTGGCATTTCAGTCCTTATTGTTGTAAATGAGCCAATCAAACTCTGTGGAGCTTACTTTACAAGGTTGTCATGAAGATTAAATGAGTTTATAGATGTAAAAATGCTTAAAATGAAGTAACTGCTCATAAATATTTACTACTAGTGGTAGTATTAGTATGTACAACAGGTAGTATTAGTATATATAATATTAGTAGGTACAACAGTTACCATAATATGTACAACAATTTTTTAATGTATGGCCTCAGAACTATCTGAAAGAGAAACAATTAGCTTTGACTCAGTAGTGTCTGATAAGCACTATTTTTAAGGACGTGGACAAGAACTTGTCTTCAGTCTTTCAGGCTTAATTATACTGAGCTTTAGCAGCCTTGGTCAGCCATCCTCAAAACATTTGGTCTGATGACTACTTTATACAAAAACTAACATTAGTGAGGGCCCCATGGTGTCTTTATTTGTATGAATTATATGCATTGATATTTTGTCTCTTCAAAATTAAAATCAAGAATTTTTAAAAATTAGTTCATTCCAAAATATCAAAAATAAATGTTATTAAAATAAATTACTTTTTTAAGCAGCACATTTTTCAGCCCAAAACTGTAGCAGTGAGGGTGACACTGTTGCAAGCTTGGCAGGTCTCTCCAATACAGGGATTATGGAAGAAAACAATTCTGCTCTGTGATGCCACACATTGTGCAGCCTTGGGAAACCTGCTTTGCACTTGTGAGAAGAATAAAGACAAGCAGCATTTTGGTGTGATTGTGAGAATTATTTTCACCTCATGGACCCTTCCACTCCAGTGTTCTTGGTCCACTTCGGATGACCACTAGGCTACTGTGGACTTGTCCTTCTTGAGAGTGTCCGCTACTTTCTCCTATGCACTTTCCCCAGCTCCTTGTTGGTTGATCAGCCTCCCTAATGGGTGCTGGGCCCTTCTTCCCACTCCACTTCCTCGCTACTTGAGGAAACCGAGCTGCAGACCAAAGACTGGAAGGACTGCAGCTTGGCTTGGTGAGCAAGGTCCTCCTGCCAGACAGCGGGATCCATTGCCCTCAAATGGCCTGCATCAGTATTGTATGAAGCATTTTGAAAAACACAAACTCAAAGCAGCAGTTTCCTCAGTTGTCACTAAAATCAGTCCCAGGAAACAAATGTAAAAGGTGTCATCCGATTTTCATTAAAATACCAAGAAATAGGGAAAAGTGCGCTTCAGCATTGGGAACAGAGGATAAGAGCCAATGTGGACAAAAATTGGAGGACATTTCACTCAATAAATCACCCACTGAACCAGAGTTAAAACACTGTTAATGGACACCATGTGCTTTGCTCCCTTTGCCAAAGCAGTGAAATCAGGAAGTCAGAGGAGCCTTGATTGACCCCACTGCTTGCGATCTCAGCTCCCACCTGGGGAGCAGGCACCGAGGACTGCAAAGGAGTCCATGCCACAACCCACAGGGGCTTTTGCTGCCTCTGCAAATCACAATCATGAAAATCCTGCCATCAGTGTAAACAGAGCATTTTTTTTAAAAACAAAAGTTTCAAAGCATCCTGAGAACAACCAGAGCTGAAGCAACCTGAGTGCCAGGCATGGCTCCGAAGAACGGCTCAAATTCAGAGTCCTGGAGCCCAGTCCACCACGGAAGCATGGAAGGCAAGTGTGCAGGGGAAGTGGAGAAAGGACCCAAAATGTCCTCTACACCTGTCACCTGGGGAGCACGGGTGGGGAGGTGTGCCGGGCTCCTCTACAGCCTAGACACGGCTGGGTCACAAGTGCTGCCTTCTCTCAGAACTGCAACCCAAATGAGCACATCTGTCTGCATGGACTGACGGATCCTGTGACAGTCGGTCACACCCAGTCTGCAGGGAAGCGCAGAGACTCAGTGTTTGGAGATTTGTTTGTTTGTCTGAATGGCTGGAAAATTTCTCTTCATTCTAGGATAAAGAGCCTAATACCAACACGTGTGTTGGCCCAGACAGGTGTCCCTAATGGCTCCTATTTGCCCTTGCCACGCTGGCCTCTGTGAGAAGTCCTGCAGATAAACCTCTCAGCTCAGGAAGCTGCCCAGCCCAGCCCCTACCTCTGAGGCTCTTTCATCTGCTTCCATGAGCCCTGGGCAGATGCTCCTCTTCCTGACCGACAGCAGGTGTCCTGTCCCGTGGGCCCTGGGCAGACCCTCCTCTTCAAGACCATAAGCATGCATGACCCATCTCATCGCTCTCCTTCTCCATGTTTTCTCTCCCTTGACTTCTCCGGCTCTGTGCCCTGCAGTCTGTGTATGAGTGCACGAGGGGCTTCATCCTTGGGCCAACACAGTAAGTGTCTCTCCCTGGGTCCAGAGTTACAGCTCCCATCACTGGTCAGGCAGAGTCAGGACATGAAGAGCAGCCTACGGGAAAAGAGCTATAGCCCCAGGAAGGGGAGGGAAACATGTTCTCTAAAGCAGATTGGCTGAAGGAAACAGAAGAAAATTTTAAAATTTATTTGATCCACACTCTTTTTTTAAAATATTTATTTATTTATTTGAAAGGCAGAGCTATGGGGAGGCAGAGGCAGAGAGAGAGGTCTTCCATCTGCTAGTTCATTCCCCAAATGGCTATATTGGCCAGAGCTGGGCCCATCCAAAACCAGGAACCAAGAGCTTCTTCCATGCCTCCCATGTGGGTGCAGGGACCCAAACACTTCAGCCATCTTCTGCTACTTTCTCAGGCACATTAGCAGGGAGCCATGATCCACACTCTTTTAAAAAGCAAGAAATCTGAGATGAGGCAAGAGATTGCATGAAACCAAAATCACAAGAACCAAGTTAAAACGTTGTTTGGAAGTAAAGAACAGCAAACGTTGTACCACAGACTGCCTTCCCAATGCTATGGGAGGAATGTGAGACTTGATCCACAAAGATCCAATTTGTCAATCGCTAGTCTCCCTAAAGAGAATGCTGAATAAAAGGAACAAAATAAATTAGTCAAGAGAAAATAAGTAAGAATTAGTGTGTAAGCAATGAATCTCTCCCCAATACTACAAATATATCTGACTGGAGATTTTCAGTTGCCACGCTGTGCCTGAATAAAAGGAGCCATGATCCAGAACTCCCTTTCCTATTCTTGTTGGAGTCTCACTCACTTTTCCTCCCTCCCCTGACCCTGCAACACACCAAAGTTCCACAGCCAGACTCAAGTCTACCCACTCCAGGAAGTCCTCTCCAGATGTTTTGTTTCAAAATCTGTGAAGTACAGCAAGAGTTTGATTCAGTTGATTGCTTCTTTCTTTTGCCATGTCTTCTTCCTTTTTAAAATATTTGTTTATTTATTTGAGAGGTAGAGCTATACACAGAGAGAAAGAGAGACAAAGGTCATCTATTTGCTGGTTCACTCCCCAAATGACCACAATGGCCACAGCTCGGCCTATTTGAAGCCAGGAGTCAGGAGCCAGGAGCTTCTTATGGGTCTCCCACATGGGTGGGGTGGCCCAAGCACTTGGGCCATCTTCCACTGCTTCCCCAGGCCATCAGCAGAGAGCTAGGTCAGAAGAGGAGCAGCCAGGATACAAACCAGTACCCATGTGGGATGCCAGGTGTCCAGGCAGAGGCTTAGCCTACTACACCACAGTGCCAACTCCTATTTTGCCATTTCAAATGTGCTGTTGAGCTTATCTAGTGAAAATTTCATTTTGGTTATATAAATTGTCAACCATGGTGTTTTCATTTGTTTCTTTTTCTAGTTTTATTTGTCTATCAAGAGCCTTTGTTTATTGATTCATTGTCATTATATTTTGTTTAACTGCCTTGAAGCATTTGTTTGCAAAATCCAACATCTATACCCACTCAAAATCACCTTCTAGTGAGTATGGCTCACAACTTTTTTGTTTTTTTAATTTTATTTGTTATTCAAGTTTCACGTATTTCATATAAACAGATTTAGGAACACAGTGATACTTCCCGCCCTACCTTCCCTCCTGCCCATGCCCCAACCCTTCTTAAGCAACTGCTCTCTCAGTCTCTCTCAAGGAACTTCTATCACATCCTGCCAACATCAGTTATAACATTTGTGTTTTTCAGGTTTTTTTTTTTATGCAAATTGTTGAACTCTTTACTTAGGATAGAGCTGGTCTTCTGTGTATAAAGTTAATTGAAAATGGATCTTAATGGAGAATGGGACTGGGAATGGAGGATTGGGGGGGGGCAGTATGGTGGGAAGAATCACTATATTCCTTAAGTTGTACTTATGAAATGCATGAAGTTTGTATTCCTTAAATAAAAGGTCCCTTTGGGGGAAAAATATACTTAAAAAATTTGTGTTATAGAAGCACCTGTGTTAGGTTGGATTGTCTGAACAGCAGAGGCATGGAGTTAATTAAATGTGCAATTTCATTAGGGGCTGCACCTGTGAAAAAAACTAGGGAGTGGGCAACCATGGCCATGACAGTCTTACCCCACGTGGATGGAAGGAGGAAGTAGGGTTGGAAACACCCCAGCATACCCTGTGCCATGCAGGCTAGAAGTTTCTGTAAGGCTGTGGGGTATCCTAGAGTCAGGATGGGTGGGTAGGAAGGTCCCATGTCTCCCAGGAATGGGCCTCCCTTAGTATCTTGGCTGTATCATGTGTGGCAGTAGTCCAGGTAAGGTTTGCCACTGTGCACCATAGTACTGAATTCTGTATAGCAGCTTGTACCCTGGGGCCAGTTACTCTCTGTGACTGGAGTACTGTCATGGCCACCAGTATCCATTGAAAAGTAATCAGTTACTGAGCAATGAGTCACCAACACCATGCTCAGCACACAGAAAGGACACAAGCTCACTCCACAAAGATGGCAGGCACCTTGCCTTTCCATTTGCAGAATTCGACACACTGGAAAAACCAGAGACCCAAGAGCATGTTGGTGTTGGTGTGAAAGATTGTCCCAAATGCGCCAGGAACAAAGAGGAGTAAAACAGTCAGATCAGTGGTGCCTGGCAGAGCTGGGCTACTCCAGCAGAGGGAGGAAGGGTCAAGTGTGCAGAGCTAAGCATGCCAGAGTGTTCCAGGCAGAAGGCGGCAGCTCAGCTTGGTGGAAGGCAGTTGCTGTTTGTCTCAAATATTTGCTGCCTTCCCTGGGGGTGGTCTCATGTCCCCATCTCACTAATGACAGACATGGTATGCGGCACTTCCTGGAGGAGCTTTAGCACAGGTCTGCCTCAGCCACACCCGCCATTTTCTCTGCCTGGAAAGGGTACAGGAGCCGGCCCCATGGGCCTCTGTCCAAGAGTGAAGGTGACATGACTCAGAGTGGCCATCAGCCATAAGAGACATGTATAAACAGCAAGAAATTTATAACCCATGAATGTTCGTGACTGCCCTGACTGGATCTGTGCAAACAGAACACATAACGGCTTCATGTCTGCAGGGACCCCAGCTGCCCCCTGTGTGCTGGGAACGGGCACACGGCGTGCACTGAAGGAACAGCAACAGTCACTTCTGACACAGTGAATATATGGACAATCTGCAGGCCAGGAGCCAGCATGGATGTGAGTCTGAGGGCAGATTGGGCGAGGCCTTTGGGCAGAGGAGGGGCAGGCTCCAGAGCCCTGCACAGGGCCACCGGTGAGTGAGGGCAGCGGTGCCCCCAGGAGGAGCAGCGGCTTCTTGCAGAGCTCACTCGGAGGTAACACAGGACATCAATGGGACATCGTCCAGCAGGTTCTTGGAAACATGTGTTTGGAGCTGAACTCAGTTGCTTTATATTTAGATTTCAGAAAGTTTTAGTCTTCCTTTTCCAGGTGTGACCACTGTCAGCCCATTTTAAAAACCGTGCATGAAGTATGAATTCACACACAAAGTTGAGCACAAGCTGTGTTCCCAACTGCAAGGCTCTTGCTGCCCTTGCTCTGAGCTGTTCCTTGGTGTCCATCTTTAGCACAAGGGCACAGAGAGTTTGTCTTAGTTCGCATATCATCACTGCTCCTCAAATCCTCTCCCGCTGGGTTTTCTACATGCACCAGACCCAACTCTGGCTTTCCCACAATTGGCTACTCTCACCTGTTGAATGTACACATCTTTATTTGTGTTTTTGAAAACTGTATTTGGGGGAGCCCATGGTTTCACTGTGGGTTGGCAGTGTTAGGTTGGATCTCCCTATGATTCACATGTCACTCTCCAGGGCAGGCTAATGCCACTTTCCCCACCTCTTGTCAAGGATGTGACCAGTGCCCCCCAGTTCCCATCATCACAGTGGTGCACACTGCTTATTTGCAGGGGCTCACCTGACACTCTTCGGTGACATTATTCTGGGGATATGCAAGGGCTTTTCAAAAAGGTAAGATGAGCTTATGCAGGGGCAACACATTTGGAAATCCATGCAAGAGTTTTTCACAATTTGCAAATTTCAAGACCCTTTTGAAGGTCCCTGACATACATGGATTTCAGCATTTTCTATTCTGCACTGAAATAAACATCTTTGTTAACATCTTTTTATTTATTTAACAGGTAGAGTTATAGACAGTGAGAGAGAGAGAGAGAGAAAGAGAGAGAGAGAGGTCTTCCTTCCGTTGGTTCACCCCCAAATGGCTGCCACGGCCGGCGCTGCACTGGTCCGAAGCCAGGAGCCAGGTGCTTCTTCCTGGTCTCCCATGCAGGTGCAGGGACCCAAGCACTTGGGCCATCCTCCACTGCACTCCTGGGCCACAGCAGAGAGCTGGACTAGAAGAGGAGCAACCAGGACTAGAACCCAGTGCCCACATGAGATGTCGGTGCCACAAGCAGAGGATTAACTAAGTGAGCCATGGCTCCAGCCCCTAGCATCTTTCTTTTAAGATTTATTTATTGGAGCCAGCACTGTGGCGCAGTGGGTTAACACCCTGGCCTGAAGAGCCAGCATCCCATATGGGCTCCAGTTTGAAACCCAGCTGCTCCACTTCCAATCCAGCTCTCTACTATGGCCTGGGAAAGCACTAGAAGATGGCCTAAGTGCTTGGCCTCCTGCACCCACGTGGGAGACCCGGAAGAAGCTTCTGGCTCCTGGCTTCAGATTGGCACAGCTCTGGCTATTGCGGCCATTTGGGGAGTGAACCAGCAGATGGAAGACCTCTCTCTCTCTCTCTCTCTATGCCTCTCCTCTCTCTGTGTAACTCTGACTTGAAAATAAATAAATGAATCTTTAAAAATATTTATTCATTTATTTGAAAGGCAGAGTTACAGAGAGGCAGAGGCAGAGACAGAAAGTCTTCCATTTGCTGGTTCACTCCTCAAATGGCTGCAACAGCCAGAGCTGAGCCGATTCAAAGCCGGGAGCCAGGAGCTTCTTCTGGGTCTCCCACATGGGTACAGGGGCCCAGGGACTTGGGCCATCTTCTACTGCTTTCTCAGGCCATAGCAGAGAGCTGGATCAGAAGTGAAGCAGTCAGGACTCAAACTCGCGCCTATATGGGATGCCAGCACTGCAGGTGGTGGTTAACCACTATGCCACAGCACCGGCCCCATAAACTTATCTTTTAACTTCATTTTCAACAGACTTTCTGAAGTGCCCTCACATGAGTAAAAGTGCAGGACAAGAACACTCCTGCCTGACCCAGCACAGCAAACGGCGGCTGACAGCTGATGGTTGTGCCTGAGTCACCACTACTCTGCCCACACTTGGCATTATCCAGGGTTCTAGTTTATCAGTCTAGTAGTGAGATCATAATTTTTAAATTTCTATTGTAGTGACTTCAGATGGTCTGAGCATCTCTTTATGTGTTTGTATCTTCGTTCCCTTCCTGTATTTCCTGTTTCTATAATTTGTAAGTTTCTTAAAGATAGAGATGGACAGTTTATTATTTGTATTGTTGGTATCAACTTGCAGGTGTCTATGTTCTATGTTCTATGGAGCAGGGGGGCATCATCTTTACACCTGTTGTCATTGCCCCACATTTCATGAGTAATCTGGTTTTTTTTCCATATTTCTGTTTTCATTTCTATTGCCTTTGTTTCTTAGTTTGATAAGTTTCCATTGACAAATCTTCAAGCTTACCAACTCTTTCTTCAGCTGCTTTTGGTCTACTGATGAGCCGTTTAAAGGCATTCTCCACTCCTGTTGTCATGGTTTTTTTACATTTCTAGTATTTCTGCCATTCAAGTAAATAAAAACAAAACAACTTCCTATGAGTGTACACTTCTCCTGTGTGAGGACACAACCATTAACCCTGTGTTGTCCCATTTGTGAGCCTGTCCTTCCCTCACCTATGGTTTTCCCCATAGGAAACAGGGTATAACAGATGCTGAGGTGGCTGGTCACATCTGGCATTTACAAGTGACCTGGCCACCTGAGTCTTAGGTAACTGTTCTGTTTAAGGTGAAAATACTGCCACAGAGTGATAGTGCTCCTGCACTCTTAAGACTGCTTCTTCAAGGCCTTAAGTCAGCCCTCTCCTTGGTTCTCAACTCCCTTCTTCTCTCCCCACCATGGCCTCCTTAGCAAATGGGGGATTGAGCTTCCAGTGGTAAATCCCACAAGACCTAGAGACAAGTGTGCTGTGAGCTTTGTCTCAAGACTCCGTGGGGATGTGAGATGTTCCTCCAGTGAATTGACAGATGTGATGGGGCCTTACTCCCAGTCTCAGCTGGAAGTTCTTCTCTAGTTTACTGATAACTTCAGACTTCCAGGGTTTCAGTATTTACATAAAATAAGATATATGCCAAGGCCCTCAGCAAATCTTTTGAGGAAAGCAAAGCTCTGACAACAGGGAAAGGACTGAGTTAGAAGCTGCACCAACCTAACTCCCTACTGCTGACAAATCACTAACGGATCCTGTACTCACAGCTGCAGGCTCGTGGCAGGGACAAGAACAGCTGCACCACTAACCACATCTCATTAAAAATTAATGCATGGGTTGGGGCCGGCAGTGTGGCATAGCAGGTGAAGCTGCCATCTGCAGTGCTGGCACCCCGTACAGGTGCCAGTTAGAGACTTGGCTGCTCCACTTCCAATCCAGCTCTCTGCTATATGGCCTAGGAAAGCAGTGGAAGATGGCCCAAGTCCTTGGGCACCTGCACCTGTGTGGGAGACCTGGAAAAAGCTCCTGGCTAATGGCTTTGGACTGGTGCAGCTCCAGCCGTTGTGGCCCTCTGGGGAGTAAACCAGTGGATGGAAGACCTCTCTCTCTCTCTCTCTTTTCTGCTTCTCTGTATCTCTGCATTCCAAATAAATAAATCTTTAAAAAGAAAGTTAATGCATGGCTTTCTTCACACTAAGAGCTACTCTTGGATGGCAGAGATATTTATCAAACAGTAGTTAGAAAAGGGTGACTATTATATAGCTTTCAATTAAGGAATAAAAATAATCAAGAAATAACAGTGCATCAAGATAATATATTATAATTAGTATAAGCAACATTGTCAGACCATTTTTAATGTCTTTTGATTCATCTATCCTAGTAACCATTTATGCTTTTCAGTTTTTCCTTGCTTATCTGAATATTTATTTTACACAGCTGTAATCAGAGTTTACATGCTATTTAGTTCTGAGGTCAAACAGCATTATTAATGGGCATATTGTTCTGTGATTTAGTTTTTAAAGTTTTTATTTATTTAAAATGCAGAGAGACAGTGAGAGAAAGAGAGACAGACCAAGGAGATCTTCCATCTGCTGGTTCTCTCTCCAAATGCTTGCAACAGCCAGGGCTGGATCAGGCCAGAGCCAGGAACCAGGAACTCAATCCAGGCACAGTAGCAGGAAACTTGATCAGAAGCAGAGTAGCCAGGACTTGAACCAGCACTCCAATGTGGGATGTGGGAGTCTCTGATTTAATTTCAGAATTTTTTTTTTTAAGATTCCTTGCAGTGTGGTAAGATTCCTGGGTGACTTCATTAGCACTTTCCAGCACCAATAGCTGGACTAAAGAGCCAATTTGGACTGAGCAAGCGAGTCTTGATCTTGCTGAACCTCCCCTTCCGGGTGGACAGCTTTCCAAGAGAGTCACAGGAAGTCAGGGCACTTTGGCTGAAACAGCAGGAAGTCATTCTCGGGCTTGTAAGGTGTGTGGAGAAGGCTGCTGATTCTTCTGTTCCAAGACACAAAAGAAAAGCATCTTCAAATTCAAATCTTGGTCTTCTGAAGGGTGTGGCAAACAATGAATGACTACAAAAATAACCAAACTTCCAGAATCCAGTATTCATTAAAATGATGGTACTAGGGCCAGCACAGTGGTGTGGTAGGTTAAGCCTCCGCCTGTGGCAAATGGCATCCTATATAGGCACCGGTTAGTGTCCCAGCTGCTCCTCTTCCAATCCAGCTCTCTGCTGTGGCCTGGGAAAGCAGTAGAAGATGGAGCAAGTGTTTGGGCCCCTGCACCTGTTAGGTAGGAAGTCAGAAATTGAGCCTATGTGTGTGTGAGAAAGGCCTGAAGAGCAGCACCCACTGCAGAAGCTCCAAAAGCCCAGTATCTGCACTTTAAAGTCCTGCCCGGATCCTGATGACCTTCCAAGGCATCCTGCCCCTTCTACCTGATAACCTTCCAGGTGCAGCCTAGTATCTGCACTTCAGAGTCCCACCCGGATCCTGATGACCTTCCAGGGGCTCCTGCCAATGCTACCTGGCCTGATAAACAACCTTCCTCTAACTGGGGCAACACCAGCCAGGCTTCCCCTGTCTGATAACTTCAGGGGGAAAAACTCAGAAAGGAATGTTTCATATTTACACCCAACAAGTCCTTTGTTCAGGAGGAGAAGGAGAGGGGGAGGGAAAAGGCAGGAAGGCAAGACCCATCCCCTTAAAAACTCCAGCCTAAATGTGAACTGTGTAATCTCTCTCAGGTTCTGTCTAGAGAGGTGCCCATCTGTTCTTACGGATGTCCCTACCCTAATAAACCCTGCTGTTTTGCTTTCCACTGCTCTCTGTCTCACACTTGAAATCTTTCTTGCGCAAAGACAAGGACTCTTTGCTTCTCCAGTAACACAACCACATAGGAGACCCAGAAGAAGCTCCTGGCTCCTGACTTTGGATAGGCCTAGCCCCGGCCATTGAGACCATTTGGAAAGTGAACCAGCAGATAGAAGACCTATCCCTCTCTCTCCCCCTCTGTCTATAACTCTGCCTCTCAAATAAGTAAATAAAGCTTTTAAAAAATGATTGTGTTTTTCGAAGCTATATAAAAAGTTGATTTTAGTACAAACAGTGACACCAGGAAATATTTATGTTGAGCAAGAAGATGTTTACACGCAAAACCTCATCTAAACGATAAGTCTGGTTCCATGGCAGATTCAATAGAGAACACGTATTATTTTAAAGATTTGCTTATTTGGGCCAGCGCCATGGCTCACTAGGCTAATCCTCCACTTGCAGCGCCGGCACCCTGGGTTCTAGTCCCGGTCGGGGCGCCCAGTTGCTCCTCTTCCAGTCCAGCTCTCTGCTGTGGCCTGGGAAGCCAGTGGAGGATGGCCCAGGTCCTTGGGCCCTGAACCCACATGGGATACCAAGAGGAAGCACCTGGCTCCTGGCTTCGGATTGGTGCAGCACCGGCCGTAGCAGCCATTTGGAGGGGTGAACCAATGGAAAAGGAAGACCTTTCTCTCTGTCTCTCTCTCTCACTGTCTAATTCTGCCTGTAAAAAAAAAATTAAAAAAAGATTTGCTTATTTGAAAGACAGAGAGGGAGACACAGAAATCTCCCATCTGCTGGTTCACCCCAAAAATGGACACAGTGACCAGGGCTGGGCCAGGAGCCAGGAGTTTCTCTCAGGTCTCCCACATGTGCACAGGGACTTGGGCCGTCTTCTGCTACTTTCTCAGGCATGTTAGCATGGAGCTGGATCGGAAGTGGAGCAACTGGGACATGAACAAGCACCCATATGGAAGCTTGGTACTGTGATGGCTTAACCCACTGCACCATAATGCCAGCCCTTAGAACACAATTTTTTAAAAAGAGACTTTATTTATTTAAAAGGCAGAATTACAGGGAGAGAGAAAAATCTTCCATCTGCTAGTCCACCCCAAAAAGGCTGCAAAGGCCCGAGCTGAGCCAGGCCAAAGACAGGAGCCAGGAACTCCATGTGCGTCTCCCACATGGTTTGCAGGGGCCCATTTTGCACTGCTTCCACAGGCACATTAGCAGGGAGCTGGATTGGGAGCTCAGATTGGGATGTTGGCTTTACAGGAGGTGATTTAACCCACTGCACCACAACACCTGTCCCCCTAGAGACACATTTATAATCAAACAGCAGCAGCAGCAGCAATGTGTTCATGATACATGTAACCATAATTGTGTCTATGCACACAAAATAATCTCAGAAGAAAATACCTAGCTGGTGAATTGTCAGGCTATTTAAATTTATTTCTCCACATGAATTTCTAAAATTCCAGGTTGACACAGGGAAAAAATATTTTTTTAAAAAATCTTCATCCTCACCTCCACTGCTGAAGGTGAAAGGGCGGGAGAGGGCCAGCCAACAGATAGAATAAAAAAGGGAGAGAAGGATCCATCATGGGAAGTGGGATACACAGCAGACTCATAGAATGGCAGATGTCCTAAATAGCACTCTGGCCTCAGAATCAGCCCTTAAGGCATTCGGATCTGGCTGAAGAGCCCATGAGAATATTTTAGGCATGGAAAGCCAAGACACTCTGGAAAAAAAAGAAGACCTAAATGAAAGATCTCTGTGAGTGAGATCTCAGTGGAAAGAACGGGGCCATCAAAGAAGGAGGTACCTTTCTCTGAAGGGAGGAGAGAACTTCCACTTTGACTATGACCCTGTCAGAATAAGATCGAAGTCAGCGAACTCAGAAGGCTTCCATAGCCTTGGCAACTCATGACTAGAGCCTAGGAAGATTACTGAAGCCATAAACAAGAGTGTCAAATTGTTAAGTCAACAACAGAAGTCACTGTGTACTTACTCCTCATGTGGGATCTCTGTCCTTAATGTGTTGTACAATGTGAAGTAATGCTATAACTAGTACTGAAACAGTATTTTACACTTTGTGTTTCTGTGTGGGTGCAAACTGATGCAATCTTTACTTACTACATACTAAATCGATCTTCTGTATATAAAGATAATTGAAAATGAATCTTGATGTGAATGGAATGGGAGAGGGAGCGGGAGATGGGAGGGGTGCAAGTGGGAGGGAAATTATGGGGGGGGAGCCATTGTAATCCATAAACTGTACTTTGGAAATTTATATTTACTAAATAAAAAGAAAAAATCTTCATCCTCACCTCCGCTGCTGAAGGTGAAAGGGCGGGAGAGGGCCAGCCAACAGCCTCTGTGTGTGCAGGGTCCAGGGTGGCCAGAGAGCCTCAGGGGAGACAGCCTCCACCAAGTCGCTCCAGCTGGCAGAGTCAGGGGCCATACCCTCATGAGTAATGCTCCTCGAGACACAGCCACTCTGAGCACCCAAGGCCCTCAGTCCTGTGGACGTCCCCAGTGTGGGGCAAGCACGGAACCAGTCCATGTCTTAGGCTCCCTTCATTCAGCATAAGGACAAGCCTGAGATACTGCCATGTACACAGTGGATGTCTCCACACAGGCCTGCCATACACAGCACAGTGTGTGTGTCAGCCTCCACTGTGATTCACTTTCTGACCACCAGGCAACGTTTCTCTCCCTAGCATGTCCCCAACAGGGCATCTTTACAACAAACATCAAGTTGCCTTTCCAGGACTTGGAAAAATGTGTTTATTATCTCACAAAACAAAAGACTGGGTTCCAGCTGGTTCCAGGGCTGCTGCAGCACCTGGTCAGCCGTCACTGGCCCAGGCACTATCCCCTATAGTCACAAGTTGGCTGGTACAGTGAGGACACAAAGTCACCCCAGACAGCACAGGGATTTTCTTCTTGTGTGCCTTTTGGCATTTTTAAGAATGTATTTCTTTTGTTCTTTATTATTAGTTTTTAAAAAATTTGCATGCACTAAAAATCACTTTTTTGGTGTGCATTTCTCTAAGTGTAGACAAATGGGTACATGTGATCAGCATCAATATCAAGTTCTACTAATCCACTGACCCTTTGGAACTGACCGCTCCCTCCACTCCAGCTTCTGGCAATGTCCCATCCACAACTGTGCTTCTCTAACATGAATGTAGATGGGGTCTACTCTGTGCCCTAGAAGTGGCTCCTTTGGCTCTGCCTGGATCTTTGGATGCTCACCTGTGTTGTTTTGTGCGGTGGTGCTTTGTTCCTTAGTGTTTGCTTGTTTCTTGGTTTTTCAACTGAACAGTAACCTATAGTAAGGATTTAACAGTTTCTTTATTCACCTATTTCAATTTAATTTCATGATCAATTTGGACTTATTTTTAATGAAGAGTGGAATAAAGTCTCATTTTTGGCACATGGGTTGTTCCAGAATTATTTGGTTTTTAAAAAGAAAGTCTTATTTTTCCATGAATTGTCGCAGCACCTTTGTCAGCAGTCAGATCTGAGCCACTGATCTAAATGTCTACCCTATGGTCAACGCCTGACTCTGGCAGGTTTATAGCAATCCCTGAAATCAGGTACCAGGAATCCTCAAATTTCACTCTTTCAAAATCATTCTGGTTCCTTTGCCTTGTAAGTGAATATCAAAAATAATTTGTTAATACCTACAAGGATTTCCCACTGATTTTGATGGAATGATTTTGAATCTGAAGATCAGTTTGTGGAGCTTTGATATCAAACAGTATCAATTCTTCCAAGCCATATCACCCTGAAGACGCCTGATCTTGTCTGATCTCAGAAGCTGAACAGGGCCAGGCCTGGTTAGCACTTGGATGGGAAATTACATGGAAGGAAGAGGGACATCGTGCCTCTATGTGGAGAGTGTGGATGCACAGCACAAGCACGGACACAACACAGGACCCCAGCCGCCAACCGCCTGAGCGCCAGCTCTGGAGAGTAAGCTGAGACCAGCCTGCAGCATCTTGTGCCACTGGCAATATAGCTACAGGGAAATCCTGGCGTGAGTCCGACATGGAACCCAGTGGGGGACAGAGAAGCTGCTAACCTAGAGGGGAAAAGGGGGCATGTTTCTCCCTCCCCATCAGCCCAAAAAGAGTGCCCTGGCAAATGGCTGAGAGAGGGCACCATATTAGACATATATAACAGCTGCACCAGCTCATGTCCACGTGCCCAGCAACCAGCCAAGAGGAGATGCCTGAGTGTGACTGGGAGGATTGACAGGGGGCTGGGCACCCATGTAAGACTGGTAGGTGTCCCCAGTCTCCCAACACATCACAGGTTCTAGAACTCATACTGCCTGGAGGACCACCCACAGGCAGCTCTACCTTTCTGTGGGTGGGACAGACAAGCAGGACAGCGCAGATCCTCAGCACCCCACAACTGTGGGAGCCTTGTGTGCTGAGACAGTGGGAGCACTGTAACTGCCTGAGAAGGCACAGGGTGTAGCTGGGTCTCTGCACAATCACTGTGAGCAGCTTAACATGCTCAGAGCATCCTGACTGCTTGGGGTGGGTCGCTGCAACAGGATCTGTGCTCACAGTGAGGACTGCACAGATCCTTTGTGTGGTTCCTAATGGCAGCATCCACTATGATCTAACACCCAGGCATTGATCACCTTGATAGAGAGGAGCTGAGGGTGTGACTACACCAGAACTGATCAAATCCTCCTCTCTGATAAAAAAAAGAGATCTCCCATACCCAACTTTAATGTCACCCTGAATATTTGCCCCACCCTGGAGAGCACTGACCAGAGCTCCCTGGCCACACCCAGCACACACCTCCAGGTATTCACTGAAAAAGCAGACACTCCACTAAGCCTCAGAGGAATAGACCAAAGATAAAAGACAACAGAGGAAAAAAAACAACAAGTATTTCCACAAATTTCTACAAGTAAATGCAGAAAGTCAAGAAACAACAATAAGAAAGACAACATGATGCCACTCAAAGGAACACAACAACACTTAACTACTAGAATGTGAAGATGAAGAGATTGGTGAAATGCCAGAAATGGAATTCAAAAAATTAATCATAGCATTATTTAGAAGTAATCAGAAGCAAATCTCTGGAATTAAAGAAACCTATACATGCTGTGAATGAAAATTTTTCCATTAAATTGAGATTTTAAAAAGAAAACAAAATGAAATATTAGAAATGAAGAATTCAATAGATCAAATAAAAATGGTAGAAAGCCTTAAGAGCAGACTTGGTGAGGCAGAAGAAAGAATATCTGAGTTAGAAGACAAATCTCTGGAAATTTTACAGTCAGACCAAAAAAAGGAAGAAGAAATTAGAAAATTAAAGACAATATTGGAGATTTATGGAATACTATCAAACGACTTAGGAGTTCCTGAAGGCATGGAAAGAAAGAATGGCTTAGCAAAACTTTTTAGTGAAATAATAACAGAAAACTTCCCTAATTTGGAGAAAGAAAGGGATGTCTAAGTACAGGAAGCACATAGAACTACTAATAGACAGGACCAGAAAAGTTCTTCACCATGACACATGGTAGTCAGACTCTCCACAGTAAAGCATAAAGAAAAGATTCTAAAATATACACAAGAGAGCCGGCGCCGCGGCTCACTAGGCTAATCCTCCGCCTTGCGGTGCCAGCACACCGGGTTCTAGTCCCAGTCAGGGCACCGATCCTGTCCAGGTTGCCCCTCTTCCAGGCCAGCTCTCTGCTGTGGCCAGGGAGTGCAGTGGAGGATGGCCCAAGTCCTTGGGTCCTGCACCCCATGGGAGACCAGGAGAAGCACCTGGCTCCTGCCATCGGATCAGCGCGGTGCGCCGGCCGCAGCGCACTACCGCGGCGGCCATTGGAGGGTGAACCAACGGCAAAAGGAAGACCTTTCTCTCTGTCTCTCTCTCACTGTCCACTCTGCCTGTCAAAAAAAATATACACAAGAGAAATGTCAGATTACTTTAGAGGATCTGAATCAGACTCATAGCTGACTTCTCATCAGAAACCCTATAGGCAAGGAGAGAATGAAGAGACACAGTCCAAGTCTTAAGAGAAAAAAAAACCTGTCAACCCAGAATACTGTAACCTACAAAGCTCTTGTTTATGAATGAAGGTGAAATAAAGACCTTCCATAACAAATGGAAATGGAGTTTGTCACCACCCATCCAGCCTTACAAAAGATGCTTAAGGATGTGCTACACCCAGAAACACAGAAACATACTTATCACTATGAAAGAAGGTGAAGGCAGAAAATCTCCCAGTAAAAATACAAAGGAAATCCAAAGTAAAGAGGAATATTTATGAAAAAATGCCAGGGCCAAGTTGTTACTTATCAATAGCCACCTTGAATGTAAATGGCCTAAATTCCCCAGTTAAAAGACACAGACTGGCTAAATGGATTACAAAGCAAAATCCATCTATTTGCTGTCTACATGAAACACACCTAACCAACAAAGATACATGCAGACTGAAATAGAAAGGATAGAAAAAGATATTCCATGTAGGCTGGCACCATGGCTCAACAGGCTAATCCTCCGCCTAGCAGCGCTGGCACACTGGGTTCTAGTCCCGGTCAGGGTGCTGGATTCTGTCCTGGTTGTCCCTCTTCCAGGCCAGCTCTCTGCTATGGCCTGGGAGTGCAGTGGAGGATGGCCCAAGTGCTTGGGTCCTGCACCCCATGGGAGACCAGGAGAAGCACCTGGCTCCTGCCTTCGGATCAGTGTGGTGCGCCGTCTGCAGTGTGCCGGCCATGATGGCCATTGGAGGGTGAACCAACTGCAAAGGAAGACCTCTCTCTCTCTCTGTCTCTCTCTCACTGTCCACTCTGCCTGTCAAAAATAAAAATTAAAAAATTAAAAAATTTAAAAAAAGAAAAAGATATTCCAAAAAAGAGCTGATGTAGTGATCCCAATATCAGACAAAATAGACTTGAACACAAAAACTGTTAAAAGACAAAGAAGGGTACTATGTAATGATTAAGGGATCAATTCAACAGGAAGATGTGCCTATAATAAATGTATATGCACCCAATTACAGAGGGCCTGGCTATTTAAAAGAAATGTTAATGGATCTAAAGGGAGACATAGACTCCAATACAATAGTAGTGGAGGACTTCAACACCACACTTTCATCAATGGACAGATCAACCAGACAGAAAATCAGTAATGAAACAACAAAGCTAATCGACACTATGGACCAAATGGACCTAACTGATATCTACAGAACTTTTTATCCCACAGTTGCAAAATACATATTCTTTTAAACAGTACATGGAACTTTCTCTAGGATAGGCCACATGCTAGGCCATAAAGCAAGTTTCAGCAAATTCAAAATTACAGAAATCATACAATGCATCTTCTCTGACCACAATGGAATAAAGCTGGAAGTCAGCAACTCAAGAATCTCTAGAACATATGTAAACACGTGGAGACTGAACAACATGCTCTTAAAAGAACAGTGGGGCAGAGACGGCACTATGGTGTAACAGGTAAAGCAACCACCTGCAGTGCTGGCTTCCCACATTGGTGCCAATTTGAGTACTGGCTGCTCCACTTCTGATCCAGCTCTCTGCTGTGGCCTGGGAAATCAGTGGAAGATGGCCCAAGTCCTTGGACCCCTGCACCCGCATGGGAGACCCAGAAGAAGCTTCCAGGTTCCTGGCTTTGGATTGGCCCAGCTTTAGTCATTGTGGCCTATGGGCAGTGAACAAGCAGATGGAAGACCTCTTTCTCTCACTCTGCCTCTGCCTCTGTAACTCTGTCTTTCAAATAAATAAATAAATCTTTTTTAAAAAGAACAGAGTGTCATAGAAGAAATTAAAAGACAAATCAAAAAATTTCTGGGGGCCGGCACTGTGGCATAGCGGTTTAAGCCACCACCTGCAGTGCCAGCACCCCATATAGGCACCCATTCAAGACCTGGCTGCTCCACTTCTGATCCAGTTCTTTGCTATGGCCTGGGAAAGCACTAGAAGATGGCCCAAGTTCTTGGGCTCCTGCACCCATGTGGGAGACCCAGAAGAAGCTCCTGGCTCCTGGCTTCAGATCAGTGCAGCTCCAGCTGTTGTGGCCAACTGGGGAGTGAACCAGCAGATGGGAGACCTCTCTCTCTCTCTGCCTCTCCTTCTCTCTCTGTGTAACTCTGCCTTTCAAACAAATAAATAAATCTTTAAAAATTTCTGGAAATGAATGAAGATGAAAATACAACATATCAAAGTTCATGGCATACAGCAAAAGCAGTGTTAAGAGGGAAGTTTATAGCAGTTGGTGCCTACATCAAGAAATTGGAAAGGCACCAAATAAATGAGCTCTCAATGCCTCTGTAAGACCCAGAAAACAGCAACAAACCAAACTGAAAATTAGTAGAAGAAAAGAAATAATTAATAGTAGAGAATAAACATAATTGAAGCCAAAAAAATACAAAAGATCAGTGAAATGAAGAGTTGATATTTGAAAAAATTTAAAAAAAAAAAACCAGATACACCATTGGCCCAACTAAGCAAAAAAAAAAAAAAAAAAAAAAAAAAGGAGACGAAATCAGAGATGAAAAGGCAAATGTAACAACAATACCACAGAAATAAAAAGAATCAACAGGAATTACTACAAAGTGCTGTATGCCAACAAATCTGGAAATCTAGAAGAAATGGATAGATTCCTGGACACATATAACCTACATGAAGACATTTAAACAGACCAATAACTAAGATGGAAACAGAATCAGTAATAAATATCATCCCACTAAAGAAAAGCTCAGGACCAGACAGCTTCACTGCTGAATTCTACTAGACATTTAAAGAATAACTAATTCCAATTCTTCTTATGTTATTCAAAACCATTGAAAGGGAGGGAATCCTCCAAAACTCCTTCTTTGAATCCAGCATCACCTTAATTCCTAAACCAGAAAAATATACAACAGAGAAAGAGAACTATAGACTAATTCCCCTGATGAACATAGACACAAAAATCTTCAACAAAATATTAGCCAGTCGAATCCAACAACACATGAGAAAGATCATTCACCCAGACTGAGTGGGATTTATCCCTGGTATGCAGGGATTGTTCAACATTTGCAAATTAATCAATAAATATTATTATCTCAATAGATGCAGGCAAAGCATTTGATAAAATACAACATCCTTCCATGATGAAAATTTAACCAAATTGTGTAAAGAAGGAACATTCCTCAAGCCAATCAAAGCAATCTATGATAAACCCACAACAAGTATCTTACTAAATTGGGAAAAGTTGAAAGCTTTCCCACTAAGATTTGAAACCAGACAATGATGCCCACTTTTAGTATTATTCAATATAATCCTGGAAGTTTTAGCCAGAGCCATTAGGCAAGAAAAAGAAGTCAAAGGGATAAAATTGGGAAAGAGCAAGTCAAACTATCCCTATTTGCAGATGACATAATCCTATACATAGGGGATCAAAAAGACTCCACTAAGAGACTATTGAAACTTATAGAAGAGTTTGGTAGGGGCCAGCACCGTGGCACAGTAGGCTAATCCTCCAACTGCAGCACCAGCATCCCATACGGGTGCCAGTTCTAGTCCTGGTTGCTCCTCTTCTAGTCCAGCTCTCTGATGTGGCCTGGGAAAGCAGTGGAAGATGTCCCAAGTCCTTGGGCCCCTGCACCGCATGGGAGACCCAGAGGAAGCTCCTGGCTTCTGGCTCCTGGCTTCGGATCAGTGCAGCTCTGGCCCTTGCGGCCATTTGGGGAGTGAACCAACGGAGGGAAGACCTTTCTCTCTGTCTCTCTCTCTCTCATTGTCTGTAACTCTGCCTATCAAATAAATAAATAAAATCTTAAAAAAAGAGTTTGGTAAAGTAGTAGGATATAAAATCGATACACAAAAATCAACAGACTATGTATATACAGACAATGCCAAGGCTGAGAAAGAACTTCTAAATCAATCCCATTCATAATAGCTACAAAAAAAATCAAATATCATGGAATAATTTTAAGTGAGGATGTAAAAAATCTCTACAATTAGAATTACAAAACACTAAAGAAGGAAATAGAAGATACAAAAACTGTAAAAATCTTCTATGTTCATGGATTGAAGAATCAATATCATAAAAAATTCCATATTACTGAAAGCAATTTAGAGATTCAATGTGATTCCAATCAATATACCAAGGACATTCTTCTCAGATCTAGAAAAAAATGATGCTAAAATTCATATGGAAACATGGAAGACCCCAAATAGCTAAAGAAACTTTATACAACGAAAACAAAGCTGAAGGCATTGCAATACCAGATTTCAAGACATACTACAGGGCAGTTATAATCACAAGAGCCTGTACTGGCCAAAAAAGACAAAAACAAAAACAAAACAAACAACAACAACAAAAAAAACAGATGTGTAGACCAATGGAACACAATAGAAACTCCAGAAATCGGTCCACTCATCCATAACCAACTTATCTTTGGAAAAGGAGCTAAAATCAATCCCTGGAGCAAGGGCAATCTCTTCAACAAATGGAGCTGGGAAACCTGGATCTCTGCATGTAGAAATATGAAGCAAGATCCCTATCTTACACCTCAGACAAAAATCCACTCAAACATGGATCAAAGACCTAAATCCATGACCTGATACCATAAAATTACTAGAGAACATTGGGGAAAATCTGCAAGACATTGGAATAGGCAAAGATTTTTTGGAAAAATCCCAGAAGCACAGGTAATCAAACCCAAAACTGACAAATGTGGTTACATCAAACTGAGAAGCTTCTACAATGCAAAAGAAATACTCAGCAAAGTGAAGAGGCAACGACAGAATGGGAGAATACATTTGGAAACTATCCAACTGATAAAGGATTAATGTCCAGAATCTACAAATAGCTCAAGAAATTCAGTAATAACAAAGCAATCAGTGCAGTTACGAAATGGGCAGAGGACTTGAACGGGCATTTTTCAAAAGAGGATACTCAAATGGCCAACAGATACATGAAAAAATGCTCAGGATCACTAGCCATCAGGGAAATACAAACAAAAAGCACAAAAAGGTTTCCCCTCACCCCCATTAGAATGACTTTCATACAGAAATTAACAAACAACAAATGCTGACAAGGACATGGGGGAAAAGGTACCCTAATCCACTGTTGGTGAGAATGTAAACTGGTATAGCCACTATGGAGGACAGTATGGAAATGACTTAGAAATGTGAATATAGACCTATCATATGATCCAGCCATCCCACTCCTGAGAATCCACCCAAAGGAAAAAAAATCAGCATATGAAAGAGCTATCTGTACCCCCATGTTCATTGTGGCTCAATTCACAATAGCTGAGATATGGAATCAACCCAGATGTTCATCAATTGAACACTGGATAAAGAAATTGTATATGTACACTATGGAATGCTGCACAGTGATAAAAACAATGAAATCCTGCAATTTGTAACAAAATGGATGCAACTGGAAACCATTATATTTAATGAAATAAGCCAGTCCCAAAAAGACAAACCAAATGTTCTCCATGTTCTGTGGTAACTAATAGAGTACCTAAAATATAATCTATAGAAGTGAAATTGACACTTTGAAATGTGTTGATTTTTTTTAACTTTTATTTAATGAATATAAATTTCCAGTGTACACCTTATGGATTACAATGGCTTCCCCCTCCCATAACTTCTGATTTTGAACAGCCTTGTCTCAAATTTTGAGGAATAGTGGTTTTTTCATTTGTTTGTTTTCTCATACTATTTATTTAACCCTTTACTTAGTGCAGAGTTAAACTTATGAGTATAAAGTTAACTGAAAATAGATCTTTGTAAAATATAATGATGATAGGAGAGGGAGAAGGAAGAAGTGTGGGAGTGCCAGCAGGAGAGAGGGTAGGGTGGGAAGAATCACTATGTTCCTAAATTTGTATATATGAAATGTATGAAGTTGTTATAGCTTAAATAAAAGGTTTCGGGGCTGGTGCTGTGGCATAGCAGGTAAAACCGCTGCCTGCAGTGCCGGCATCCCATATGGGTGCCAGTTCTAGCTCCAGCTGCTCCACTTCTGATCCAGTTCTCTGCTATGGCCTGGGAAAGCAGTAGAAGATGGCCCTGCACCCACGTGGAAGATCTAGAAGAAGCTCCTGGCTCCTGGCTTCGGATCAGCACAGCTCTGGCCGTTGTGGCCAACTGGGGAGTGAATCAGCAGATGGAAGACCTCTCTCTCTCTGCCTCTCCTTCTCTCTGTTTGTAACTCTGACTTGCAAATAAAATAAATACATCTTTAATAAATGAATAAATAAATAAAAGGTTTCTAGGTTAAAAAAGAAGAAACCCATACATAATTTTTCATAATAGACATTTTCCATGAACTTTTTGGAGAATTTCATACTTACATATACTATTTAGATTATCTATTTGTTTTTGATGGAGCTTTGAAAGATTGTGTCTTATGAAAATATTAGCTCATTCTAAGTTTTCAAATTTATAGGCATTCCTAACAATTCTTTTATTGTCCATATGATTTTAACAATAACTAGAGCTTAATCAATTATGTTGATCCTTTCAAGAAACCAGTTTCCCATTTCATTGAGTTCTCTGAAGATTGTTTCTCTGTTAAATATCATTGTCCTTTTTGTTTCTCTTTATATGGATTTTGGGTTTCATTTACTCTTTTTTTCTTAGCTTAAGATGAAAGCTGAGGTCATTGGCTTAGCATTTTTTCTTTTTTTCTAATATGAAGTATTTCAAAAAGTTCATTAATATGAAATTAAAATGTTTATTTTGCTGCAAAAAATCAAAATTTTGCACAGTTTTTGATAATATACGTTTCCATGAACTTTTCCTGCATTTAATGCTATAAATTTTCTCCAAGTACTGCTTTGGTGGCATCCCAAAAATTTTGATTTTCAAATTCCTTTCAAAATTTCTAATTTTCCTGTGATTTCTTCTTTAGGCCAAGTATGTTGTTTGTTTTCCAAATATTTAGACATCACTTACCTGTCTTTCTGATTATAAATGCTGACTTCACTACATTCTGGCCCCAGGATTCGATTTTTTTCAGTTCATTCCTTTAGGTTTGCTACAGCCTTTGAAATGCTCACTGCATCAACAATCTTGGTAAATGTTTGATGCATAATGACCAAGAACGTGTAATGTACTCCGGCTAGGAACTCATAATCCACTCCTGCTGATAATGTGTCATGGCCCACGCATCACATCAGCTAGGTCCAGTTCTTTCAGGCTGCGCCAGCAGGTATAGGCAGAGCAGTCTCCAGATACAATCATGATTCTGTTTCTCTCCTTCGGTTCTTTCTCTTCTTGCTTCATGAATTTTGAAGCTCCGCCATGAGCTGTACATACTCGGGACTGTTAGATCTTCCTGGTGGGTTTGTGCTGTTACCATTGTGTAACAGCCTTCTTGATCTGAAGTGCGCTTTGATATCACATAGCCATCTCTACTTTATGGAACATCTTTTCCATCCCTTTACTGTCATCCTAATCTGTGGATACATTCAACTCCTCCTACACAGACACAGCCAGGTCCCCTTTCTATTCATCAGAAGTTTCCAATGCAGCACCACAGACACAAAGACATAGGTCATTTAAGAATTCCTTTCATAGCACAGAACTCTTCTCTCCTGGCAAGGCCCACTCTCCAATGTCAGGATTTAGCTGCTTCTTTCCCTATAATTTTTTAAAGATTTATTTATTTATTTATTTATTTGAAACTCAGAGTTACACAGAGAGAGAAAGAGGCCTTCCATCCGCTGGTTCATTCCCCAACTGGCCATAATAACCGGAGCTACACCAATCTGAAGCCAGTGGCCAGGAGCTTCCTCCGGGTCTTCCACACAGGTGCAGGGGCCCAAGACTTGGGCTACCCTCCACTGATTTTCCCAGGCAATAGCAGAGAGCTGGATCGGAAGTGGAGCTGCTGGGACTCTAACCGGCGCCCATATGGGATGCCAGCACTGCAGGTGGTGGCTTTACCCGCTACGCCACAGCCAATTTAAGGCTATCTCTTACTTCCCTTTGAGATAAGTCAGGCAAATTTCTGGAAAGTGACTGTCTGAGGCAACACTGGTTCTTCCTCGGTGTCTTCCCACCACCTTGGGTACCACATGTTTGTCCTGACTGAACTCACCTTGCTGCAACACAGGTGCTTCTTTGAATGGATCTGCTTTGTTTAAAAAATATTTTTATTTATTTATTTGAGAGTTAGAGTTACAGACAGTGAGAGGGAGAGAGAGAGAGAGAGAGAGAGAGAGAGAGAGAGAGAGAGAAAGAGGTCTTCCATCCGCTGGTTCACTCCCCAAATGACCGCAACAGCTGGAGCTGCACCAATCCAAAGCCAGGAGCCAGGTGCTCCTTCCAGGTCTCATGTAGGTGCAGGGGCCCAAGGACTTGGATCATCTTCCAGTGCTTTCCCAGGCCATAGCAGAGAACTGGAACGGAAGTGGAGCAGCCAGGACTAGAACTGGCGCCCATATGGGATGCTGGCGCTGCAGGCCCCTGGATCTGCTTTTAATTCAACTAAACTCTCACAGAATGAACCAGTGACTTTAAAATATCCCTGAAAATAAAACAACTACTGAAGAGAAACAAAGGCTTTGAAGGCACATGGTCACAAAGTGACCAGACCACCCTGTGGGACGACTTTCCGTCAGGCACTGGGACAACGTAAACACACCTGTCGTGACTGCACCTCGTGGAGCTCTGGGACACCACCTGCCTCACTGGCAAGATGCTTGAAGTGAGGTGACTAGAGCATGACTGGTCTTTTGTTTTTCAACAAAACTTAATTAGAAAATAATTCAGGGCCAGTGCCGCAGCTCAATAGGCTAATCCTCCACCTGCGGCGCCAGCACCCCAGGTTCTAGTCCCGGTCAGGGTGCCGGTTCTGTCCCAGTTGCTCCTCCTCCGGTCCAGCTCTCTGCTGTGACCCGGGAGAGCAGTGGAGGATGGCCCAAGTGCTTGGGCCCTGCACCCGCATGGGAGACCAGGAGGAAGCACCTGGCTCTGGGCTTTGGATCAGCATGGTGCGCCGGCCACAGCGGCCATTGGGGGGTAAACCAACGGAAAAGGAAGACCTTTCTCTCTGTCTCTTTCTCTCTCTTACTGTCCACTCTGCCTGTGGAAAAAAAATAATAATTCAATTCAGTAGTTTACAAAATTTGTCTGAATTCTAATAAAGGTTTAGAAAAATCTTCCACGATTTCTTATTTAATGGTGAAAGCCAAGAATGCTACATATATTTGGGTTGATGTTTATTCTTACTACTGAAGAAAAAAAGACAATTTAAATAATGGTAATAATGATACAAAAAGCCAAAAGTTCATCTTTGCCAGAAAAGATATGCAGAACCCTGAAAGTATGAAGTAACAATCGTTAGACAAATGGGCTGTAAAATGTTGTTGTGCAATTAGATGACAATGCAGATGTTTAAACATGTGTCAAATCATAATATTTACCGGATTTTCTTAAAAAAAATTCAGTGCACTAAGAACTATTTTTTTGTGAGTCACAAAGAAAGATGACTAGAATAAAGAGAGATGTTCTCAATTACTTTTAGAAAATAAAAAGCAATATTTTATGGAAAAAACTGTGGATATAAACCAAGATTAGTGGTTGCTTCTATAGAAATGAAATAAGGTAAAAGAAATAATAATACCACTCATGAAATTAATTCATTATATGCCTTGGTATCAAAATTCTGCAGCAAAGAAACTGAATCCAGAAACATACAAAACAGGATATGATGTCAACCTGATCATTTCCATCACAAAATTTAAGATACATAGGAATCTCACAATAATTTATAATGGCATGAAGAAAGACAATTAAAATGTTAATGTAGCCAGATACTTCTTTCCAGAGTATTCCTTTAAATGTCCAGTGAGCCACATGCTCACACAAGTAAACAACTGGTACTCCAGCGTGCTGTGTTGAGGAGCTATGGCATCCCCATTCTGTGCCATGTTGACGAGCTCCAGCGTCACCAATGTGCACCATGTTGGTCATCTGCAGCATCACCACCATGGGCTGTACTGATAAACTACAGTGTCACCACTGTATGCTGTGTTGATAAGCTAGGAGGTATGGCAGGTCAGGTGTATTAAATGCATTTTTGAGTTACAATATTTTCAAATTCTAATGAGTTAATCAGGTCATAACCCCATTGTAAGTCAAACAGCAACTGTAGTTATACAAATGTACTTCAAAAAGTCCTCACAAAAAAATGGAACTAAAAGATAAGTTCATTTTATTGGAAAAATTTCAAAATTGGTGAATACAATGAGTCTTCAAAAAGTTCACATAAAATTATATTATTGAAAAATTCTCCATACATTTAATATTTTTCCACCAAAATACTTATCTTTTAATCCCACTTTCCATGGATTTTATGAAGTCCTCTGGTTCATTCTCCAAGGCCTGCAATAGCCATGGCTGGGACAGGCTAAAGCCAGGACCCAGGAGCTCCATCACAGTCTCTATCACAAGGCTGCTTTTTGGAGCACTGATTCTGTGCAACCAGAAATCCATGTTTTACAGGAGCCACTCTCATTCTGACTAAAAAAAAAAAACTCCCTTGTTCTCATATTCTCTTAGTGTGCCTAACCTTGCTTTCTAGGTTGACACACCTCTAAAACTTAAAGTGGTCTTATACTATAACCCTGACTATAGTCACTGGGGAGAGTTACAGTAAGAACCATTGAACTGATGCTTGAAACTTGAGATGAATAAACTATGTATATATTCTCTCAAAATACTCTGTCATTTTTCCTTTTCAGTTATTAAAAACAAAGTCCTGAGAGCCAAAGACTTCAGTTTTTTGTTGAGTTGGCTTTTGCACTCAGAAAATCCAAAGGGAGATTCCCATTAGCATTCTATTCACCCCCTTCCATCACAGTGAAATGTCAAACACTAGGGTCAAGACCACACAGGAAGGAGCAGGTTGGTGTGGAAACAATCGCTGCATTTCCAACAAGTTGAGCTGCAGACTCCTGGGGTCTCCAAGTGAAGATGTGCTTCATTCATTCAAATATCAGAAGAAAAATCTGAATTAGCAATACAAATATGACTGGGAAATGATCTCATCCCATCCTTCCTCTCCACATGAATCTACCGAATTCTTTCAAGTGCATCATGCTGGGGGTATGATGGGGGGCTGTCTCGGCCACTCACCACCACATGCCCAAGAAGGAAGTTTCCTGTGTGAAAACAAAGTGAGAGGCCATGACGTGGGTGTACCCTAGGAGGAGAGAGCATCTTCTCGAAGCTGAGACTTGATGAATGCTTGCAAAGAACGATTTAAAACATCGGGGCAGAAACTGAAGATAAAGGGAGGAAAAGATGGAGACATTTCCCTTTTCAATGTTGGAAGCTGATGGGAAAAGCATTTCAGAGAAGTCATGGACAAGAGCAGTACTGAGTTGCTGTTCTGCTACCATGGCTGGAGGGTCTTCCACAAAACCTCCTCCTTCCTGCAGAGCAGCTTGTTTGCAGTCCACTAGACACTGCTCAGGAAACAGGAGACAGCACACACCTGTCCCACAATCACCAGCCACAGAGGCTGTCCGACCGCTTGGGGGTGACAGTGTAAAGCCCACACCCTAGCCCAAAGAGGAATAAAAGGAACTATCTTGTTATGGTGCAATTTGTGTCTATTATATTTGGAGACTTATTTAGAACACTATTAAACTCAGAATCTCTGTTTGGAATTGTATTGCCAACACACTAGCAACACGAGATGAAGATAAGTATCTCTCTCTTTCTCAAGAATAACAAAAGGCTGAAATTTTACCCACTTGCAAGCTAACTAGTTAGCCTGCCATATTTTCATGAACGCTGGCAGAAGACACAAGTTTCCTGGGCTAGAGGCAAGGACCTTTATTGCATACAGCACAGCAGGCATTGTGAGTTTCATGTCTGCACCAGGTCCCCAGGTTGGTCTTCATCACAGCCAAAGAACTCAAAGCTTAGGAAACCCAAATCTTTTGTGAAGGAACTGGAAGCAGACCACCTGCCCTTTTCCCTAAAGGAGCTACTATCTTTATCACACTAACAGAAGACAAGTCTGCCCTCTGCTCCAGAGAGAGCAACCGTCTCCACCCAGCCTGCCTATTGGGTGTACCTGCACCTTGAAGAGACAGTCTGGACCCAGACATCCAGAGGAATGAGCCTGAGCTACAGTGCATGCTGGGAAAGGGAGAGTTATCACAAAGAGACACACCACAAAGTCAGAACCAGATCGAGAGTCAGGATGTGCTCATTCTCCAGACGCTCTTTTAACCTCCTGGTGAAAAATGCTCCCCTGCTCATCTCCAAACGTAACCAGGACCTGCCTTCTAACATTGCAGGCCAGGGCAAGCTTTATCTGACCCACATATCATGGCATCATAAGGTAGACACCTCTTGTGTCTGATTCCTTTCTTTACATACCATATTTGCAAGATTAGTAGTATCCTATTATGTGTAGCCAAACCAGCCGATCCTAATTACCAAAGAGTATTCCATTATATGAATATATCCAACTTATTTACTCCTTATAATGTTGGTGGAATTTTGATTTTCAGTGCTTGGCTATTGGAAACAATGTTTCTATAAACATTCTTGTACATATCTTTGGACATAAACATACATGTCTGTTGCATGTAATCTAGAAGCAGAATTTCAGGGATTTATACTACATGTAAATTCAGCTTTGATAGATAATGGGAAAGTTTTCCACAGTGACTCTGATTATACCAGTCTATATCCCCACCAGCATCCTTCTATTCTATGTGACTTGCTGTTGTCAGCCTACCTCATCTCAGCCATTCTGGTGGGTGTGAAGCAGTCTCTCTGGGGTTGCATCCACACTTCCCAGTGACCATGGAGTGTGAGTTCTTTATTGTCTGACATTTGCAAATCCTCCAAGTGAGGTTCCTGTTCAAAGGTTTTGCCATTTTCTATTGCAGTTGTCAGTTCTTCATTAATATTTAGGAGTTTTAAATTTTTGATAAAAGCCCTTGTCAGTTACATGTGTCACAAATATCTTCTTTGACACAGCAGTTTGCATTTTTCTCTCCTTTTAAATGTTTTAGCTTTAATATCATCTTTAGTCATTTTTTCTTAATATTCCACACTCTAGACATTTGAGAAAGTGTTCTCTATTCCTAAAGAGATATATATTCTCCTGTTATTTCCCAGAAACTGTGCTGGTTTATGCTTCACATTTACATCTGTAATCCATCTGAACTTTCTTTTTGTGTAGAGGGTAAGTTAAGGGTGAAGACTAAGCATTTTCTTGTTGTTAGGTGGCTAAGGCAGCATCATTTACCAACTGTCTTTCTCCACTATCCCAATCAAGTGTCTGGGTACCCGGGGCTTAGTTTATTCTGTGTTCTTTGTCCTGTTCCCTCCACCTACCCTTACACAAACTTTTAACTATAGGTGTTCCTCGACTTATGACATATTATAAGCCAGTAATGCATTGAAAATGCATTTATTTAACACCCCTCACTTACAAACACTACAGCTCAGCATCACAGCACATGGAAAGCACCTGCTGTTAACAGTCCTCATGTTCATGGGGCTGCTGTCCAATACAAGAGATCAAACCACCCAATGCTGGTCTGGGAAAAGATCAAATGTCCAGCAGCTTCCACTGAATGTGCATCACTTTTGTGCCATCGTGAGCCATGGATTTTCTTTTCTCCTAGATTAATAATCAGTCTTACTATCCATAGGACAAATCTTTCAACTTTTAAATTCTTCTTTTAGTTTGTATTGGGACTACAATTCTCAGTGTTAGAAGTAGCCTAAAGTTGTACACATATGCACACACATACCTGAATCAGAAAGAAACTGGATCAATTTGGTCAATTCCAAACAATTGGAATCTTAGTAATACACAATCTTTTAACCCAAGAACCCAGCATACAGCATCACTTATTTGTCTAACTTCTTCCAGCGTTGTTTTTAAGAAGTCTTGGCCCATTTTTAGATTTATTATTACTTGGTGTTTGATGTTTCATGATGTTATTGTAAATTGTATAATTGTTATTTTCATTTTCTAACTTTTGATAATACATAGATATAAAATGGTGTTTTTACATTCAATTCTATCCAACATTGTTGCGTAAATTTATTAATTCTGATTCTAAAATCTACAGCTCAACTTATAATTTTTTAAATTATATTTACCACATACTCCTCCTATGGCCTTAAATAATGCTATGTTTTGAATGCAAAATTTAGAGAATATATATAATATTATTATATACATTATATATTTATTCTAAAAAGTGAATAGAAAACTCTTGAAAAATATTTCAAATGCTAGTATTGGTCTCCTGGGTGAGTAAGTTGTACATTTTTGTGTCTTTATCTTTCCATCACTTCAATAACACAGTTCTTTTATAATCAAAAATAACCAGGGAAAGAGGATATGACATTTACATTAAAATTAATAATAATAAATTATTTATCCAGAATAAGAAAATCCTGGTTAGGTTAATTTTTCAGATAATTAAATATTTATTATATTATGCACATTTCAAATACAATGACTTCTAGGAATATCATTTAAAAAAATCAGTCCACAGCGGAAGTCAAGTGTTCTGTAACTCGCCAGACACAGTGAGTGCTTCCCCTCTGAGTTCTATCAAGCGTCCCTAACCTCGCCTTAACGCGTCTGGCCTTGCTGTGCTGAGGGCCTCCAGCGCTGTGCGCCTGCTTTCCCAGGACGCCGTCTTCCTTGACGGTAGACACTCTGGACGCTCTGCAAACTTGTCACAGATCCCCAGGGAAGTGTTCAGCTTGGCCAGATCTGGCCTCCAGGGCGGATGTGAATGCGGGTCCTTGCCCAGCTTTCTGCACCCCTCCCCCAGAGCCCTCTCTGCGCGCAGCAAAGTGCCGGGAATAATGAGGGAATAGGAATTACGTGTTGGCCTCGTATTCGTTTCGTCACTCACCAATTACTCATCTGTGTCTTTTTTTATGTTGATCTGTGACTCTCTGTTTCCCACCTAATGGGAACTCAGGCACTCAGCTGTCAGCGTCACTTTCCTGTCCTTTCACTCAGGATTTCACCCGCAGGTTCCCTGGCAGCCACTTCGCATCACTATGGTGTCCTCGCCTGGGTTCCGACCGACATCAGCGACAGCTGCACATGGTCGTTGTCCAGCTCAGCGAGAGCTCACGGGGACTTGGCACTGAGAGCAGAGTGGGAGCCGCTCTCTCTGAGCACTGGGCAGCACCCGCTGTCCCTTGCCAAAGCAAGAGTTGTGCATAGCGATTTCTTAGTTAGCTGAGATGGGAGAAAAAACAAAACCCACCGGCACACAATGGTGTCTCCCATGCCTTGGAAATGTCTCTGCAGGATTTACGTTTCCTTTTCAGGATCTGGCAAAGCCTGGTGAGGCTTCCTCTGACCTCAGATCGATACAAGCCGGAACTCAGCAAGCAATGAACTTACACGGGAGCATAAAAACGCGTGCTCACGGCATTCTAAATTTAAAATGTAAGATAGGCAATCAGATTCTCACTCTGAATGCCACTTACAAAGCATTTATAGACAAATGAAGATCAACATGTACACTTACAGGACTCCTGTGAGGTGCATGTTAGGTGGTAGAAAGTGATGGGAAGATTGCTATGTTGTAGCTCTGTTATACTAAATTAGGTATTAAAGCATTTCATCAAATTAGTAGGTGCTCTGTAACAAAAAAGAACAGTTTAAGGCCAAAAAAAAAAAAAATGAAATGATAAGGAAAATTCCCATATGTGCTTTGTTTTAAAAAATATTCTGAAGGGAGATGCAGGCAAGGGGGTTAATGTCCCTTGTGAAGCACCCCCACCCCTCCTCACAACCTCACTGCCCTATGCTGCAGCCTCCGAAGGCCAGACCACACACGTGGGCCCTGGCACTCTCCGTTCTCTGCCCTGATACATGGAACCCTTCTATTCACTTCAATCTTCAGAGTTAAAACATCTTTTGACTAAAATCATACAACCAGGGTCCTTCCAAAACTTCACAGAAAGATGAAATCAAGAGATGTTATTTCAGTGCAAAACAACCTTGGAAATCCATGCACTTTTTTTAACAATACACATTTCCCACAAACTTTTTTTTTTTTTTTTTTTTTTTTGGACAGGCAGAGTTAGACAGTGAGAGAGAGACAGAGAGAAAAGGTCTTCCTTCCATTGGTTCACCCCCCCAAATGGCTGCTATGGCCGGCGCGCTGCACCGATCCGAAGCCAGGAGCCAGGTGCTTCCTCCTGGTCTCCCATGCGGGTGCAGGGCCCAAGCACGTGGGCCATCCTCCACTGCCTTCCTGGGCCACAGCAGAGAGCTGGACTGGAAGAGGAGCAACCAGGACAGATTCGGTGCCCCAATCGGAACTAGAACCCGGGGTGCCGGCACTGCAGGTGGAGGATTAGCCTAGTGAGTCACGGTGCTGGCCTCCCATAAACTTTTTATGATTCCTCTTATGCATAGATTTCAAAAAATTTTACAGCAAAATAGACATCTCATTTC
The DNA here is from genome assembly GCF_033115175.1 of Lepus europaeus. Taxonomy (NCBI): domain Eukaryota; kingdom Metazoa; phylum Chordata; class Mammalia; order Lagomorpha; family Leporidae; genus Lepus; species Lepus europaeus. The sequence goes on from NC_084846.1 coordinate 68,957,488, forward strand.
CATGAACTCTTTCAAGTACTCTTACATTTGCTATGAAACGTAAAAACACTACTAGCCGAACATTGCCCTATACCTTGTGCGGCTGTGTGAGTGCAGCCTGTTGAAACCCTTGCTTAGTATATACTAAGTTGATCTTTAGTATATGAAGGTAATTGAAAATGAAACTCGATAAAGGGCGGGATGGGAGAGGGGAGGGCCGTGGGAGGGAGGGAGGTTGTGGGGGGGGGAAGCCACAACAATACAAAAGTTGCACTTTGTAAATTCACATTTATGAAATAAAAATAAAGAAAGAAAAAAGAAAAAAAAATAAAGAAAAGGAGAAGCACATTGACGCAGTCTGATATCTACTCAGCATGATTCCCTGCACTTCATAAAAATCAGGTCATTAATCTGCACAGAAATTCTAGAAAGTCTATCACCCTTAATCAACTGAGGCCTGAGAAGTTAACTAACATGCACAATCTAGATTTCCACAAAATCTATCTCAAGAAAGATTCTTTCTTGATTTGAATTAATTGACATGTTTAGTGTGATACATAGTTCTTTTGATGAACAATATTCTCTGCTTATTTTTCATTTTTTCTTCCATAAACCCTGTAGTTTTCACATAGAGGTCTTACATAATTCTTATTGTGTACATTTCTAGGTATTTTAACACTTCAGGTGGTATTGTAAATTGCATTGTTTCTTATTATATCCTTGTAGTAGATATTATCACTCAGAGAAGGATGATTTTTTTATCATTTTAAATCTATCTTTTTGTATTATCTGAAGAATTTCTATATTTGCATATAATTTGCCAAAAATGTTAGCCAGTTCTTTTCTCTAAAAAATTTCTAAAATTCAGTTATTTGAGAGAGACAGAGGGAAACAGCTCTTATCTGCTGGTTCACTCCTCAAACGCTCACAAATACTGAGGCTGGGCCAGAGCCAGAGTCAGGAAATCAATCCAGTTCTCCCACGTACATGTCAGAAACCCAGCTGTGTGGGCCACCACTCACTTTCCCAGGTTCTGCTTTGGCAGGAAGCTGGAACAGGACTCAAATATGAAACTCAAGTATCTTAACCACCATGGGAAACATCTGCCCTCTTTCTTCTTTTTTAAACAGGTTTTTCTGATGTTTTAATCACCAACTGGGTAGACTTTGCTCATTATTCTTTCTTAATTTATCTATTAATATTTTGCTTTCCTTAGATAATAAGGTTTTAATTATTTACATATCTTCTTTAAATATATATAGACATCATTTATAGTCCAATACAGGATAAAGATTATATAAGCATCCATTAATGTTTTAAAGATTTACTGTTTTTGAGAATAGAGTTTGTTATAACAAAGGCCAAGTTTGTTAATGAGGTTGTTTAGTCTCCTATGTGTTATTGCTACTTGAATAGCCAGTTTCTGTGGATTAGTTATTCCTTAAGTTGATAAGAGTATTAATTAATCTTGTTTTGGGTCCAAAGGTTCATGCATCCCCACATAGTTTCTTTCTGTTGAATACCAAGAGAAGATACCTCACTCTTCCACTTCTTACAAAGCCACCAGTGCCTCCAGATTAAGAACCCCTCTTTATGAGTTTGATTAACTTCAATCACCTCCTAACAGCCTTGTCTCCAAATACAGTCACATTGACGGTTACAGCTTTTGCACATAATTTCTATGGGACACAATTCAACAATTCAGCCTATGGCACATCTTGTATCACCATTTCTTTTGTTTGTCCCTCTTTCTCTCATCACCATCTTAATATTGGGCTTAATCTTTAAACCTACTTCATCACCTGGGTTGTCCTATACCACCACTTGCCTACATAGACTGACATTCTCATTGTTTCCATCTCCCAGGATTCATCCTGAAACCTGATCCACCCCACAGTTGTCTCCACTATAGCTAACAGCAAATCCAGTCCCACAGTTGCTCCAGCAACCACTTGCAAGTCAGTCTTGACTCCTCTGTTTTTCAACTCCCTTCATTCAAATCTTTAAACCTTTGGACTTCCTCCCCAAAATACGTTTCCTCTGTTGGTTCAATGGCTTTTTTTTTTTCTTTTTTGACAGGCAGAGTTAGACAGTGAGAGAGTGAGAGAGTGAGAGAGTGAGAGAGAGAGAGAGAGAGAAGTCTTCCTTCCGTTGGTTCAACCCCCAAATGGCCACTATGGCCAGAGCTGTGCCGATCTGAAGCCAGGAGCCAGGTGCTTCCTCCTGGTCTCCCATGCGGGTGCAGGGCCCAAGCACCTGGGCCATCCTCCACTGCCTTCCTGGGCCACAGCAGAGAGCTGGACTGGAAGAGGAGCAACCAGTACAGAACCCAGCGCCCCAACCGGGACTAGAACCCTGACACCGCAGGCGGAGGATCAGCCAAGTGAGCTGTGGCACCGGCCTCAATGGCTTTTAATGTTTCTCTTTTCCACTCTTGCCAACTATGACCTGTTCTTAGTATACAAGAGTGATTTTGTTATATATAAATTGTTCAATGTGTCTGTCTTATAAAAGACAAGAAAAATCAATGTTCCAGATTAAATGAAACTAAAGATATATTACCTTTAATAACAATAGCTGACGCTGCACTAAATACTGTCCTAGAAGGAAAAATGTTATAAAGATCATTATTAGGTCAACTCACATTTTGTAATATTCACAGTAAATTAATATATTACATCAATGTTAAACTTAATAAAACTAAAGATAAAGAAGATCATTATATATCAACAAAGAGTTCAATTCAAGAAGTGATATTTAGGGGCAGGCACTGTGGTATAGGGAGTGAAGCCCATCTGCCATGCCAGCATCCCATACAGGTGCCAGTTTTGTCCCATATGTTCCACTTCTGATTCAGCTCCCTGCTAATGGCCTGGCAAGGCACCACAGATGGCCCAAGTGTTTGTGTCCCTGCCCCCAGCATGGGAGACCTAGGTGAAGCTCCTGGCTTCTGGCTTCAGCCCAGCCCAGCCCTGGCCATTGCAGCCATCTGGGGAGTGAACTAGTATAAGGAAGAGCTCTCTCACACTGTCTCTTCCTGTAATTCCAATTTTCAAATAGATACATAAATAAATCTGTTTTAAAATAAAGAAAAGAAAGAAATTGGGGCCAGTGTTGTAGTATAGTGGATAAAGCTGCCACCTGCGACACCACCATCCCACATGGGCACTGGTTCATGTCTTGGCTGCTCCACTTCATATCCAACTCCTTGCTAATGGCCTGGGAAAAGCAGTGGAAGATGGCCCAGGTACATGGGCCCTTGCCACTCATGTGGGAGACCCGATGAAGCTTCTGGGTCCTGGCTTCAGCCTGGCCGATTCTCTGTCTCTCCTCTCTCTGCAACTCTGACTTTCAAATAAATAATTAAATCTTTAAAACACAAAAAATCTGAATAAGTTTATTTGCACTCAATATTGGAGTACCCAAGTATACATAGCAAATACTAATAGACCTAAAGGAGAGACGGACCCCAACACAGTATTAATACAGGACTCTTGATTACATGCTAATTTGAGAAATGGGCAGATTGTCCAGACACAAATCAGCAAAGGGTCAGCACAGGTAAACTGTACCTTGGATCAACTGGACATCTGCAGAACATGCTGGCATGCAGTTGGAGAACATACTCTCTTCTCAGCAGCACATGGAGTATTCTCCAGGATAGACCACATTGTAGGCCACAAAATAAGTCTCAAGAAATATTTTAAAATGGAAATCATGTGCAGTATCTGTTCTGGAAACTAGAAAACAAAATAAGAAAAACTATGGAAGAGGTAGACATTTTTTTAAAAATTCCTGAACAACTAATGTGTCAAGGAAGAAGTTCCAAAATGAATGACAATGGAAACACAGTTTATTGGAATCTATGGGATTCAAAAAACACAGTACTAAGAGGGAAGTTTATAGTAACACTAAATAAAAATGAAGAAAGATCTCAGATAAACAAATTATCACTGCACCTCAAAGAACTAAAGAATAAATAAAATCCCAAATTAGTAGAAGGAAAGAAATAGTAAAACTCAGAAAAGAAAGAAATTAAACAGTGAATAAACGTAATATTAAAAAAATCAATGAAATGGAGAGCTAGTTCTTGGGAAAAATTATTAACTAGGAAAAAAAGAAGACTCAAACAAAATAAAATCAGAGATGAAAGGGAAGACATTACCATTGACATCCCATAAATGCAAAGGATTGTTAGAGATTATTATGAACAATTTCATGGCAAAAAATTTGATAGCCTACAATAGATGGACATATCCCTAGAAACATACACCTACTACGATTTAATCATAAAGAAACAATACATTAACAGCCTAATAATGAATAATGAGGTTAAATCAGTAATAGAGTCTCCCATCAAAAAAAAAAACCTCAGGACCAAATGGTTTCATAGCTAAATTTCATCAAGCATTTAAAGAATTAACACCAATTCTTCTTCAATTATTCCTCCAAAAAAGGAGGGAATTCTTCCAAAGTCATTCTGGAGAACAGCATTATTCTGACACCAAAACCAGAAAAGGACACAACAGAGAAAGAAAGCTGTAGGCCAATATTCCTGATGAATACAGATGCAAAATACTAAAAAAAAAAAAAAGCAAACCAAATACAACAGAATATTAAAATATTTCCACCATGATCAAGTGGTATTCATACCAAAGATGCAAGGATGGTTCAACAAGTGCAAATCAATAAACATGATATACCACATCAATAGAAGGGACAAGAACCACATGATCATCTCAACATATATCCAACATTCCTTCATGATAAAAAATAAATCTGAATAAATTAGATTCTGAAAGAATGTATCTTAACAAAGGTCATACATGGTAGGCCAACAGCTAAAATCATAATCAGTAGGGAAAAGCTGAAAGCTGTCACTTTAATATCTACAAATAATTCACTTTCATTGCTCTACTGCATTTTAAGAATATGCCATAATTTATCATCCCTTCTTCTAATCATGACTGTATAAATATTTCTAATTTTCCCTATTACAATTTGTCACTAACATTCATTTATACATAAAGGCATGAACATGTTACAAGGGGTCTTTAAGAAGTTCATGGAGGCTGGCGCCGCGGCTCACTAGGCTCATCCTCCACATGCAGGGCCGACACCCCAGGTTCTAGTCCCGGTCAGGGGCTGGATTCTGTCCTGGTTGCTCCTCTTCCAGTCCAGCTCTCTGCTGTGGCCCAGGAAGGCAGTGGAGGATGGCCCAAGTGCTTGGGCCCTGCACCTGCATGGGAGACCAGGAGGAAGCACCTGGCTCCTGGCTTCGGATTGGCGTAGCACGCTGGCCGTAGCAGTCATTTGGGGGGTGAACCAACGGAAGGAAGACCTCTCTCTCTCACTAACTCTGCCTGTCAGAAAAAAAAAAGTTCATGAAAAATGAGTACTATGAAAATATTATGCATGGATTTTAAACTTTTTGCACCAAAATAAGATTGCATTGAACTTTTTCTTTTGAACAGGAGCTAGTTTGAGGCACTAAAATGAGCACATCAGCTTAAAAAGAGTCCCTATCAGATCAATGTGAATTCTGCTTCATTGAGGCAAGAACAAATATCAAGGTTATGGTCAAGTTTGGATGGAAAAATGATAAAATCATTGATATTTTATAAAAAGTTTATCAGGACAACACCTGAAATAAATCGGCAGTTTATAAATCAATAACTTGTTTTAAAAAGTGAGGAGATGTAAAACTTAATTGTAGCTTAGACAGCACCTTTCTTAGCTCCTCTAATAATGACTCTGTCCTTTGTTCTAGGCCCTGTCTAGTGCACTTGGGCCTCATTCCTTTGTAATCATAACCTCTACTCTACCACCAATGGCTCTACTCCCAACCTGGGTGTACTGATGGTCCTCTTCCCCACTTAATGCTGTATAATTGTTCAAACCTGGTAAATGCCACTCTTAGGATCATTGGTTACTATCCTCACTCTGTCTTTTATGACCTTGTCTAAATTTGATCAGAGTTGGCAAACTTGGAAGGCTTCCATAGCCTCGGCAACTCATGACGACAGCCTAGGATGGTTACTGGCGCCATAAACTAGAGTGTCAATTTGTTGGGTCAACAACAGGAGCCTCTGTGCACTTGCTCCTCATGTGGGATCTCTGTCCTTAATGTGCTGTACATTGTGATTTAATGCTATAACTAGTACTCAAACAGTATGTTTCACTTTGTGTTTCTATGTGGGTGCAAACTGTTGAAATCTTTATACTAAATTGATCTTCTGTATATAAAGAGAATTGAAAATGAATCTTGATGCAAATGGAAGGGGAGAGGGAGCAGGAGAGGGGAGGGTTGCAGGTGGGAGGGAAGTTATGGGGGGGGAAGCCATTGTAATCCATAAGTTGTACACTGGAAATTTATATTCATTAAATAAAAGTAAAAAAAAAATTTTATGGAATTTAAAAAAAAAAAAGTGAGGAGATGGTTTTGAAGTGAAGTTTACATCAGCAGGCCATCCACATCAATTGTGAAGAAAAATTATCTTGTTTGTGCTCTAATTTAAGAAGATTAGCAATTTACAGCAGAAACAACAGCCAACACCATAGGCATCTCAGTTAGTTCAGATTACATAACTGTGACGGCAAAACTGAAGTGGAACAAACTTTCTGCTAAATGGATGCCAAAACTTCACACTCAGATCAGCCACAGACGAGAGCAGTTTACATTGGAAATTTTCAACAAGGGGATCAAGATCCTTCAGGATTTCTTCCAAGAACGGTAAGAGAGATGAAACGTGGCTTTAGCAGTGCAATTCTGAAGACAAAACACAGTCAGAACAACGGCTACCAAGAGGTGGAAGAGGTCCCATCAAAGCAAAAGTACACAGGTCAAGAGTGAAGGTCATGGTAACACCTTAGGGGATGCTCAAGGCATTTTGCTTGTTGACTTTCTGGAAGGACAAAATAACAGAGGCCTATTAGGAGGGCGTTAGCAAAAACATTAGCCACACCTTGAGCAGAAAACGCTTGGGAAAGACTGATGATTCTTTCCCCACCCGAACAATGCTCACTCCTCTCATCAAACAAGGGAACTGGGTGAGAATTTCGATGGGAAACCAATATGCATCCACATTCCAGCCCTGCTTTGGCTCCTTCTGACCCCTTTTTGTTTCCTGAAATTAAAAAAGCTTTAAAGGCTAACCATCTTCCTCAGCAATAATGTAAAAAATATTGCATCGTCCTGGTAAGATACTTAGGACCTCAGTTCTTGAGGGATGCGCTAAATGGTTGGTGTCATCATTTATCAAAGTGTATTGAACTTAAAGAAGCTTATGTTTAAAAACAACACTCATGGGCCGGCGCCGTGGCTTAACAGGCTAATCCTCCGCCTTGCGGCGCCGGCACCCCGGGTTCTAGTCCCGGTTGGGGCGCCGGATTCTATCCCGGTTGCAACTCTTCCAGGCCAGCTCTCTGCTGTGGCCCGGGAAGGCAGTGGAGGATGGCCCAAGTCCTTGGGCCCTGCACCCGCATGGGAGACCAGGAGAAGCACCTGGCTCCTGGCTTCGGATCAGCACGATGCGCCGACCGCAGCGGCCATTGGAGGGTGAACCAACAGCAAAAAGGACCGACCTTTCTCTCTCTCTCTCTCACTATCCACTCTGCCTGTCAAAAAAAAAAAATATTTAAAAAAAACACTTATGGTTTTTTGTTTTTAAATTATATTTTCCCCAAACTTTTAAAAAGTCCCCTGTATTTATATGTTAATCATAATAATCAAGATAGAGCAATCTCAAGGACACCACAAACAGGATCACTGTGTGGAAAAGCCTCCTCCAGAGAAGCAGCTTGACTTCCAGACTTTTCCAAGCCAACCCAGAACCCCACCTGCTTCTCCAGGGGAAAAAGGCCAGGATTAAACTCACACTTGACAAAGTGTCAGAATACAAATGAAGTGCCCAGAAAGGACGAAGTATAACAGCCTGGGAACTCATCTCTGAGGAAGTTGCAACATCATCCCATATCTGAGGTCATCTTGTCCTTGAATCTCAAGGACATTTTTCTTACTAAGACGAAATTTGTCTTCCCAAGAGGACTGTTGAAGACAAAATCATAGAGATGAAATATAATGCATGGTCACATCAATTTCTTCACTTTACAGCTGCAAAAGATGGTTAAGTAGCCTGAAGCAGCTGCAAAGCTAGACTAGAGCTCAGCTCTGGCTGCACCGAGCCCTGTTTACGGAATGGTCACTAGGCAGAATACAGAGAAAGGGACCAGGTCTCCACTGTGGCAGGCATCCCAGACAGGTGGGGTCACAGAGTACTCACAGCTATTACAGGAGATCCTTGAGATGAACTCCAGAGTAAGTCACTTTGAGAACTGATTCAATTAATTAGAGGCACACAGAGAGCTTTTTGTATGTTATGTAAGGCACATAATTTGGTGAATTGGTTGATTTTTTTTTTTTTTTTTTTGACAGGCAGAGTAGACAGTAGAGGGAGACAGGGAGAGAGGTCTTCCTTTTGCCGTTGGTTCACCCCTCAATGGCCGCCGCGGTAGGCGCGCTGCGACCGGTGCACCGTGCTGTTCCGATGGCAGGAGCCAGGTGCTTCTCCTGGTCTCCCATGGGGTGCAGGGCCCAAGCACTTGGGCCATCTTCCACTGCACTCCCGGGCCACAGCAGAGAGCTGGCCTGGAAGAGGGGCAATCGGGACAGAATCCGGCACCCCGACTGGGACTAGAACCCGGTGTGCCGGTGCTGCAGGAGGAGGATTAGCCTAGTGAGCCACGGCGCCGGCGGTGAATTGGTTTTACCGCAGGAATCTTGGAGGCCTTTTTGTCTGTACTGATCTCTAAGCGGGACATGTGAGAACAACATATTCCAGATTCATGAAGCTCCAGAGTATCAGCTGTATGAACAGCTATTAGCATTCTAATACTTACTGTTAACTTCTACAATAAAATTCAAAATATTTCAACAAAACTTTCAAGATTATATACAATAAGGGAAAAGAAGCTATCTGTATTCTTCAAAGATGAAAGTGGGTCTTCCATAGCTGGATAGGAAGAATAAAGACAACGTGTACTGCATGCCTGGCAGACCACACCCGCTCAGTAGAAGTTTCTTCCCCAACCTGCAAGAGCAGGAAGGGTATCCTCTGTCAATTTTGTTGTGTGTTACTATTTAGTTGGCAGGCATTGCCTCAAGCAGTATCCACCAAGCATGAGGCATTCTTGGATCTCTCTCTAGGTACCGAGAGTGTGGAAGTGATTATGAAATATGGGATACTACAGGGCTTATTTACTTTCATACTGATTACTCATTTAATTATGCATATATGGTTTTCAGACTTGTTGTACAATGTACTAAAAGCAGCTCACCTTTGATATGCACTACATGATAAAATACATTCAATAATAGCTTAAATTTTATTATGTTCAAATATTTATCCACGAAAATTAAAGGATAAATAAATCAAGGGAGACATGCACCCATACAAAGCACAAATGGTCAATATCCTTTGCAGACAAAAGATGCTGATCAACAGGAAGGAAAAGGGAAACATCGCTTTCAAATGGTGCAGAAGGCACAAAGAGACACCTGGAGAGGACATGGAAGGAAGCACCAGAAATCATCTTCAGTGCAATACAAACCCCACACCAGCGTTAGCATTATATAATTTTCTGTCTCAATTTTTTTTCCTGTCATTCTTGTCTAGCACAATATTCTGACATTGGTGATTAGGTTGTGATTTTATTTCAATCAATCAACATGGTCAGAACCCTCTGTTCATATCTAGGACCACGTCTGCCAGACCTGATTTCATTTTCTGCTCATAATTTTCATCAAGTATTTCCATAAATTATGAGGAAGCTCCCATCCCCGTGTGTATGTATGCACACTGAATCTGTTAGCACAGTACCTAGCATGTGTTGTGCACACAAACACATACACACACGCACACTAGATCTACTACCACAGTACTTAGCATTCTTTAAGAGCTCAAAATAAGCATCTTTTCTCTTTCAAACTTTGTTTCATACAAGAGTAGTTTTTCTGCAAAAGTGGGAAATCCATAAGAACCAGATTAAGAGCACCCATCACAAGAATGTAGGGATATCTCCTAGAACATAAAAGTGGGGGATACAGCAACCTCATGGGCAACTGGAATGGAAAAGAAAAATAAGAAAACATTCTTCAAGGAAGGGTAGACACAGGTTCTGAGGCAAGAAGCTGTGGGCACAAGACCATTGGGCAGATAGTTTTGAATGGCATAAATGCTGTGTTCTAACACAGTCATCCCAAAAGTAGGATATTATTCCTGCAAGAAGATTACTGGAAAGGCCACTTATAGTCAAGTAAGTTTGAGAAATGACATGAATGCTTGCCCTACTAGAGATTCGCACTGTGTATACATCAGTGAAATGCATTTCTATATCTGATTATAAAGTAACCTAATTTTGCTTAGCCTAGCAACTTAGAATTCACCAAATTGCTTTAACTATAGAATAAAGAAGATTGTGAAGTTAATTATTTTTTATTAATATAAAGAGAACAGATTTCATGTATTTCAGGTACAATTCTAAGATAATCATACTTCCTTCCCTCCTTCTCCCTCCAACTCTTCTCCTTCCTTTCTTTTTTTTCCCTTTAATTTTTCTAATAACATTTTAAAATTTACTTTATAATCACAGGAAGTTAATTTAAAATCTCACAAAGCTATCTTATGTTATGTAGAACATACTTTCAGAAATGTCACACTCCAACGATTCAAGCATAGTTATGGATGGAAACTAAAATTCTTAGCATTTTTCAATTACTAAACATATACAAAAAAATCATGTTGACTTTAGTGAATATTATTAAATATTCACCCATTTTTTTCAATGGATGTATTTGAAGCACTCAGTAGTGACTGGAAACTGGAGATATGAGAGCCAAGTCCTGACATCATAGAAATTATAGACTAGCAGAGAAAACAGAGAATCAACAGAAAACCTAAGTATTCTAATGAATATGTACACATCCTATGAAAGGATGTTAAAGGATAAAAGGCGAGTGTTGATGCTGATAGGTAAGAAATTATCAACATCACTTACTGAGAATAATATTATCCTACAGAGTTTCTAAAATGTGAATATTACTTATATCAAGCATGCTCTATCTCTCTAGAAATGATTTATTTAGGATCCCACAGTAACATATTAAAGAAACAGAACAACTTGGATTGCAGCGTTTGGAATACGTTGTTGTATTATTTTGAACCAACATTTGCTCAGACTGCTTCTGCAGCATCTCAGCCACACCACCACAACACCCCTCACCACAACAAATGCAGACCCAGCAGGAATGGCACAAGGAGAGGTGATGGTGAACTTCCTCTTAGAGGTTATCACTCAAATATTTTAATTTTTCATGGAATGTTTTAAATTTTATGACCTCTCAGCCAACCAATTAGGTAGTACCTCCTCATTGTAGAAATGCGATAACGGTGGTGTTACAGGAAGTGTTTTCCTCTTGTTCGGGAGGATGTGAAAACTACAGAAAATCTGGTACAGATCCACTCATCAACATCCTTAGCAGAAAAGATTCCAAAGTTTATCTCAGCTTTTATCACTAAACATACTCTATTGACCTAGCTCTTAGGGGACTAATTTTCATTATGAGAGAGAAAGCCTTGAACTTTTTGCATTTCTGAAGAATGGTATATTATTTCCTTACTCATTGACATAGAAAAGGTCATTGGAGCAGGAGTTGCACATGTGCAGTGATTTGGGGAATTAAAGATTTACATGTCACCGTCTTTGCTTCTGACAAAAGTAAAATGAGTTCCACATGCAAAAAAAAAAAGGAAAGAAAACAAAAGGTCTCATGAGAATTGAGTTCAGGGAAGATCGTCAGAGAATTCTGACCACATAGACTATTTCACAACTTTAGTAAATGACCATTTCACTCTATCATGTATAAACTGGAACTGTTTAATAATTAATTCAATGTGTGGCATCGTCTGTGGTGGTTATTCATATTGACATGCCCTTTTATTAGATCAAGCTTTCTACCCTACAATAGACACAATATCTGTACTTTCAAAGATTTTCTCCTTTACTTCAATTGACTAGGGGGAAATTTTTTGACTAAATTGAAGCAAAGTGTTATTATGTGGAGGAAACTGGTACAATAAGTAAACAGCCATAAGACCAACAAAGAAAATGAGAGAAAATATATAACATAACCTTGCAGAACAAATTCACTTGAGTGTTCTCACATGAAACCAACAAACTGATTTGCTATGAAACTAAACTGCCCTTTCTAAATTTTGATTTGTCTTCTACTTCATATCAACATGTTTATTACTCATATCTCCATAAAAGTACTTAGTATCTAAAAATAAGACATCAATGTCAATGAAAATACTACAAATAGCAGTTGAAAAAAATTGTTATTGGCAGAGCCAAAAAATACCAACTCCAGCAAAGTTGGAGAAGCTCAGAAACATCTACTAAGGCTTCTCTCCTGTGTGTCCAGATAACCTGAGAATCAAAGAAGTCTCAAGAGAAATTAAAATTATTTTAAATGAGGTAGGCCAGCGCTTTGGCTCACTAGACTAATCCTCCCCCTGCGGCACCAGTACCCCGGGTTCTAGTACCGGTGGGGGTGCCGGATTCTGTTTCGGTTGCTCCTCTTCCAGTCCAGCTCTCTGCTGTGGCCCAGGAAGGCCCAAGTGCTTGGGCTCTGCACCCGCGTGGGAGACCAGGAGGAAGCATCTGACTCCTGGCTTGGGATCAGCGCAGCACGCCAGCCGTGGCAGCCATTTAGGGGGTGAACCAACGGAAGGAAGACCTTTCTCTCTGTCTCTCTCTCACTGTCTAACTCTGCCTGTCAAAATAAATAAATAAATAAAAATGTTTTAAATGAGGTAGAAATAAAACATGACATTAAAATTTGCAACTAGTTCTTGGAGAATTTTTATTTTTAAATGATTATATTATAAAAGAGATACCTCAAATTAGTAATATAAGCTGACATTATAAGATATTAGATAAAGAAGGACAAACTCAAAACAAGCACAAAGAAGGAAATAACAGACAAGAGAAGAAACCAATAAAATGTGAAATAGATGTCCTTTTAAAATTCAACATTAACAAATTAATGTTGCTTTGGTTTTCTGAAAAATGCGACAGTACTGACATTAATGTGTTTATGCAAATGACAAAAATATTACAGGATAATTAGAACAAAATAATAATAGACACATTGAGTTACTCTTCCTTTTAACAGAGGTCCACGTTTACTGCCATTTGAGAAATACATTGACATCAACGCCAGAACATTGCTAAAAATAATATACATCTCAGCTCTACCCACTCAGACCTGGACCTCCCTGGGGGGGAAATTGGGCATGTCTGTCACTGTATCCTAGGCGAGCTTAGGATTTAGATGTGTGACAATGCCCACTCGGCCAAAAATTTAGGAATTTCATTTATTTTGTTTACTTTTCCCATTTTACCTTTGGAATTTACTACTTTGCTTTTTTGACTTTAGTTTTTTTTTTTCTAGACCTCTTTGATTTCATCCTTTTTTTTCACTTCCCTAGATACTTAAAAGTTGATTTACATTTATTACTTTTTAAAAAAAAGATTACTTAAAACATGCCTCTAGTTCTAAGTATGTTGGATAGTATTTTTATAGTGATTATTTCATAATAATCTGGAAGGGAAGTTTTAATTTTATCTTTCACTTAATATTTACATAGGATAGTTAATGCTCTTGATGGTGATTTCATTTTAAAATCATTGATAGTTTTAATTTTGTTTTTCACTGGTGAGACTTTATTACTAATGTCTACATTTCTTTCATTGTCATTGAGGGTAAACAAATACTTTGATATTATAAAATTTAAAAGAAGTTTTGGTTTGTTTTCATAAAGATTTCATATTTTATTTACAAGGTAAGTATGTTTTTTTCCTCATTGATACAAAATTCTAAGTATGTCTATTAGAATAAATTCATTGACCAAATTTTTAAAATTCTCCCTATCCAGATTTATTAGTATACTTATCTATTAAAGAAATAAATGGTAGAGGAGCAAATTGCAACAGATTCTGTCAATACTTTATGCTTCTAAGAGTTTCACTGTTGCTGCGTGGTTTCTCATGAAAGTTTATGAATGTCTCCCGGTTGCCCCTCTTCCAGGCCAGCTCTCTGCTGTGGCCTGGCAGTGCAGTGGAGGATGGCCCAAGTGCTTGGGCCCTGCACCCCATGGGAGACCAGGAGAAGCACCTGGCTCCTGGCTTCGGATCAGCGAGATATGCCGGCCGCAGCGGCCATTGGAGGGTGAACCAACGGCAAAAGGAAGACCTTTCTCTCTGTCTCTCTCTCTCACTGTCCACTCTGCCTGTCAAAAAAAAAAGAAAAAAGAAAGTTTATGAATGTCATAATCCAACTAGAGAACCTCACCCTCTTTCCAACTCCACTGAGGTCTCATGCTTCATCCATTAAGTCCTATTTTGTCTGCTCCTAAAAGTATCTCCTCCACCTCCGACACAACCCTACCCTCCTCTGCATTTTTAGCGTGCCCTTGCCGGGTTTAGTGTGCTGCTCCCTGGTTTAGTCTGCCATCACCTGGTTCAGTCTGCTGTCACCTGGTTTAATGTACCATTGCCTGGTTTAGCATGCCATTGCATGCTTTAATGTGTTGTTGCCTGGATTATTGCCTGTTAGGCTGTGTCACTGCCTGACTTTAATGCGCTATGCCATGATTTATGTGTGTTATCTCATGTTATTTATCATTATATTGTTTATTCCTTTCCCTTGTTACTTCTCTTACATGTAGTCAAATGTATTTTTTCAATATGTAGCATTTGGCATTAATTTAATTAGTCACATGAATTATTGTGTACATTAATAGGTATTTATGAGGATACTTCAAAAAGTTTGGGGAAAATAGAATAAATGATAAATTTACTTTGGTGCCAAAACTATGAAATCCATGCATACTAGGGGTCTTCAGAAAATTCATTTGAAGGGCTAGCCCTGTGGTATAGCAGGTAAAGCTGCCGCCTCTGATGCGGGTTTCCCATATGAGCACTGGTTCAAGTCCCAGCTGCTCCATTTCCAATCCAGCTCCTTGCTAATGGCCCCAGGAAAGCAGCAGAAGATGGCCTATGTCCTTGGGCCTCCGCACCCACATAGGAGACCTGGAAGAAGCTTCTGGTCCAGCCCTGGCCATTTTGAGAAATGAATCAATGGATGGAAGATCTCTCTCTGTCTCCCCCTCTCTCTCTCTGTAACTCTGCCTTTCAAATAAATAAATAAATAAAGTTCATTTGAAATGACATTGTGAATAAACTATTTATATAAATTTCAGAAATTCTGTACCAAAACAGTTTAATTCCATTTTTTCATAAACTTTTTGAAGTCCCCTTATGTGCATGTTGATATGTTTAGTCTTCTGGACTGTTTACTCTTTTTTTTTCCCCCACAGGCAGAGTGGACAGTGAGAGAGAGAGACAGAGAGAAAGGTCTTCCTTTGCCGTTGGTTCACCCTCCAATGGCCACCGCAGCCGGTGCACCGCACTGATCCGAAACCAGGAGCCAGGTGTTTCTCCTGAATCAGGTGCCCCGACCGGGACTAGAACCTGGTGTGCCGGCGCCACTAGGCGGAGGATTAACCTGTTGAGCCATGGCGCCGGCCACTTCATTTTTCTTAATCTGTTGCTACACTAGTTGTATATTCTTTATGCACTTATATTTCTGTGATTTGAATAAAACATCTTATCTTTTATTTGCAATTGACTTTAAGTACAAAATAACAAATTTGAAAACAGATGTCCGTGTAAAAGTTGTACCAGCTAATATCCTCAGATGTGCCGGATAAGAAATGCAGGTGCTTTTATTCCTCCCATCTTCCAGCAGCCTTCCAACATTTTACAGATGTTTCCTGCAGTGGCATGTGCTGAATTTTTCTTTTCTTCTCTATCTGAGGCTCTTAACTTGCAATGATTACTTTTAAGGTATGCACTGCTTTATAAAAATGTTGATGATTATTAAATGCACCAAATTTAATTGTTAATGCATTTCCTTTAAGTGTTTCCTTCCTCTTTTAATAAGGATAAAGTTAGGAAAAATAAATATAGGATGGTGTTAAAGATACAAAGTATGTTATCTACAGTGGAAAAGCCAATATGCTGCATAATTTTCTCTATTATAATTTTAATATTGGAAGGCCAGTATTATGCATGGTTTGTCAATACAATAACAAAAAAAATCTAGGGTGTCAGTTAAGCCAAGCACTCTAGAAAGAACTTAGGACATAAACAATACAAAAAACAGTTCATCAAAATGGCATAGTTGATTCAAGGGACTTGGGGAAATGGTAACAAGAGAACTGACGATTATGTCAGAGGGTCAAACTCCATTTTGCATGCACAAAGGCACTTCAGAAAGTTCATAGACATGGAAACACTGCTGAAATCCATGCATACAAGAGTCTTCAAAAAGTTCATTAAGAATGTGCATTATGAAAACTATGAGGGGTCAGCACTGTGGCATAGCAGGTAAAGCTGCCTGCCGTGCTGACATCACATTTGGGTGCCGGTTCAAGTCCCGGCTGCTCCACTTCAATCCAACTGTCTGCTATGGCCTAGGAAAGCAGCAGAAGATGCTCCAAGTCTTTGGGACCCTACATCCGTGGTGGAGACCCAGATGAAGCTCCTGGCTCTTGGCTTCAGATCAGTGCAGCCCCAGCTGTTGCAGCCGTCTGGGAAGTGAACCAGTGAATGGAAGACCTCTCTCCATCTCTCTGCCTCTGCTTCTCTGTAACTCTGCATTTCAAATAAGTAAATAAATTTTTTTTAAAACATAAGAAAACTATGAGTGCATTTCAAAAATTTTGCACCAAAATTTCACTTTTTGAAGAATTTTTTTCAATAACTTCATAGGTTTTTGGATTAAAATTAAATAAGGTTGAATGACAGGGAGAACATGATGAGCTGATGAGAAGGCCTGTATATGTATACATGTTAGAAAACTTCATGGCTTATCTGGAGTATTCATCCAACTGACCCATCCTTTCCTTTGTGGGGTTGAATTGTTCAGATCTTTCTCCTGAAAATAGTCTTAATAAAAAGAAAGAACAGAAAATACCAGGTCATGCAGAATTTCCAAAAGAAGAAATTAATGCAGCAAAAAAGGAAGTCAAGCATGGATAATCTGTGATTTTAAAGTGACAAGTCCTGCATGCCGCATCTTGTACACACCTGGAACATGCAGCCCTTGAAGTTAGGTGTGTCTGTTCCAGGATGTGTCCAGGCAGAGCCCTCCTCTGAACCTCTTTCAAATTCACTGCTCAAAAGCATTGGGTATAAGCCAAATTGCCTGAAAGGATAAGTTTCACTTACCATGTGGAAAACGTGGTTTCTTCTGTTCTCTGTGATTGCCTGCAGAAGGCTCAATAGGAAAATGTTGAACATAGTCTCTGGGTGTGTCTGAGCAGCAGGCTGGGGGCAGGGTGGGAACTCAAGGAAGGAGCCTGCTGCTATTTGCTTGTCTGTATCCAAGTGGTTAATCCCTTCCTTTGTACAAGGTGAAATGATCTGACAGCTTTGCTAGAAAACATATTCTCTTCTCTAACTGAAAAACAGATGAAAGCACACTTTCTTTTTCTGTATGAATACACAAATTATCTACTGTTTATGCCGTATTTCCATCTCCACTCTGTGGCTCACTCTGCTCCTGTAGCTGCAGTAGGCAGCCTTCTCGTGGCAGCCAGGACATGCGTCTGTGTAGCTGAGGGACACACAGACATGAGCAGGAGCTGCAGTGAGTAGTGCACCATGCTCTAGAGCTCATGGCCTTTGACAAAGCATTTCAATTATCTACTTCAGTTATGTTCTAAATTATTATGTATTGTGTTATTATAGTGCTGCAAATGTCAACATATCATGAAACACTCTCAAAAACTACATGGCTTCACATAGGTAACAGTCTAAAGGTAATACCTTATGGTATTAAGGACTCGTAATTAAATGTATATTTTATCATCAAAATTGAGTTTAATGACTAATGTCAATAAAAATGTGTTCTAACATACATATGCATGTAAATTTCTTGAAAAGACTGGGAGAGGTATGTGTTCCATAGATTCAGGGAACTATCTATCAAACTATTAACTGACCACTAAGCTCACCAAACTGCTCTACATGACAAAGAACAGAGTTTATAAAAGTCTTTTTCACAGAAGTTAATAAAGCAAACAATAGCAACAACTAACAACAATAACAAGTCCTAGAAAAGACAAAGAATTTGGTTTCTAAAATTCCGTCATTATTTAAAATGTCCAATTTTCAACAAAAATTCATGAGGTACATAAGGAAATAATATAGTATGAACCACATGCAAAGGCGAAAGCACTAAGTAGAAACGGCACTAAAGAAGCTTTACTGGGAAAGACAGCAAATTAGTTATTTTAGATATGTCCAAATAACTAAAACAAAAAAGTCTAAATAACTAAAGGAAAATATAAGAAGGATCTCCTCAAATATAGACTCTTGTTATTTGTAGAAATTATTTTTTAAATACAAACGAAATAGAAATTCTAAAATTGAAAACTGTAATAACTAAAATGAAAAATTCATTGAGGGATCAACAGCAGATTTGAGCAGATAGAAGATGAATCCAGGATATAACATACACATACACAAACACATACACAGGTTATATCCTCTGGTTATAACTTTATAATCTATGTAACCTGGTTGCAGATTGTAGGTTAAAATACAAGTGTGTGTGTGTGTGTGTGTAGGGAGAGAGAGAGAGATGACATGCATATATGTATACATATATAAAGATTACATATATGTTACATATATATAACAAAATTACTCAATGTGATTAATGGAAAGAAATAAGAAGGACGAATGCTGTGGCACAAAGGGTTAAGCCATGGCCTAGGAAGCCCACACCCTATATAAAAGTGCTGAGAACCAAGTCCTACCCACTTTCAATGGAGCTTCCTGCTAATGCACGTGGAGGCAGCAGATGATGGCTCAACTACTTGGGAGACCCAGATAGAGTTCCTGGATCCTGGCTTTGGCCTGGCCCACTCCCAGATGTTCCAAGAATTTCGGGGTGAATCAGTAGATGGAAAATTGAGTGCCCTCTCTCTCTTGCTCTTCCTGCCTCTCCCTTTCTGTTACTCTGCCTTTCACATAAATAAATATTTCTTTAAAAATCAATAAATAAATAATCCTCAAAGAACTATGAGACACCATCAAGCATATCAACATACACATAAAGGAAGTTCCAGGAAAAAGAGAAAGGGAAAGAATATTTAAAAGAATGGAAACATTTTCCAAATTCTATTTTTAAAAACATTAATCTACACATTCAAGAAGATCAGCAAGTTTTAATTATAATAAGTTCAAAGAGATTCATAACTATACACATCATAATCAAACTGTCAAAAATCAAGAACAGAAATGAAAAGGAAAATAAGAAAATACTTCGACATGAACACATATCAAATAAAGACACAACATAAAAAAACTTGTGGGATGCAGGTAAAGCAGTACTTAGAGGACAGTTCATACCTATATGTGCCTATTTCAAAAATGAGACAATGGGGTGGGCATAAGGGTACAGCAGGCTAAGCCACCACTTCCAATGCCCATACCCCACACAGGAGTGCAGCTCAACACCTGGATATTCCTCTTCCTATCCAGATTCATGGTAATGCACCTGGGAGGGACACTACTGATAGCTAAAGTTCTTGAGTCCCTAACACCCACGTAAGAGACCCAGATGGCGTTCTGGGCTCCTGACTCAAGACTTCATCTTGGTCCACACCTGGCTATTGCAGGCATCTAGAGAGTGATCCAGCAGGCAGAAGAACAGAAATTTAAAAGAGAAATTCTCTCTGTCTCTCCTTCTCTCTCTGTCACCTGACTTCCGAATAAATCAATAAATAAAATCTTCTTTAAAAAATAATGAAAGGGGGCAGGTGTTTGGCATAGTGATCAAGACATTGCGTGGGACGTCCACATCCCATGTTTGAGTGCCTGAGGTTAAGTCCCAGCTCCACTTCTGATTCCAGTTTCCTGATAATGCACACCCTGAGGGATAGCAGGTGATGGCTCGAGTAGTTCGGTCCCTGCTGTCCACATGGGAGACTCATATTTAGTTCCTATATTCTGGTTTTGGCCCAGCCTCAGTTGTTACGGGCATCTGAGGGCATCTCTCCACCCCCCCTCTTTCAAATACAATAAATTTTAAAAGATCTCAAATCAATATCAAAATCTTTTATCTAAGATACTGGTAAATCAAACTAACACTAAAGCAAGCAGAAGGAAAGAAACAATAAAGACTGGAATAAAAAAAAAACAATGAAACTGAGAATAGAAAAACATAAAAATCATGAAAACCAAAAGCTGGCTCACTAAAAAGAGCAAAATTAACAAATTTCTTTATAGATTAACCAACAAATTACTAGATTATTAGAAAAAAAGTTAGAAGAAGCATTACTACTTACTGCACAGATAAGAAAAGTGATTTAAAGGAATAGTATAAACAATTATTTGCTAATAAGCTTAGAGGAAATTGGCACATAAACAGAAAAACAAAAACCACCAGGGGCCAGTGTTGTGGCGTAGCAGATTAAGCCGCTAGCTGCAATCCCATATGGGCACTGATTTGTGTCTCCGCTGTTCCATTTCCAATCCGTCCCCTGGGAAAGCAGGATAAGACAGCCCAAGTGCATGGGCCCCTGCACCCATGTAGGAGACCCAGTAAAAGCTCCTGATTCTTGCCTTTGGCCCACCCTAGCGCCAGCTGTTGCAGCCATTTGGGGAGTGAACCACCAGATGGAAAATATCTCTCTCTCTCCCTCTCTCTCTCTCTCTCTCCTTCCCTCCCTCCCTCCCTCTCTCTAATTCTGCTTTTCAATTAAATGAATAAATCTAAACACACACACACACACACACAAGTGACTCTGGAAGAGATGGATGCTCTGAAGTAAAGAGCTTGAACCCAACATCAGAAAACTACCCAGAGGGGTTGGCACTGTCAATAATTTTTGAATGACAATAACATCCAAATAAATACAGAAAAATATACTTGATAAAAATCCACCACATCATGGCCTAGTGGGTAAAGCCACTGCCTGCAGTGCCACCATCCCATTTGGGCACCAGTTCAAGTCCCGGCTGCTCTACTTCTGATCCAGCTCCCTGCTATGGCCTGGGAAAGCAGAGGATGGTCCCTGCACCCATGTGGAAGACCTGGAAGAAGCTCTTGGCTCCTGACTTCAGACCAGCTAAGCTCCGGCCACCACAGCCATTTGGTAAGTAAACCAGCGAATGGAAGATCTCTCTCTCTCTCCCTCTCCCTTTCTCTCTCCCACTTCCCCCAACTCCTCCTCCCCTTCTCCCTTCCACTCCCCCTACCCTCTCTCTGCTTCTGCCTCTCCATAACTCTGCCTTTCAAATAAATAAATAAATAAATAAATATATAAACATATAAATCTTTAAAAAAAAAATCCAACAACTAAGAATAGAAGGAATACCTTCATCCTAGTACGGGCCACAGCATCCTCAGTGATGAGAGAAGGGAGGCTTCTGCCCTGAGTTGAAGAGCAAGAAAGGATGTCCATGCTCCTGTTCAACATTGTCCTGGAGGTTCTAGTCAAGAGAGTTGGAGAGAAAGAGGGGAAAAGACATCCAGACTGGAACAGAGGAAGTAAAATTGTCTCTGTTCACAGATGATGCATTCTTATTTGTTTATTTATTTATTTGACAGGTAGAGTTATAGACAGAGAGACACAAAAAAAGGTCTTCCTTCCACTGGTTCACCCCCCCAAATGGCCGCCACGGCCAGAGCTGCGCCCATCCGAAGCCAGAAGCCAGGTGCTTCTTCCTGGTCTCCCATGCAGATGCAGGGCCCAAGCACTTGGGCCATCCTCCACTGCCCTCCCAGGCCACAGCAGAGAGCTGGACTGGAAGAGGAGCTACTGGGACTAGAACCCAGCGCCCATATGGGATGCCAGCACCACAGGCAAAGGATTAACCAAGTGAGCCATTGCACCGGCCCCAGATGATGCATTCTTACATTTAGAATATTCTAAGGAAGCCTCTGAAAAACAACTATTACTAGCAAATGAGCTCTACAAAGTAGCAGGATGCAAAATCAACACACAAAAATCAATTGCATTTGTATGCATTTACAATAATAAATCAAAACTGAAATTAAGGAAATAATTAGGTGTATAGTGGGATCAAAAATAATATAATAGTTAGGAATAAGCTTAAGAAAATGAGTGCCAAGATTATACACTGAAAACTGCAAAACATTGTTGAAAGAAATTACAGATCTAAATAAACGGAAAAACATGCCATATTCCTGGATCAGAAGACAGCATATTTAAGACAGAGAAACTCTAATTCATCTCAATTCAGTACAATCTCTGTCAGAAACCCAGTTGAATTCCTTAAAGTAACTGACAAACTGATTCTAAAATCTACATGGAATTTCAAGTGAACTGGAATAGTAAAAACAGTCTTGAAAACAAAAAGGAAAAAAGAAGGAGGATTCATACTTCTTGGTTTGAAAACTTACGACAAAGCAGTGGTAATCAAGACAGGAGGCTGGTAGTGTAGATATTTCTATCAGTGAGGAGATGAACCCATGTGTCTCCAGTCAACTGATATTGACAGAAAGGCCAAAATAATCCAACGACAAAAGAATACTTCAGCAAATGGATATCCACAATAAAAAAAAATGAAGCTGGCACCTGAGCCCAGAATATATACAAAAATTAATTCAAAACATGTCTACAACCTAAATGTGTGAGCCAAGGATATAAAACAGTAAGAAGAAAGCATAGCAGTAGAGCTTCATCACCACAGATCTGATCATTGCTTTTTAGATGAGAGCCAAAAGCACAAGCAATGAAAGGAAAACAGATCAATGGAGTCATCAAAATTAAAGACTTTTGTGTACCACAGGACATGAAGAGAAAAGTGGCCCACGAAATGGGGAAAATATTTTCAAATTATATGTTAGATAAGAATCTAGCATCGAGATATAAGATAATTCTTAAAATTCAGCATCAAGAAGACAAAGAACCCAATTAAAAACTGAGAAGTCTTGAATACACATTTCTCAAAAAAAAAAAAAAATACACAAATGTCCAACAAGCCCAAGAGAAAATTATCAACATCATTAGTCATTGAGGAGAGCAAGCCAAAACTACTTCAGTTCAACACTATTTATACCCAATAAGATGGCACAATAAAAAGAAAATCTGAAAATAGCAAGCTTCAGCAGGGATGTGGAGAACAGGACTTTCATGCATCACTGGTCAGTGTATACAATGGTGCGGTCACTTTGGAAAATCGTGAGACAGGTTTTCAAAAGGTAAAACATAAGTTATCAGATAATCAGGAAATTCTACATATAAGTAGACACTCAAAGTATATATGAAAATACATTCACCTAAAAACTGTGCCCAAGTGTGCATGGCAGCATTCTCGATAATAGCCCCAAGTTGGAAATAATCCAAATACCCATCAGTGGATGAATGGATAAACAAATGTGTTAGAGCCACACAATGGAATATTGTTCAGCCATGAGAAGAAATGAAGACCAATTCAGGCTGTGACACAGATAAACTCTAATGTTCCGTTGAGTGGTCACAAAAGATCACACTGTGTTTGGCTATCTGTAGGAAATGTCTGGACTAGGCATGGCCCCATGGATGAAAGTAGACTGGAGGCTTCCATGGGCCAAGGATAGAGGGGAGAGGGCAGGGATGGCATGCAGAGCAGGGATCTCCTTAGGAATGGTGGGGACGCTCTGGACTTGTGTGGTGGTGGGGCTGCACAGCTTTGTGAATGCACTACTTCAAAAGGTTGAGCAGTATAGGACACATCACAATTCTAAAATTAGTCTAGCTTTTTTAATGTGTCAAACCATGAAAAATACCACCCAAAAGAGTGTTGTATTTTCTTTCATTCTTTACTCACCTAACCTTTGTGCAAGGGGATGTCTAGGCAACGTCTTTACCCCCTGGACACGCAACTTCCTTTCACCCGTCTTGAGGTCTCTGATTGTATTTTAATACTAAAAAGCAAACTTGACAGCTGGTTATGTAAGGATGCCCAAGTAAAATCTGAAGTGGGGATGGCAGTGGTAAATTTTTTAAATGAACTCAAACCATGACTGAAATTTCTACTGATAAATTTCAGTCCACATTTTAGAGCCAGCATTCTTTTTATATTATTTGTTTTCTTTCCTTTAAGTTCTGGGGCCTATAAATCTAATAACTTACATTTTCTCATCCAATTTTTGGGTATATTTAAGTAAATATATCTCGCCCTTGCATTTGTGGATTTCTCAGAAGAACATAGAGTAAAGAAACTAATTTGTGAGACTGAACAAATTTCTCTAAAGTACTTTCAGTCTGAACCCCAAGAGACCCTGTGACAATTGCACGCATAAGCACCTTTAATCTAGGTTAGGGACAGCACAGTGGCTTAAAATATGATCATTTGGAAGAAGGTAGGAGACGATAAATGATCAGAGAGAAAATTAAAAAACCAATAAATAGTAATTACTCCATTGAAAATAACTATTGATTAAATATGTGTGAGTTTCAAAAATAAAATCCCTGGGGCTGGCACTGTGGCATAGCAAGTAAAGCTGCCACCTACAGTGCCAGCATCCCCTATGGGCACTGACTCACATCCCGGCTGCTAAACTTCCAATCCAGCTCTCTGCTAATGTGCCCGGGAAGCAACGGAAGATGGTCCAAGTGCTTGGGCCCCTGCACCCATGTGGGAGAACCAGAAGAAGTGCTTGCTCATAGCTTTGGATCAGCCCAGCTCTGGCCATTGCGGCCATTTGGGAAGTGAACCAGCAGATGGAAGACCTCTCTCTCTCTCTCTGCCTCTCTCTGTCTTTCACTCTACCTTTCAAATAAATAAATAAATAATCTTTTTTTATAAAAAGGCCATGGAAGTATAATATTAAATTGCTTTATTTAAAGAACTGTCTCAGCTTAAGGAAAAAAAATTAGAATTACTGTTTAAAAAATAATGTGATAAGATAAAACAACAGCCTGGGAACATATTACATGTTATTTACCAATTTCAGGAAAGTCAGTGGTAACACAGTAATAAAAAAATCATTAATATTTTGAGATAATTATGTATTTGAAAATGACTAGCAAACGATTTTAGGGGCCGGTGCTGTGGCGTAACAGGTAAAGCCACCACCTGCAGTGCTGACATCCCATATGGGCACCACTTCAAGTCCCGGTTGCTCCACTTCCAATCCAGCTCTCTGCTATGACCTGGGAAAGCAGTAGAAGATGGCCCAAGTCCTTGGGCCCCTGCACTCTTGTGGAAGACCTGGAAGAAGCTCCTGGCTCCTGGCTTCGCATCAGCACAGCTCCAGCCATTGTGACCATCTGGGAAGTGAACCAGCAGATGGAAGACTTTTCTCTCTCTCTCTCTGCCTCTGTCTCTCTGTAAGTCTGCCTTTCAAATAAATAATAAATAAATCCTTAAAAAAATTTAAATTCCTCAACACAAAAGTCATATAAGTATGTATGGTGATGTACATATTTACAGCTAGATTTAATTGTTCCACAATGGATAACCTATATCAAACATGCTACATGGTATATGAAAAAATAAGTATTATTTGTCAGCTTAACAAAGCTGCAGGTGAAAGATCATAAACAAATGGCATAAACCCCTGGAAAATTAGACCAGAAAGGCAACTTCAAATATTCTATAAGATCTTTCCCCAAGATGTCCAGTGAACTTTTACTTATCTCCCCTAGTAAACAACAGAATCATTCAGTGACACGTGACAAGGAAACGCTTTGGTGAGGGCTCTGTAGTTTACTTTTAACAAATTTTCACAAGTAATCTCAATTATATAACAAGACAGGATAAAAATAAATATGTAAAGCATTAATTATATGCATACACACAGAGTATTCCATAAATTATTGGCCACATTTTATAGATCAGTTCCATTTTAGGGACATTAATGCACATCCTCTGTTTGAAGACCCACAATGCATGAACTTGAAAATGTTTTGCACCAAAATAAACTCATTTTCAATTCCACCTTAAGTACCCTCATGCACACATGGCATATTTGTAAAGTATTGGCTGAACATAAAACCAAATACAAGGCAACCACAGTTTAGCTTTGCTGCCCCAGCTATAAATAAAAAACCTCACACAGAATTGCAAGGTGTGTTATTTATTGTGTCATTGTTATACTCATAAAACTAATTTCTTTAGTACCATAATATTGCAAGGACTGAAGGAACGGCATCATTTTATACAAAAACACTATTAAATGGAGCCAGCAGTGAACCCCCATGTCCAGAGTCCCTCTTTCTTCTGCACCTCACTTATCAAGGTCCATTTTTTAGGTTCCCAAGCAAAAGTCACTTGTAGCCAGGGGAGGCCCGACTCTGCCGGTGCAGTCATCAGATCCACCCCACACCTGACACTCTGTACCTCCAGAGGTGAAGCAGGAGTCTGACCTGAAGATGAAGTCCAGTGCACACCCCCTTGATGGCACAGCAGACAAAAATTAGAAGTTGTCAACAGGACCTCTGAAAACAGAGGAATTTTAAGAACATTTACACATTAAGCACATACTATGGCTTAACAGCAGATACATGTTCTGAAGCATCACTGTGACAGCATCATTGAGGGTGCTGACCCACACCTGCCTGTGTCACTGAGACAATGCCACTGAGACAGCACCACTGAGGCTGTGACCACACCTGCCTGTGTCACTGTGACAGCACCACTGAGGCTGTGACCCACACTTGCCTGTGTCACTGTGACAGCACCACTGAGGCTGTGACCCACACTTGCCTGTGTCACTGTGACAGCGCCACTGAGGCTGTGACACACACCTGCCTGTGTCATTGAGACAATGCCACTGAGACAGCACCACTGAGGCTGTGACACACACCTGCCAGTGTCACTGTGACAGTGCAACTGAGGCTGTGACCCACACCTGCCTGCGTCACTGTGACAATGCCACTGAAGACAGCACCACTGAGGCTGTGACCCACACCTGCCTGTGTCACTGTGATAGCGCCACTGAGGCTATGACACACACCTGCCTGCGTCACTGTGACAGCACCACTGAGGCTGTGACACACACCTGCCTGTGTCATTGAGAAAATGCCACTGAGACAGCACCACTGAGGCTGTGACCCACACCTGCCTGTGTCACTGTGACAGTGCCACTGAGGCTGTGACACACACCTGCCTGTGTCACTGTGACAATGCCACTGAGACAGCACCACTGAGGCTGTGACCCACACCTGCCTGTGTCACTGTGACAGTGCCACTGAGGCTATGACACACACCTGCCTGTGTCACTGTGACAGCGCCACTGAGGCTGTGACACACACCTGCATGTGTCACTGAGACAGCGCCACTGAGGCTGTGACACACACCTGCCTGCGTCACTGTGACAGCACTGCTGAGGCTGTGACCCACACCTGCCTGCGTCACTGTGGCAACACCACTGAGGCTGTGACCCACACCTGCCTGCGTCACTGTAACAGCACCGCTGAGGCTGTGACCCACATCTGCCTGTGTCACTGTAACAGCACCATGAGGCTGTGACACACACCTGCCTGTGTCACTGTAACAGCGCCACTGAGGCTGTGACCCGCACCTGCCTGTGTCACTGAGACAGCGCCACTGAGGCTGTGACCACACCCCTCCAGCGTCACTGTGGCAACACCACTGAGGCTGTGACACACACCTGCCTGTGTCACAATGATAGCACCATTGTGACAATGCCACTGAGGCTGTGACCCACACCTGCCTGCATCACTGTGACAGCACTGCTGAGGCTGTGACACACACCTGCCTGTGTCACTGTGACAGCACCATTGTGACAGCATCACTGAGGCTGTGACCCACACCTGCCTGTGTCACTGTGACAGCACCACTGAGGCTGTGACACACACCTGCCTGTGTCACTGTGACAGCACCACTGAGGCTGTGACCCACACCTGCCTGTGTCACTGTGACAGCACCACTGAGGCTGTGACACACACCTGCCTGCGTCACTGTGACAGCACCACTGTGACAGCGCCACTGAGGCTGTGACCCACACCTGCCTGTGTCACTGTGACACCACCGCTGAGGCTGTGACCCACATCTGCCTGTGTCACTGTGACAGCACCACTGAGGCTGTGACCCACACCTGCCTGTGTCACTGTGATAGCACCATTGTGACAGCACCACTGAGCATGCTGGTGGATACCTCCCTGTCACAGGCCAATCATCACGGTTTCTCTGTTTAAAGATTGATTGATTGATTGATTGATTGATTTGTTAAAAAGGCAGAAAGTCGGAGACAGAAAGGGCAGAAGAGAAAAAGAGAAAAAAAGAGGCAGAGGGAGATCTTCCATCCACTGGTTCACTACCCAGATGCCCATGGCT
Source organism: Lepus europaeus (assembly GCF_033115175.1). Lineage (NCBI taxonomy): Eukaryota > Metazoa > Chordata > Mammalia > Lagomorpha > Leporidae > Lepus > Lepus europaeus. Next base: position 68,985,916 of record NC_084846.1, read on the forward strand.
ACTGGAACTGGGCCAGGCCAAAGACAATAGCCAGGAACTCCATCTGGTTTTCTATCACCAGTGGCAGGAACCCAAGTACTGGAGCCATCACCTGTTGCTTCTAGGCGTACACATTAGCAGGAAGCGGGATCAGAAGCTGAGGAGCCAGGACTCAAACCAGGTACTCAGATCTGGGACATGGGTGTCCCAAGCTGTGCTCCAACCTGCTGTGCCAAGTGCCCACCCCATGACTCAATGCACACAGGCAGTGACCATGAGGGGCATGAGGTTGTTCCTGGCACAACACGGCACCCAGCTTCATAGCAAACTTTTTTATAAGTAGAAAGAATGCACTCAAAAATAATAAAAAGTGTAATATGGTGAATACAGAACACAGAACCGGTAACACCGTGCTCTGGTGTGGCCAAGTGTGCTGCACTACTCCACAGCTGAGCACAGCAGCTCACACCAGCACCACACACACGTGGTGAGTGCACGGTGCTGCTGGTCCTGAAGGCTACACCATCAGTGGCAACAGGAATCTTTCGGCTCCATTAGACTCTCAGGGGACCACCGGATGTGGTCCATCGCCAATGGAGTTAGGTATCTTGGTCCAAATCCATCCAAGAGGAAAAGCACAAGAAGCGGGGAGGCAGCAGATGGGAGAGGACTGATAGGTGTCTCAGCAGTGACTGAGACCACCCCGGGCAGGGCTGGGGGAGGGGAGAGGCCTAGAATGAACAAGACCCTCTGTGCCCAGAGCCCCCTCTCAAGACCAGGGGCAGGGTCTGCTGAAGTGAGGGCTCCATCAATTGCTCCCATGAAAACAGAGAGATTCCCAGGTCTCCAGTCCCAGCCCAGCTGCAAGAGGCCTGCCCACCTCCATCCTCAGTTGTGGGTGAGCCGCCCCCTCACAGCTTCCTTAGATAACAAAGAACAACAGGGAAACTTACCTAAAAACAGGTGCCCTCCTCAGACAATGGAGTCACACCCTGATAAACCCACCATAAAGTGCCTTTCACACAGCGAGCCACCGCACAGCTTAGCCGAGACAACCCAATGCATGCCCAGAACACTTACACTGACCAACAGCTGAGCAAAACCACCTGAAACACAGATTCTACTTTACAGCAAAGTGTTGACTATCTCATGTAAGTGCATGGACTACTGTACTGAGAATGCAAAACAGAATGTCTGCCTGGGCTTCTGCACCATGGCAAATTGCCAGGAACCACGTGCACAGCTCTTTTCCTGTCCGAAAATGGGCTGAAGTGAATGCAGATATACAGCCTGGGGACTCCAGACACTGACACAATGCAGGAGCAGGCGCTCTGAGTCCTGGTCCTCTGAACATCTGTGGTTGGAGAAAGAAGCACGAGGACCAGAAGGTTTGCAGCTCACTTTATTTGGGGTGGGTATTTCATCTGAGACTCTGTGCTTCCTGGAAATGCACGTTTTAGAGGGTAAAAACACACTTTGGTCAAGAAATCTCTAGGTTTTTAACACTTGACTATGTCAAAATGAAGAACCAAAGGGAATGAGCACGAAGATCCTTGAAGTAAACAGGTCATGAAATTGACTTCCAATGTCCTAGATTTGATTCGTTACACTCTGTAACAGATGTTAACATGCACTAAGATTGTTTGCACTTATTTCCTTACTACATTAACTTTAGCAAAGAAATGAAACTCCCAACATACACTTACTGTATCTGAGCCGAATTACTAAAACATCCTGGACCTACTGAACTCTTCTCCATTTTTCTCTGATGACTTGTTCTTTACAGTCTGAGTTGTTTATTCAACTAAGTACACTAATGCACTGAACCTAGCTCTGGTTCTGTGTGAGGCTGAGGGTGTGTGTAATCGTCTATCTGTACGGAAAGGAAATGAGAGTCCAGGCATTAATTTGGTCTGGCCTGGCACATGCAGCAGTTACATGTTAATCCACAGGCAGCACAAATCTCACCAAGACTCTCTCCTTCCATTCCAGCCATGCCACCAAATGTAGCTCTTTTATAATCAACACTTATACTGTATGCTGGTGTATTTTGTGTAGATGGATGAAAATGGCTATCTTATTTTTATCTCCTATGATTTGGAAACAGTCACACCAGTCTTACCATCTATGAGCCAATTTTGGGTTAACTCTGCAAAGTTAGTTAAAGTTTGAAGGAAGTTACATGTGCTACAATGCAGCAAAACTAGGAACAGCAGGGAAACTGCACGTCTTGCCAGCCCTGTGCTCTGTCGCACTGAGACACAGAAACAGAAAGTTAAGAGGCCAGTCCTGGTCCCTGGGATCTCCTTTCCTCTGGGTTCCACATGTTGGACTCCAGTCAACTCCAGCAGCTGGCATCCCAGACAAGCTTCAGAGGTCAGGCTGGAATCCCAGCCATTCCCACTCAGCCCTTCATCTGCACCCACCACACACAGGACATCTGAATGAGAGCTTCAGAACCAGAGCCCAGCCTGCTCTTCACTTATGCAGAATTCATCTTTGTTCCTCACAAGACAATGGCTGTGCTCCGTTTCCTCTCAGTTGAGCACTTGGCAAACTGTAAAAAGCAGGGCATCTGCTGTGGCCTTCATTTCCCACTGAACTCACTTTGTTCAAGTTGCATCAGCTCTCCAAATACGTCTGACATACACTGGGAGCTGCCGAGTGCATTCCCGATGTGTGCCTCTCAGCAGCTGGGCACGTTAAGAGCTGCAATATCTGCCTAATGGCAGTAGCCACAAAGCTGGGCAGCACCAGCAGCAGCAGCTCAAGTAGGCACATGGCACACAACTGCTCAGACACTCCATTCTGGCTGATCTGAGCACTCACTTATGGAAGGAATATTTGATGGCTCCCAATGCATGAGGGCTACACAAGGATTGGAGGTGAAAGTCAGGTAGGACATGATCCTAGCCCTCAAGGACTCTTCAGTCTAGGCACTAACCTCCTTTAACAAAAACCTGCGGTGCATCTACTGTGTGCCCAGCTTCTGACAGAGCATCTTATCCTAGACTCCAGTTCTTCTCTCACCCACATCCTTCGTGTTGAAATCCTGCCAGCTCTACCTTCAGTGTATTCTCTGAATCCAACTCTGCTTTCTCATCACAACCACCACCACCCTGGCAGGAGCCTGCTGCGTCTCTGGCATGGATCATTAGCAAGCCTCCTAAATGACCACAGAGCATCTATGCTTTACCTTTGTTCTCTGGGAGTCAACAGAGAGGAGGCCTTGCTCAAAACACTGCAGAGGCCCCCACAAGAATGAGAGATGCTACAATCAAAATGGATTCTCCTGACCTTGACATGCTCCCCAGAGTGGCAGCACTAGGATGAGGTAAGGGGAGGGCAGGGGTCTGCTGGGAGATTCTGGACCATGGAGGCAGGAGCCTCATGGATGCATTTGTGCTTTTGGTGTGAGAGTGAGTCCTGGCTGGGGCAGCGCTGGACTAGTTCCTGCAAGAGTGGGTCATGAAGTGCTTCCATCTTCTCAATTCTTTACTCTCCTCTGCTATAAGAAGAGCAGGGCCAGTGCTGTGGTGTAGTAGGTCAAGCTGCTGTCTACAGTGCTGACATCCTATATGGGTGCCAGTTCATGTCCCAGCTGCTCTGTCTCCAATCCAGCTCCTTTTTAATGCACCTGGGAAAGCTGCACAAGACGGCCTAAGTCCTTGGGCCGCTGCACCCATGTGGAAGACCCGAAAGAAGCTCCTGGCTCCTGGCTTCAGCCTGGCCCAGCATTGGCCATTGCAGTCATTTGGGGAGTGAAGCAGCAGATGGAAGATCTGTCTCTTGGCTCTCTCTGTAACTCTGATTTTCAAATAAATAAATCTTAAAAAAAAAAAAAAGAGTGAAAAAGCAAGGCATGTCCCATCATGTGGCCAACCAGATAGGTAAGCAGGATGCCCTGCAAACAGAGTACAGGCTCCTCACTGCAGAGGACTCTGAAAGCAGCATTTTGAAAAATGAGTAAGGAACAAAAGTGCTCCGAGGTGCTACAGGAACTCAAGGAACAGACAATGAACAACCATGCTAACGCAGGACAAAGGGAGTGCAGAGGACAAAGCTGACAGGAAGAATACTGAGGAGTGGGACCTAAAGGAAGCTGAGGCTGATGGGGTGCCGCACGGGGGAGGGAAAATGTCTAAGGGACAATGGGTACCACGAGGGGCCAACTAATTTGACCAGTGGATGAGGCTCGTGCATTCCGAGGCATAAAACATATTCTGGCTGTTCTGGGAAGAACATGTGGACAGGAGAATGTGCAGCCTAACTGAGCAGCAACCACAGGTGAAATGAACCACCTGGAAATCATCAGCAAAGAGTCCTAAGGAAGGAAATAGAGTGGTCCAAATTGACCCAGATATTAAGTGGTCAAATCCCAGACAAAGGAAGCATCTACCAGCAAAACACAATGATAGCCCTGTGGGTGCTGAGCTGGCTGAGGCCAAGACCAGATCACTAGAAGTGGGCTCTGGTGTGGCCAGGCTCTGAGCGTCCAGAGGCATTTGGCATGGGCTTCAGCATGTGCTGGCATGCAGCAGGTACAATGCCTGAGGCAGGCTACACTTATAAAGGAAACAGACTCACTGAGTTCACACTTCTGAAGGTTTAAGAGCAGGGACTGACATCAGCTTGGACCTCGTGAGAATGGCATCACAAGGTGGGAGTGAGTGTGGAAGGATGAGGACACTCTGTCTGCCAGGGCCAGAGGAAATTGCATAGAGAATAACTCATTCTTGCGAGAACCTACACCATGTGTCCAGCATTTCGTGAATGACCTGAGGCCCTCCCTCTAGGCCCCATCTCTTAAGGTCCCAGCACCTCTCACACCTCCACACAGGGGACCAATCCCCCAGGACATGAATTTTGGGGGACAAAGCGCGCCCAGACCACGGCACAGGGGCTGTGCCCAGCAGGTCCACAGATGCCTGTTGAAAAGTAGTGGTGGGTAGAAGGAACCAAAAGTGAAGGAAAAGTCTCGCAAATGATTTTAGTAAATGCAAACAAGCACAACAGCTCATTTCAAAATGAATTTGTTTCCAAATAAAACAAAGATTTTTGGAGGTGGGGGTGGAATAGGCCCAATTCTGCTTCTTGCTGAAAGGATGAACTAAGAGAAATAGCACTGAGACCCTGAACCTCTTTTCCTTCCTGTCTGTATTGGGAATAAACACTCATTCCCACAGCAAAGACTGACTCTAGAACATTCTGTAAGTGAATTTCTTCAAACTTGCATGGAACAGACCACATGGATGAGGGTGGAGCTTGGCCTACATCCAGTGAGAGGTGAGTGCGGACCACTCATTCTCCACATCTACAGTGAGTTGTGCAGGTGAGTACAGATCACGTGGTCTCCACATGTAGGGTGAGACGGGGTGTGGGGTACTCTATTCCAAAAGTTTGCCTCTCCTACTGAAGCTCAATGTCAATTATGATTTCAGACACAAAAATCTCAAATAAGAGCAAGTCAGTTTTGGTGTTAATTATCTGGATTCATTTCAAGTACATAGCACCAGTTTAGTATTAGTAATTCTAGTAGGATGTAAAATGTTAATGAGTAAGATAATCCATGATTATTACAATAGACATCAAATAATACTTAATACAATTTAAAACCAATTCTTTTTAGATGAAAAATAATAAAATAGTCTCTAATTGAATAAAGTATCTATTTTAAGGAAGAAGGATTTTTTATCAATATGTTTTAAAGTTTAGATTACCATGTAATTACTTGTGCAATTTTAGGGGCACTATGTAATATTCCAACATATAAGCAAAGCATAAACCAACAATACCAGGCAACCAGCCTCTCCATTTCCTTAGCTTTTCTTTGTATTTGGAGCCCACCAGTTCCTATGCTCCAGTTCTTTATACAGAATATAATTCATCACCATGAGCCATAGTCACCCCACTATGCAGCAAACACCAGAACCCATTACATTCACCTACTGTGCTTTGCTTCCCACTGTTTAATCTCCTCTCCTCATCAACTCTTTCCCTTCTCAGCATCTAGTAATCAGTATTTTAAATTCAGATCAAATGTTATTATTTTCACTTCAACATAATAGAGAACATGTAGTATTTGTCTTTCTGTGTCTGACTTATTTCACTTAATATAATGATCTCCAGTTCCATTCTTTTTTTTTTTTTTTTAAGATTTTTTGTTTGTTTGTTTGACAGGCAGAGTGGATATTGAGAGAGAGAGACAGAGAGAAAGGTCTTCCTTTTTGCCGTTGGTTCACCCTCCAATGGCTGCTGTGGCCGGTGCATCTCGCTGATCCGAAGCCAGGAGCCATGTGCTTCTCCTGGTCTCCCATGCAGGTGCAGGGCCCAAGCACTTGGGCCATCCTCCACTGCCTTCCTGGGCCACAGCAGAGAGCTGGCCTGGAAGAGGGGCAACCGGGATAGAATCCGGTGCCCCAACCGGGACTAGAACCCGGTGTGCCGGCGCCTCAAGGCAGAGGATTAGCCTGTTAAGCCACGGCACCGGCCTCCAGTTCCATTCTTCACTGAAAATATCAGGGTTTTGTTATTTTCTATGGATAAATAATACTGTGTACATACACATTTTCTTTGCCCATCCATTGATGTATGTTTAGGTTAATTCAATATCTTGGCTATTGTGAGTAGTGTTTCAATAAATATGGGAGTGTAGGTATAGCTTCGATATATTGACTTCATTTCTTTGGAAAACATACCCCAAAAGTGGGATAACTGGGTCACATGGTAGATTTATTATTAGTTTTTCTGAGGAGTCTCCACACTATCTCCATAGTGGCTATACTAATTTGTATTTCCACCAACAGTGTGTAAGTATCCCCCCTTTCTGCATATCTTCACAAGCCTTTTTCTTTTTTGTCTCTTTGATAATAGCCATTCTGGCTGGACTCAGATGATACCTCACTGTGGTACATTCCCCTGACAGCTAGCGGTGTTGAACATTTTTTGTGTATTTATTGGACATTTGTATTTCTTCTTTTGAGAAATGTCTTTTCATATCCTTTACCCATTTCTCAATTAGATTGTTTTGTTTTTCTTGAATGTTTTAAATTTTTATGTGTTCTGGACATTAATCCTTTGTCAGATGAATAGTTTACAAATATTTCCCCCCATTCTGTCAGTTCTCTCTTTACTCTGTTGACTGTTTCCCTTGCTGTGCTTCTTAGTTTGATATAACCCTATTTTTTGCTTTTGTTGCCTTATTAAAAAAAAAAAAGCTGCCTATGCCAATGTCTTGAAATGTTTCCCCTAAGTTTTCTTCTAATAGTTTCAGGTCTTACATTAAGATCATTAATCCAGGGGCCATGTTGTGACATGCAACTAGCAAACATGGACACTTAAGATGAACTGCAGGGGATAAAGACTCTCCAGACATAAAGAGAGGAGAAACAATCCTCAGACAGCAGCCTGATCAAATGGAAATTCAGCTCAGCGCTGCTGTATCTGTTCATCTGCTGGTGTTGGCAGAACAGGGCATCTACCTTCTTAAAGAATTCCATAACTAACAAGTCTTGTTTTTTAGTCCACTGGCTGGTATCTCTTGGAATTCCATAAACTAAGAGTCCTTCCAGGGTTTCCCTGCAGAATCAAGCAAGGAATTAGACCCAAGTTCCTGTCCTGAGATCCCAGCTGCCCTGAAGCTCTTGGCCCTAGGTTTGTTGCTGAGGTCTGCTATACCGTGTTTTGCTCAAGCATTGATCCTGGAAGAAGATGAGATTGTACGCGCATGAAGGCAGTCCTGCAAGTGCACACTGACACTACCCTCCAGCTACATTCACTAAATGAAAGCTTTCCTCCCTGTTCCTCCAGGGGGGTTTCATCAATCCACAAAGACTGTGCTGATGTTCCTCCTGTCCTCCTACCTGTGCCTAACCTGCTGTTCTCTCTGGGGTCTCACACTATTTGTAACCCTGATTCTTTAACACTGCAACAGTGACACAGCCAATCAGTGAGGGCCCCCCTTCAACCTTAACTGACATAAAAGCCAAGATCTAGCTGCCTCCCCAAATGAAGAGACCCTCCTTTCTCTTTATACCCATGTAAAAATCTGATGCAAGTTCACCTCAAATGAGTTGGGCTGTTGGGTTCCTCCTGGGGCACTGGCCATTCACTGGATTCACTTCCCCAGCCCCAGAACTCACGACCCTACCTCAGTGTCACTCTTGAGCAATGTCTAGTTTCCATCCCTTTCTGTTGTTAACAGAATGAGAACCTCAGGAGATCACTATCATTGATGTTTTAATGTGAAAAATAACATATAACACTTGCCATTTCAACCATTTTTAAGGGTAGAGGTCAATGGATTTATAGTTACAGTGTTATGCAACTATTTCCACCATCTATTTCCAAAAGGTTTTCATTACCCCAAGCAGAAACTCTGTGCCTATTCATCTATTACTAGTTTTAAATGATGAAAGCTTTCAGCTTCTGGATTACTGATTCCAGATAGGGTAGAGTCAGCAATCACTTAGTTCAAACCTTTTTTATATATTTAAATTTGATTATAGTGTACTTCTCTTGGGAAGGAAGGACAATTGACCAAGGCTGGTCTAATGACAGCGAGTGCTCCAGAGCTAACTCTGTCTTTGGAAAATTTAGGTTTCATCCAGAACCATGGCACTGAACACATCCTCTATTTCATGAACAGGTTCCTTGGTCACAGTAGTTTCATCCCACTCCTTAGAATATACAAAAGTAGGGTGGGGTGATATGTCCAGAAAAATGTATCTCATGACATCTCAGCAATGTTGCTCAGCCACTGACATACACCCTCCCTTCTGTAACATTTTTACTACCTAGGGTAGTGTGATCCAGGCCTCGGGACACAGTGGAATGAAGACACCAAGGTCACCCTCATGAGAAAAGCATGTGAGCTGTAGCACTAGGATTCCTATATACCTTTTCTGACTTCTCAAAGGTTTGTTTATACTGGTCATACTCTCCAGTGTAGCGCATAAGCAAATGGGTAGGCTCTGAAATTATGCTGCCTGGGTTCAGACTAGAGCCAAGGAATTTATGAAGTATTAGAATTTACTAAGGCTTTTACTTACTGCAGCACATTAACAAGCCTCTCCAAGTCTTTGTTCTGTATAGTACTCATAAAAACAGGAACTGTGTCATAGGGCTGTCATGAGCATTAAATAAACAGCAAATTGCTCAGCTCAGTGTCTGTCCTATAGTTAGAGCAGCTATTATATAATTATCAAAGAAACAGATCAATAAGTAATTATCAGTAACTGAGGTGTTTGTGTTTCTTTTCAGATGCACAAAGCTGAGAAGATGTAAGAATCTCAGTTAAGACTGCTCCAAATGTCAAGTTCACAGATTATCAAAACTGTTTCTTTTAATAGTGCTTGGATATTATGTTTCAGAGTGAAGCAAATATTCTTTTAGTAGCCTTTCCCTTCCATTCTAAGATGCCAAGTTCCAAACAAGCACCTGAATTCCCAGTAACATTCTAACATAACCCAGCAAGAAGTGCTTTCCTGATGACTCATCTACAGCCTTGATTTAGTTAATTTGTTGATTGGGCAGAGGAGCACTTGGCGTTCAATAGCTATGTGGAAAGTCCAGAGAAAAATTCAAGTTCATGAGAAGTTTGGACTTTGCATTGTGTGAGATTGTTCTAACTCAAGCAGAACATCCTATTTTGGGTATTGCAACAGCTTGGCATCTGCACACCTGAGCATGTCCCTGGAATGTGCAAACAGGTGCCAACTATTCCAGCTATGTCTCCACAGTTCAGCACCTGTATCTTAGCAAACAAGAACTGAAACCACCCCTGGTCCCTTTGCTTGAACACGTTGGGGTGCCTCACACTCCCAGGCCTTCATCTCCCACCTCAGGCCACATGGTGAGCATCTATCTGTAAATAAGGATTACTCAGACTGAAGGCTAAAAATTAAATAAGTGACCAGGAGAAGCCACAGTGTCTAGTTAAGATTTGTTTAGAGAGAGTAACTAGAGAAGTAAATGAGTCTTTTCATGACTAGGTCAGTGATTTCCAAAAGCCTACATGCACCCGATCAAGGTGATACTCTGGGCCTCTGTGGCCTCAGGAGGCAAGGGACTTCATCGTTAAGTGGTAACAGGGGAACAGCAGTGACATTTGATATTGGGTGGGCTTACACAGCATCAGAAAGAAGACTCATCTGAATTCTCTGAGGGACAACACACAGTTGTAGATGCAAGAAATATCTAGCATAACCTTATAAAGGGAGAGAACTGTGGAAAAACAAAACCACGGGTCCAATGGGAACTGTAGAGTAACCAAGACCTGACAGATCAGTGGTGAAACGTGAGCACACTGGGTAGTGGGCAGCAAGGAAGCTGGCCCAGGGTACCCACAGGTGCTGCCCACCTCTATTTCCAGGCAGGTGGCAGAATACTGTGAGTACATTTGACAAAGAAAGCTGTTAGTGCCCCTAGATGAGTCTATCACAGGTTCAGACGTGCTGAGACTGCAGGTGGCAGTTTGGGGTTGAAATGGAGAAACAAATACTGACTAGCAATGTCTCTTAATGTCATCTATACCCATCAAAAGGAATCAAAATATTTTTGTTGAATATACAACATTTTGTGACATTAGGACATTTTCAAAGCAATGATTGTTTAATTGTAGTTAAGTTAAATTAATGGTATTATCCCAAAATGTCAAACTATTTCCATTTTTCTATCAGGGAAAAAAATTTAACTTTTACAGCATTATAATCTTTTGGTTTTGTGTTAAAGCTAATGTCAAGTATTTTTATGTTGCATAAGTTCCAAATCATTATTTAAATTCTGCCTTCTATAATTTATTTCTCTTTCTATTTTATTATAGAACATTGAAGATAATGCCCAAGTTTGCTACTATATGCAACTACCACAATAATCAACTTTTTACTTTCCAGTAAGTTCTTTAATATCAATTCCCATAAATAGGATTCTGATCAAAAGTATTTTTGCTTGTCACAAGTGTCTGCTGTTTTTCTCATGATGGATGCTGCCAAGCTAATTTCAAAACCACTGCATCCATTTACATTATGGATATTATGGGGGTGGAAGGTACCACCTTCACTCTAACATACCAGGCGTCTGGCCACCTCATCAAACAAAAAAGTCATCTTAACAGTATTTAAGTATACTTAATATTAATAATAATGATATTATAATAATATCAATAATATATTAATATTATCGTATTAAGTATACTTAATCATTAATAAATAACCATGTTGACTACCATTTGATGTCTGGGTATTGCAAGTATTCCCTACAAGGCAAATTTCCTATCATTAAACTTGGAGATTTCATTCAATGTTCATTTGTTTGAATAACAAATACATTTTCCCACATAAGCTGAAAACATTCTCCAAATTACATATTTTACATATATATTATATTTATACTTATATATTTTACTGGAGTTTCTGGCTCATGGCTTCCATGGGGCCCAGCCCTGGTTGCTGCAGGCATTTGGGTAGTAAACCAGCAGATGGAAGATCTCTCTCTCTCTTTCTGTCTCTGTGTGTGTGTCATTCTGGCTTTCAGATAAATAAAATTTTTCATTAAAAAATAAAAGCCAATTACAAAATTCAAATGTGTCACTGGCTTGTCATCATATTACACACCCTGTTGGTGCTACCAAGCCCTGTACAGGAGTAACCATGTGCTGATTTCCACTACTGTACTCATATATTATATTTGCATATTCTAGCCAAGATCAATCTGAATTAATGTTTTCCAGAATAGAGTCATATTTAGATAAATGTGATCATCATTTTATTATGGATAAAAATTACTTTGTGACATGTATTTGATTCCAATCTACTCATCAGTTTGTGAAAATCCATGTTTTTAGCCCATCGCTCTGTACAGTTAAGACTCAGGGACTTCAGGAGTCTGCAGAGCTCTACAGCATGTTGAGGAGGAAGCAGCATAAACACAGTAAAGAGTTCAAGTCCACTCAGTAGGAGGACTTTCCACCCAGGGCCCCTCATCCATCTCTGGGTGTTAGAGCCAGAAGACAAAGCCTTCCCAGCAGTGAAAACATGAAGTCAAACTAAACACCAGAAGCCAAAGGCAGGACAGAAATAGGAGGAAGAGCAATGGCCTCAAAGGGCCAAGAGGAGGAAATCCTAGCATCCAAGCAAGGCCTTGAAAGGAGCTCAGCCCAGAGACAGAGAGGGAGGGATCAAGAGAGGAAGGGGAGTGGGGAGGGAGAAGTAAGGAAGGGAGGAAGACTTCATATCCTTATGTTTTCTGACCAGGAATATTATGTTAAGCATGGGATAGGACAAAATTAGGACAAAACTAAGACAAAATATTATTTATTCATAATATGACCAATGAGAAATAATAACTTTATTTACAGTCAATAAAATTATCTATTATAAATAAAATTATAGTCAATAAAATTACCTATATTTTTATATACACATCTCCCTCTTCTAATCAACTTCCTGGATCTAATACTTTTGTCTTTTCCCAACCTTTTTAAATTTTTTAAAAAATATTTGAAAGGTAGAGAGAGACAGACATCTTTTGTCTGTTGGTTCACTTGTAAATATCTACAAAAGCCAAGACTGGGACAGGTGAAGCCAGGAGCTGGGAAGAACATCGGGGTCTCCCACATGGGTGGCAAGGATCCAAGTACATGCATCATCACTGCTGTCTTCCAGGAAGGAAGTTGGAATCAAGAACAGAGACAGGACTTGAACCCAGGTAGTCCGGTGTGAGATATAGAGGTCCCAAGTGTCATTCTAACCATTGTGCCAAATGCCTGCCCTTTTGTCCACCTTTTTTGATCATGTCTTAAGTCCTTCTTTCAAACTGACTCTAATTGTAGATGGATTCTATTTTTAACACAACCTGACAGTCATGTGTGGATATCAAGTTCTTTTACACTTGTTATTACATTTTACACTTGTTATTATATATTATATATTATTATATATCTACAGCTGTTAGCAAAGTGGCTTGTTGTATCAGCTTCTCTGGGTCATGGATTGGGGGTAGCTTGTCTGGGTGCTTCCAGCTCAGGGTCTTTCACAAGGCTGCAATCATAGTGCAAAGTGTTGATCAGGGCTGGGTCATTGCATGCTCACCTGGGGAGGATCTCAGCCAAGATCCCTCAATTTGTTACCAGCAGGGTCTTGGTCCCACTAACTCTCAAGGATTGGGACCAACTGCACATTTGGGCAGTGGCCAGGCCATGCATAAAGCAGAACTCTGACCCAAAGCTGCAGCTATCCCCCAAGCAAACCAAACTCTTGTCTATAACAGGCAGTCCAGAAAGCCCCGCTTTAAGTCAGACTGCGTCTCTAGAAATAATACTGGAAGTCAAACATTAACCCCAAGGGGAAAGCACTTGATTCATGACTGACAGTTTTTCCTAATCTTGTCCCACCTTACAATTTAGGGCCAACTAGAAAAAGTGCACAAGCCCCTGTCAGAGACCTCAAGGTCCCCACTTCCAGTTAGCCCCATACTTCTCTAGGCCTGAGCCAGCTATACAGACAACTGTAGATGTTAAATCTTGGATGTAGGCTGAAGTAACAGCTATAATTAAAGATTTTCCTAAACTAAAATAAATGAAAACCAGCAAACACTCACAGAAGAATTTAGAATTCTTTTGAGAGCACATAACCCAGGGTTAGTCAACAGCATCTGTGAGCACATCGGCAGAACCTCGAATGCTGAACCCTGCAGGATGAGAGACGATTGCATTGATGCAGAAAGGGACCTACAGGATCCCTCTTTCCAGAGTAAAGCCAGGAATGAAAAAAAAAAACCAAACAAACAAAAAAAGGCTAGAAAAACAGGTCAAAGTCTCCTTAAAAAACACTTGAAATGTTTCCAAAAAATTTAATTGGACCATAATTCAACCACACAAACAAACCAAAAAAAAAAAAGATGAGACTGTGGAAAATTTTCAGGCTACACTAGAAAATTCCTACCTTCTGACAACATCTGAGTGTTTGAAAAGGTGATGATGGAACAACAGCCCTTTCATCTCAGTTGGTCAAGGGAATCAAACCTGAAATTGGAGAACTAATTCAAAAGCAGAACTAGAATGAGAAGCAGCCACTTTAGCTGACAGCACCTGGCAGAACATTTGAAAGGACTTTAGAACAAAACAAGGCAGGATTCAAAGTAAACCTGGGCCCTGCAGATTAAACAGTGAGGTTTCCCTCCCCAGTCAGCCCCTACTAACAAGCACCTGTGTAGACGATGCAAACAGAAGGGATATTAGAGAGGCTTGCCTCATCTTACAAAGGAAAATCCCTCTTCCAGATCTATGAGGTGCTCCAAGGAAGAAAACTGACCACCCAGCCACCACCTTCAATCTCAGTATGAACTCACTCAAGGAGACCATTGTTTGCACACAGTCGTCCTCACAAGATCAACATCAGCATTGGATGCCCCTTCATTCACATCTCTGGTGTCCTCAAGACAGCTGCTTGTTGGGAACAGGTGATGTCACAAGAACATCAGCTAATTTTTTCCATTAAACTACTCCTTATAGAATAGACAAATAGGCACATGTCTTAATTCCACATTGGTAAGTAAACTTTACAAAGACAGCTAAGCTTATTTGTGTGGCATAAATCACCAGCCCATCCACAAATCTGGAGATCCATAAAGAGGAGACAAGCCCTGGACAGAAAGCCCCAGCATTCTTCCAATACCCTTAGACAGATTGTATCCATCTCTGCCCTCCATGGATTTGAATATATTTCAGCTACAGTGTTTCTGTTTTCAAAGCACTTCCTCACCAAAAAGCCACAGCTCTTCTAGTCACTGAATGCTGCTTTCATGTCAAGGTTCCAACTTAAGGCGTTTCTACCCTTTAAAATTATTCTATGTATTTTTTTAACTGAGAGACATAAAGAGATACAGAGAGACCTTCCAGCTGCTGGTTCACATCTCCAAATGCCCACAACAGGAATTGGGCCAGGCCATATCCAGGTCTTCCATGCCTCCCAGAGAATGCATTAGCTGGAAGCTGCATGAGAACTAGAGCTGGCCAATTCACAATAGCTAAGATATGGAATCAACATAAATGCTCATCAATAGAAGACTGGATAAAGAAATTATGGGATATGTACTCTATAGAATACTACACAGCGGTAAAAAAAAAAAAAAATGAAATCCGGTCATTTGCAACAAAATGGAGGAATCTGGAAAACATCATGCTGAGTGAAATAAGCCAGTCCAGAAGGGACAAATAGCATATGTTCTCCCTGATCTGTGACAACTAACTGAGCACCTAAAAGGAAACCTGTAGAAGTGAAACTGACACTATGAGAAACAATGACTTGATCAGCCCTTGTCCTGAATATCAAGGAACAGCTTACTATTTTATTATTTTTAGTATTTTTGTTTTCTACTTAATACAATTGGTTGAACTCTTTAATTAACACACAATTAATCTTAGGAGTTTAAATCCAACTGAAAATTGATCCTTGTTAAAAATGAGAGTGGGAATAAGAGAGGGAGGAGATGTATAGTTTGGCACACGCTCACTCGGACTTACCCCTAAGGGTAAAGCTAGAAACGTGCCATGGAACTCCAAATCCCATTAACTTAGAAGGTACCAATGCCATCTTACTAGTTAAAGTGATCAGTTTAAGTGCATAATTGATCATAAAGATAGGATTAAATGTCAAAAGGATCACATAAATAAGACCAGTGTCTGAAAATAATAAGTGATAGAATTAAAAAGGAGAGAACGATCCAACATGGGAAGTGGGATACACAGCAGACTCAGAATGGCAAATGCCCTAAACAGCACTCTGGCCTCAGAATCAGCCCTTAAGGCATTCGGGTCAGGCTAAAAAGCCCATGAGAGTTTCTCAGGCATGGTAAGCCAAGACACTGTGGCAAAAAAAATGACCTAAATGAAAGATCTCTGGGAGTGAAATTCCAATGGAAAGAACAGGCCCTCAAAGAAAGAGGTACCTTTCTCTGAAGAGAGGAGAGAACTTCCACTTTGTTTATGGCCTTGTCTAATTAATGTCAGATTGTGTACTCAAAAGGCTTCCATAGCCTTGGCAGCTCATGACAAGAGCCTTGGGTGATTACTGATGTCATAAATAAGAGTGTCAATTGTTAAATCAACAACAGGAGTCACTGTGCACTTACTCCCCTTGTAGGATCTCTGTCCTTAGTGTCTTGCACTATAAGAATTAATGGTACAAATAGTCTTCAAACACTACTTTATACTTTGTGTGTCTGTGTGGATGCAAACTGTTGAAATCTTTACTTAGTACATACTAAGTTGATCTTCTGTATACAAAGATAATTCAAAATGAAATCTTAATGAAGAATGGGATGGGAGAGGGAGTAGGAAATGGGATAGTTTGCAGGTGGAAGGATGGTTATGGGGGGAAAACCTGCTAGAATCCAGAAGTTTTACTTTTGAAATTTATATTTATTAAATAAAAGTTTTCTAAAAAAAAAAAAAAAGAACTAGAGCTGGCAAGTCAGTGCTGTGGCACAGCAGGTTAAACAGCTGCCTGCAGTGCCAGCATCCCCTGTGCACACCAGTTCAAGTCCCCACTTCTCCACTTCCAATCCAGCTCCTTATTAATGGCCTGGGAAAACAGTCAAAGATAGCTCAAGTCCTTGGGTCTCCACAACCCATGTGGGAGACCTGAATAAAGCTCCTGGCTTCAGCCTGGCCAGCCCCAGCTGATGCAGCCATTTGGGGAGTGAACAGTGGATGGAAGATCTCTGTGTCTCCTTTTTTTCTCTCTGTAACTCCTCATTTCAATAGGGGGGGAGGGGAGGAAGGGGAAAGAGGAAGAAGAAGAGGAAAAATCAGAAAAAGAAGAGGAGCTAGGACTCAAACCAAGAAACTAAGATATGGGGGGCTGGTGCTGTGGCATAGTAAAGCTAAGCCTCTGCCTACAGGGCTGACATCTCACACAGTGGCCTGGGAAAGCAGTAGAAGATGGCCTAAGTGCTTAGGTCCCTGCACCCACGTGGGAGACTCGGAAGAAGTTCCTGGCTCCTGGCTTCAGTTGGTCAAGGGAATTAAACTTGAAATTGGAGAACTAAAAAAAACAAACAAACAAAAACACCTTGTAAGTTCCCCCTTAAAGACCACACTGTTCAAATCATCCACAATCTTCTGGAAACTTTGAAAGGACCAAAGGCACCGCTCAATAACTGGTTCTCCCTTGGCCAAAGATTCTCCCACTAACATTTACGACCACACAATCCACTCTCAGGGACACACTGGATAACTCCCTTTGAGGTAGTAACTGGAAGGGCCATGCATCTAGGGCTTTCACCTCCAAGACTAGACCCTACCTTCTGCATGCAGACTTGACCAAAAACTGCCCAGGACTCATGTGCTACTCCCAGCCCTGTTGTCAACAAAGATCACCTTCCATATTCACTATCTTCAGCCAGGAGAGCTCATCCCAGAGGAAGTATCAGAGAAAGATAGTTCTTAAATGTTGTTGAAGTGGTCTCTGTCCAGTCATCTTATCAATAAGCTCATCAGTGAAAGTCTCAGGAGTCAATCCTGGAGCTGATATTTCACACTCAGAACACCAGAACACCACATGACGGGGAATCACAATAAGTGCTCCGGGGGCAGCCAGTCTTGGAAAGCAGACAGCTGACCCAACAATCAGAACAAGCAGATGACAGTGGAGGGTGGCCAGCTTCTGCTGGCCCATCTAATTCTTCTTTTGTTTTTGATCTGCTTGTCAGTAATCATTTTTCCCAGTCTACAGACCCCTGTTGTCAACCACCCATAATGAAATCTTTACTCTTTTCTTCCCTCCTTATTCAAAGTGTTAAATGACAGCATACTCATTCTGTTGCCATTATTAGATTATCCCAAGCAGTCTTACTGCCTGATGCATATGCTATCTATCACCAGATCCCCAGAATGAAAATCTCTGGACAATGGTAATTTCAACAAATGGGGCCATAAGTTGATGATGTTAACACGGGCAGTTAACCCTAAACAAATCCATTTGTGACTTCGATAGTACCCCTCTCTTCAAGATAAAATAATGAAGTTTTATACTGTTCATCAAACCCTAAGTACTTTAAGTTTTAATTCAAAAACTTCTCAAGACAATAAACCAAATATTTACTACTTAACAGAGACTAGTAGAGACCCAAATATGTCACCCAGCTGTGAATGCCTTGATTCCAACCCCAGGCTATGAAAAACTCCTTTTTCTCAGATGCACCACTACTTCCTTTGTGCCAAGATGTCTGGTCCTGTTCTGAGACATACCTTTCCAGGCTCTAATTCTATAAATCATGAAGGTTGGAAATTTGGACTCAGAAATGAGTTCCAAAATGTTGATTCTTTCTGGTACACTGCCTGGGGAAATCACTGACTTGGTGTTTATATCAACAACTAGAGCCTGCTCTCATCAGAAGAAATCAAACAAAATATGGTTAGAAATTCTGGCACAAGTCATTAATGACACCCACTCTTCATCTATGGAAACATAGGCTAGTCTCAGCCCCTGCATGGGTAGCAAAGCAAATCCCTTTGCTCCAGAATGCATTAGACTTTCTGGGAATCAGTCATGGTGGTGTATTGGCCAATTGTCACACTTTTGCTTCCTGAGTGTGAGACAAGCAAGGTATACCAGGCTACACATCGCCTTAAAAAAAAGTTGTCTGGTCTGGGTAGGGCAATAATGTTCCTGGTTTTGAGATATCTTACAGGGACTATTACTCATTCTGGTTTTAGTCACAGGGTTCATGATGGTCTGACTTCATAGGCATGTTACTGTAGACAAAGGGCTGTCTTCCTGGGAAAGTTAGTGTGTTTAATGAGCAGACTTCCTGAGTAGGTGATTAGTGTGTTGAGTTTTGTAGGGACACTCTCATCAGATGATCACCACAATGATAACAACAGCAAAAGGTCAAAATACCTTATAGTGCTAATATTGATAAAGATGACTAGACAATCTACAAATGCTCCTCCCTGAATTGGTCAACCCCTCACATGTTAAACAATGAACAAACATGCATGCTAAGAGGCTGTACAGATGACAAGAAACAGACCATATATAAAAGCAGACCTCTGCCCACACTTAAAGCAACCAGCCTAGGGAGCTACTTCATTATCTACAATAATCTTCCCAGTCAGATCATCATCTACAACAACCTACCCAGGGAGTTAGTCTATCATCTACTGTAAACTACGCAGGACATCAATCCATCATCTAAAGTAACCTCTATCACCTTACAACAACCTTCCCAGGAAGCCATCCCATCATCTACACCAGTTTTTCTGGGAAGCCAGACCATTATTCACAGTAACGTGTCTGGAAGGCCAACCTGCCCTATGTAACATTCCAGGATGTCAGACAGCCAAGGAAACAGTCATCTCCAAATGACCAGAACTTGACTTACAGCTTTCTTGTGCCCCCAGCTTTCTTTTGTCTTTAGAGAAAGTGAAATTTGTGCCCTTAGCCATATACCTCACCTTATTTTATATTGTCTTCCATTTTTGAAGACAATATCATTTCCACATGACTTTTTTGAATTTCCAATGTGCTTCTTCATTTCATTTCAGTTGTAATTTTCTTTTTCTTTGCTCTTAGAAATAGAGGCATGTGGTATTGCTGTTTTTTAAAACAATAGGGCCACCTAGTTCTCTTCTGTGAAACTATTTCATCAATATGGGGAGACTATTGCATCCTACAATAAGAGGAGTCCCTTACAACATAGCCACTTCCCCGCTCCAGCACTTCATCCTGCTGTGATCTTTAAACATATGTTCTATGGTCCACACATGGCCCTGCTGTGTTACTCAGTTATTAGGGCTCCTTTAGTTTGTACCCCTCTTTCAAAGAGTCCTCATTTGCATGTATTTCCCATACATAAGCTGTTTAGTCTTATCAATTTGTGCACACACGCACACACACACTCAAACACATTGGCAGGTTGCTTTCCATGACTCTTTCCTCTTCTTTTTCTAATCTCAGTCTTTTTTTAAAAGATTTATTTATTTATTTGAAAGTCAGAGTTACGAAGAAGGACAGGCAGAGAGAGATAAAGACGAAGAGAGAAAGAGATTTTTCATCCTCTGGTTCACTCCCCAAATTGCTTCAAGAAGCAGGTCTGGGCCAATCCAAAGACAGGAGCCAGGAGCTTCTTTCAAGTCTCCCATGTGAGTGCAGGAGCCCAAATGCTTGAGCCATCTTTCTCTGCTTTTCCAGATGCATTAGAAGGGAACTGGATTGGCAGTGGAGCAGCCAGGATTCGAACTGGTGCCCGTATGGGATGCAAGCACCACAGGCCATAGCTTTCCCCACTATACCATGGCACCAGCCCCCAGTCCAATCCCTACTCTTAAAGTCTCTGTTCTTTTGTTTTTGTTTTTTTTTTATATTTTCCCACTTTTTACTAAGATGTAACAATACACCCAGCACAAGCACACATCAAAAAAGAGCAACTCAATGAGAGATCTCCAAGTGAGGCCCCTCCAGAAGGCTTCAAACCCTACCACCCTTCCAAGAAGCCCCATGCTCCCCCAACCCAAAAGTCACTGTGGTGCTGACCTGTAACATAACAGGCTGGTGCTGCCTTTGAGCTCTGCAGCAAAGAAATGGGCATCTGTGCTCAGAGGCCAGCTTCTTTCCCTCATGATTATGTTGTCAGACTGACACATATGGCTTCCACTTTCTAATTAACAGATGGCATTTCCTTGTATGAATCACCACAACTTACTGATCCCCACTCTACTCATGATGACCATACTGGTTCTACATAATTTGGAGCTATGGCAAACAATGATACAATAAGCACTTTGTGTGCCACTTGGTGCACATGGGTGTACATTTCCATTAGGTCCATAGCTAGAAGTTAAGTAACAGAGAATGTGTTTTTAACTTTTAGTTCCTATTTTCAATGCTTCCACCTCTTTGGTTACCAGCAGCAGTGTATAAAAGTTCTCTGCAGCCGGCGCCACGGCTCACTTGGCTAACTCTCTGCCTGTGGCACTGGCACCCCAGGTTCTAGTCCCAGTTGGGGCACCGGATTCTGTCCCAGTTGCTCCTCTTCCAGTCTAGCTCTCTGCTGTGGCCCAGGAAGGCAGTGGAGGATGGCCCAGGTGCTTGGGCCCTCCACCTGCATGGGAGACCAGGAGGAAGCACCTGACTCCTGGCTTCGGATCAGCGCGGTGCACCGGCCACAGCAGCCATTTGGGGGTGAACCAACGGAAAAGGAAGACCTTTCTCTCTGTCTCTCTCTCTCACTGTCTAACTCTGCCTGTCAAAAAAAAAAAAAAAAAAAAGGTTCTCTGGTTCTCTTGGAGATTTTTTTAGTCAGCATTTGTTAAGTTTAATAAAGGCTTACTTGAATATTGGCACCTAACAGAAAACAATTTCAGAATTCTACACTTCAAGATTATTTACCAGGATTTTACCAGTATCTTCAGAAAAATATAAAAATCACATCTTATGTATCCAGTCCAGGGTTGATAAAGAACAGGGACAATCAGAAAGATCAGAGAATCAGTTTCTGTTGTGGCCATATGATTCTTGCCGCCTGGAAGTTCATTAATTTCTTCTTCCTCATGAAATTCCCGTAGTGTATTCTTATAACCTAATGAAGGTAGCTGTATTCTTACAACCCAAATTCCTGGGCCATGATGATCCTTTGACCTCAGCAGTTTTCATGGTGAGGTGGATTATGAAGGAATCACATGGGCGATTCAGGAAATGGACAGAATAACAAACGTTCCTTCAATGGCTCCCCGAATCCAGCTGTCAGAGCCGTCTTACTTCCTTCTTTTAGTTGATACAGCCACTGTCGTTCCTTTTGACTTTTGTTTAGTGCAGTATACAATATATTTGTGCAGAATACACTTATGTGTTCAGCCATCCAGGACTTTCCACATGGCCACACTGCAGGGAGCCAGAGGGAGTAGGGGTGGAAGACTACACCTCTCACTTCCTACGCAAAGGAGATGTGCTCAGCATCTGGCTTAATTCTCCTTCCTTGAACCCTTCAATAACAGCCAAAACAGGATGAAAAGTAAACAGAAAACACCATTTTTATGAATCAAAGAAAATGACAAATCCTGAGGACAAACAGTGAAGCCCACTTGCAACCTCTGCCCAGCCAGGATGGAGGCTGGGCTGTGGCCAAGCAGGCTGAGGGCACCCTGCCCTCCCAACAGCCACCTCTGCTACACTGAGTTGCAGAAACAGTGAGGCCCTGAGCACAACAGGATAGCCCCATCAAGGCCCAGGGGCCCATCAAGGCCAGTTCAGCACCAGGCAGTGTTGGGGAGAAATAGCCGTCAACAGGCATCCCATTGTCTCCCAGGAGAGAGTATGCGGGAGGGTACATGAGTTGTCTTTAAGAACACAAGAAGCAAAAGTGAACAGAATGTATTAAAAGGTTAAAAAAATAGCTTTTCTGAAATAAAGAAATATTTGACAATTCAGACAGATTCAGAATAAACACATTCAGAAAAATTTACAGTAAGATTCAGACAGTGAAGTTACTGCATTTCAAGAATGAAGAATCATGTAAGTATCCAGGTAAGAAAAGTGACATTTTTGTGGGGAGGGCAGTCAGTTTCTCTGTAATAAACTAGAAATGCCAGAAAATGGAGCAATGCCCCAGGATTCCTACATAGGGAAGTTGTCCCTGAAACAGAAAGGCCAGAGATTCTTCACCATGTAATAACAAAGGACTAGAGCACCAGAAAAATCTTTTAAACAAGATTCTTAAGCATAAAGTGTGATAATGAAATTTCTCTGCCAATCAAAACACAGCATCCATGATACTGAGTAATTCAATCCATTTAAACAAATAACTGCAGGAGAAAATAACTGCAGTGAATAGTGACTATAGGAAAGGATACACAGGTTATTACCATCAGCAAATAGAATAATATATAATACCCAACATTCAAGGACACAAGAAGCTGGATTCCTCACACTTTGCCCGTGAAGTGGTCCAGCCCCCATCTGCAACATGGTAGTTTCTTAGGAAACCAAACATGTACCTACCAGACACTCAAGTGTTCACTGAGAAACCTGTATGGGATATGTATAGAAGCTTTATCTGAGCCAGTTCAAAGCTGATGACAACCCAAGTATCCTTCAACAGATGATCAGTTAGACTATCCAGTA